>NW_006271969.1:3614591-3757824 GCF_000225605.1 Cordyceps militaris CM01
GCGCTGCTGCTGCGGCTGCTGCCGTCGCTGCGGGCGACGCGCGGCGCGCGCTTCGTGGCCGTCACGTCGCTGGCGTACGCCGCGCACCCGCCGGCCGGCGTGGACCTGGCCACGGTGCGCACCACCCAGGCCGGCCGCTTCGCCGCCGGCACGTGGGCGCGCTACGGCCAGTCCAAGCTCGCGGGCATCCTGACGGCGCGCGAGCTGGCGCGCCGCTGTCCCGCCGTCACGAGCGTCTGCGTGCACCCGGGCGTCGTCAAGACGGGGCTGGTCACGGGCTTGGGCTTCTGGGAGCGCATGCTCGTGTACGTGACGAACCCGGGCGGGCTGATGACGGCCCGCCAGGGATGCTATAATACCGTCTGGGCGGCGACGGGGACGGATGTGGCCGAGGCTGCGGCGATGGACGGCGTGGCGTTTTTTGAGCCGGTGAGGGTCCCGAATGCGGGGGATGCGCGGTGCTGGGATGACGAGCTGGCGAGGGAGCTGTGGGAGTGGACGGAGAGGGAGGTTGGTGTCAAGGCGTGAGTTTGCGCGAGGGTGGGTGAGGTGATGTGGTGCTGCTGGTGGATAGTAGCTTTTGCTGGGGTTCTGTCGGTTAGTCTGCTAGATGTTTTGTTGGTTGGTTTCATTTCAGCACAGCATTGCACATTCCATAGTCTTGCGGCTTTGCGGAAAATTACGAATTTGATAGAGACGTGGTAATTGGTGGTTGAATTCTCGTCATTGTACACTTCCCTCGCTCCGGCTTCCCTACAGACCAAGAGATCTCGTCTCGTTCCCGCTGCGTATGCTCTTTCTGAGCATAGACGCACGACGTGATATATTTACACAAAGGAGTCTTTTGGTGGACATCACCCTGTTCAAGATGACTCTCTTTATTTGGAGGGGACAGGCGCGACGGCGAGAGTTGGTCTCACGAAGCTGCAAAATGTCAGTAGACGGCCCAGACGTAGCATGATGTGGCCTTTAAAGCCACAACTCAGTTGATTATACACGCACCGGTCGTTGTGGTAGACCTTTGTGTTGTCACCGAGCAGCTCCTTTTCGCGCTTCTGGTCGGCCCAGTATCTGCGGACCTGGTCGCGGTCCTCCTCGGCCTGGAGCAGGGGAATCAGGTTGATGCGAGCCCACATCTTTTCACGGGCCAGCTCGCTGCAGGAGGGACATGTTAGCCATTGATTCTTATGCGGTTCACGAGTCGGGGGTGGTTCGGTGAGGGGGCGCAACGTACTTGGCTTCGCGGATGCCGTGGAAGAGCTTATACCAGCCGTAGCTCATGACGATGCCCATGCCGATAAGCAGAGTTCCGGGGCGGAAGCCGCGGGCAGGCAGGTTGCGCTGTGAGAGATGGTGTCAGCCGCCGTCGACATCATGTCAAGAAAGGCGAGCGTCGGGATGCGCTGCATGAGCCAATGGTCGTCCGCTGCGGGCATTTGGGCGCCGCGAGGACCCCAATGGCAGAAACACGCGCGTCCAATCCTGCTGTGAGCACACACCTTGTACTGGACGGGCTGGTAGCCGCCCTTGGGGGGCATATCTTGGGCCATGGTGGGCGGTTTTCTGATCGTTCGACGGGAGGTCAAGTCGGTAATTGGGCGACGCACGGGGGCAATCGGGACGGGAGATGGTCGTCGTGGTTCGCGGGGGTAGTGAAGAAACCGGTTCGGATCGAGCGACGGGCGCGCCGGACGGTCAATCGATGTCGTCGGCTTCGTGTGGTTGAATGGCCGGTGGAGGAGCTCTGCTGAGGCGATTGTTTTGCGTGCCTGGCGATTGGCCAAGTGGAATATTACATAAGCAAGATCGGGAAGCCGGTTGACTGGGATCAAGGCAATGGATATAACGAGGCTTTCTTTACGGGCGAATTTAGTTTATTCAATTATATTCATTGGAAGTTGAATCGATTTGGACGTGTTTATTTGAAAGACGAATTTAATTACGTGGGTACGACTACTCCTTCTAGCAGTGCGATAGCTGCAGCACATCAGACATTGTATTTGGGTACGAATACGTGAAAAAGAAGGCGCGCTGAAATGAGTCAATTGGAAATAGAACTGCGAATGAATGTAACGGATAGCTATGACCTTTCCATTCTTATTTCCCTTCATGTACTGTTTTATCGTCCGTAATTTTGTATCCTGTGATTATTCAGCGGCTCAATCTATCGGAAGCTCAGGTTGGGTGCGATTCCAGCCCAAAGACGGTTGATTCTGTCGGGAGGGCGGCTGCGATTCGCTACAAGAAAACACACAGCGCCAGCCCGCTAACTAGTTAGCACACGACACTACTATTAAGCCACTAATACTATATACCTGAGCCTCAACATTGTTAAGCCGACTCGAACCTTTTTATCGACCCCCGCCAAAGGAACGCCCAGGTTTTGGAGAAAGGCAAGGCCTGTGCGGCCACATTCGAACGTCCAAGGGTGGCATGGCTACATTGGTGGTCGAGCATGTGCAGATGCGACGCCAGATAGAGGACCTAGATACGGCAGGCATGGCTAGTATTATACGTTTTGTAAAGTTGAATTTGGCGTAGAAACCCTGAAAGAGGAGTAATTGCAGAGCGAGAGGCAAGTAGAGAGAGGTGTTAATAGAGGTCATGTACGTGTCCGGCTTGGAGAAGATGGTAACATCATGAGCCGACCGTGTACTCTGTGTATATATGTAGACTGTAATAACACCACGGATACCTTGCCCCCATTCACCTCCAAAAAAGGCGTCCTGTCTCCAATTCATGAGGGAGGGGCGAAAGTGGTATGCTCTGGTTGATATGCCGATGGGAGCAAGAAAAGCATGCCAGTGTGTGTCCTGACACTGACGGAACCGGGTCGAATACAACTGGTATTATTGAGAATCCGACGGGCGGTGAGTTGTCAAAGAAACGAGTCAGAAAAAATCATTGGCCCCTGGCTGACCAGCTGCAAGAAAGGCCCGAGGTTTGTGTACTTTGGCGAGCTGAATGCTATACGTTTCGCCTCTCATATTGAGCTGGCGTGACATGTCATCGGGAAAGGGCTTCGACCTGCAACGAACTCGCCGTTTTTGTCGCTTTTGCCTTGAAAAGCCGCTACAGCCAACGCCCGCTGCAACGACGGGGGGCATCAAAAGGCCACCCCCACCACCCAGTGAAGCTTTCTTGCATGCCTCCTTGCTCCTTGGCCTGTTGATGCCGTCTTTTCGTATACTAGATCATTTGGCAAGACGAGCCGTCTTCAAGGGCTCGCACCGCGGGCGGCATGGCATATACCGATCCATCGCGAGCCAAGGTGCCCTTTATCGCCGACAACCGGTGACGTGACCGGAAACCGGCGGCGCAAGCCGCTGACAGGCCGGCCGCGCGCGACGGGGGGGAAGGGGGGCTCGTTTCGGCTTAGACCCGACTCATGGCAGGTTGGTGATCCCCGACCGCGCGCGTCAATCCCACCACCCAACTAGTTAGTTGGGCAAGCCCGCTAGTTAGCTAGGTGCTGTGAGTGTGTGTGTGTGTGTGAAAGCTGCATCTTTTTGTGCGTGAATGCCCGAGCTGGCGGCACGCCCGCTGTGACTAGGATTGTTTTGTGGCTGAAAGAAAAGACGAGATGGGGGGAGCCCAAAACCCCTGTCAAATCTCTCTTGTCTCCTCTTGTCCAAATTGATAGCTTGAAAAAAAGTTTTTGGGCTTCTTCTCACATGTTTGCCCTCGAGTAGCTTTCCGGCTAGTGGCCCCCCCGATATGTCGTCTGTGATAATAGTTTGCACTCTAAAAGCCCGCCCGCTCCGAAAGACGACGCCTTTGCATTGTGGTAATATGTTTGATAAGCTGCACCCGCTTGTTCTTCCTCCGTTTTCTCGGGCCGGTGACTCTTATTCAGAGGACATGGCTCGTGTGCTGGCTGCTTTGTTGACTCGCACAATCTGCCCCCCCCCCTTCACCCCAGAACCTTATAAGACGACGGATTGCCGCCCAACGCAGCTCCGCCCTCCGTCCTAACCTTGAACGTTTGGCCCAAGAGTATTTGTATAACGCCGTCATACCTGGACTGAATACGCAAAGGCCACCCCTTTTCTCTGCTGTCGTTTGCTGGGTCAATCAGCCTCGCACCGACCCCTTTCACTTACACGGGCGGCGTCGGCGCCTTCTCACACCGACTTATATCAGGCAGCAGCTGGCCTTTTTTGTCCTGTACCACCAACCCGCTCTGAGACAGACATATATGCATGATTATACACCAACACGACGGGTATCCGAAGTGGTTCTAGACACGGGGGGGCAACAAAACAGAAGTGCGCATATGGATCCTCTCGCAACCGGCCAACGCTTCCGCAACTCGTCCTCCAAATCCCATTAACACACACTCAAAGCAACAAGGGCCATGTACTCGCGACACTACCAGATCCCCTACCCGTCGCACAAGTCGCCCCTCGACGGCGACACCGCTCACCGCGACCTCGACTGGGCGTACGCCGCCCAGTCCGACCGCGTCTTCTCCTTTGGCGTCAACGAGCGCGGCGTCACGCGCGCGCACAAGCTCGTGCTGCTGCAGACGCAGTTCTGGCCGGCGCTCGCGCGCTGGGTCGAGGCCCGCCAGGAGGTGCTGCCCGGCGGCACCCTCGTCGGCGGCTGGTGGCGCGCCGACATGATGGGCATGCTCGACTGGTACCGCGACTGCCTGGGCCTGACGCCGCGCTGGGACGACGCCGTCGTGGCCCACGCCGACGGCGTGTGGCGCGACGTGCTCGCCACCAGTCCCTGGTTTCACTGGGCCGAGTTTTTCCCCCTGCTCAAGGAAGAGGTGAGGGATGCGAGCGGCCAGGTGATTACAGATGGCGAGGGACGCGTCTTGTATCAGGATCGGGGACCCCAGAGGGGACGGCATGGAGGATGCGTTTGTGGATCTGTGGGAGGCCGTGGCGAATAAGAGGCCCCTGAAGAAGACGAGGGCGGGATTGTTTGTGCTTCCACATATGCTGCCGTCGAGTTTTGAGTGGAAGCAGATGCAGATGCAGCGACGCCTGGCGATAGGGGCGGCGACACAGGTTGAGCCTTGTGCTCGTTTTGACACGGGCATCCAGTCTGGTTTGTCGGCGTAATTCCCACCGGTCATCCCTCATGTTTGGTTTTCTGCACATCAGGCGCTTGATTTTTTCCCTGTACTTCATTTTCTCTGTCTTGGTTGGTATTCAGCATAGTTAGCGAGCGGATTCAGAGTCACGGCCTTCTACGTAGACATCCATCAATTGAAAGCCCCATCCCCTTCGCCTGAAGAAACAATACTGTTAATTCTATCATGTATGTCTATCTTATACGCAGTGTGATAGTCTAGGCCAAAGGAAATGATCCGTCTCTTTCGTCGTCGCCATTATAATCCATACTCGTACCCACATGCTAAACCAAAACAGATGATCGAACAAGACGTCAGGAAATCATATTAGTCGTAAAGAAATCACCTCATGCGCCGCTGGATACGGCGACGTCTCTGAGAGCCCTGTCCCTTTCAAAGGCCAAGTTCTCGAGCCCCTCGCTGAGCTTCTTGGTCACCATGTCGGGATCGGGCTCGTCCCCCCCTACAAACGTCCAACTCTCTTCCGTCTCCTCATCGTCCTCGTCAGGCTCTGGCTGCCCATTCTTGCCTGCCTTACGTTTGATCAAACTTGTGGCATACTCCATGTCACGGTAAATCGATTGAATCGCCATATCAACGCCATGGTCCTAAGTGCCTGTTAGTTCCTCATTCCATATACCGGATCTCATGGTGCTTACCTTTCGGATTTGCTCGCCAAGCACCCTGGCCTTGATAATCATTCGCTCGTTCCGGGTCACCTCCCAAAGTGCCCTACCAAAGCTGTTGGTACCCCATTTCTTCACCCACACACCAACCCCAAGATCCTCAACGCGGCTGCCGAAAAAGTACTGGTCGCCGAAGAATGGCCGGATAATGGTCGGAAGACCTGCTCTCAAGCTTGCACCAGTGGTACCAGAGCCGCCATGGTGTGCTGCAGCATCAATCTGCTTGAACAGCCAGTCGTGAGGGGCGGATTTGATGACGTGAATCTCGGGTGGCATTTCAGGTTCGTCAGGCCGTTTCTTGTTGGGGTCTTCCTTGGACGAAATACGGTCCGACCATCCCTTGGATAAAATGCATCTCACGTCCGCTTTCAAAACTGCGTCAATGACTTCCCGAGTCATCTTGGCGGGGTCGTTGACAATAATGGACCCGAAGCCGACATACACCAGCTTCTTGCCATCATCTCGCGCTTTTTGAATAAAATCGGCAAGCTCTTTTGGAGGTGTATAATTGTCTCCCTCATCCAAGAACCAGTATCCCGTGATTCTGATCCAGTCTGAGAAATCCAGCGGCGGTGCGACAACGCAAGGACTGAAGTTGTACAGGAAGGGAACCTTGTTCGGCTGCATTTTTTCCAAGCTGGTATTCGGGAGACCAAGTGTCTTATTTCTCCACCGGTTGACTTGCTGAGCGGTGGCCTTCCAGAAGATGTTGTCAAACATGACGTAGGTCATGTAATTGTACGCACCACCCATCTTATGCTCAGGCATAATGAAGGCATGAGGATAGGCACGCGTACGAGTCCACGGCATTGTAAATGCTCGAAAGTATGGGATCCCAAGCTTCTCCGCAATGTGTATTCCTGCCATGGCCGAAGGTGACTCGATTAGAAGATCAGAGCCTTCGCAGGCCGTGTAAGCAGAGTCGAGAAGCTCATCCAACCAGCCTCGGAAGGTCGAGTTGGCCTCTCGCAAGAATGCGAGGGTAAAAGTACCATTTTCGATACATAGCCGCATGAGCTCGGCGGGGTCTCCTTCGACCTTGGCAAACTCAATGCCATGTGACTCAACCCAGCCCTGGAACTCAGCATGAGTCGCAATGCGCGGCTTGTGTCCCTCTGCCAGCAGGCCCTTACAGAGGGCAATGTATGGCTGGACGTCGCCTCTTGATCCAATTGTCAAGCATGTAATCTTCAGAGGAGTAGACGGTTTGAAGCTCAGGAATGACGCATCTGTATCCTCAAGCAGGATTGTCGGTGCGTTGGGTATGCTTGATACGTCATGGGGTAGTTCTAGCTCATGCTCGGGATACTCTTCCTGTCGAGCCCTCTTCAAGGCATCTCTTTCAGCAATGTATTCATCGTCCTCCGGAGCATCGTCAGCGTGTGAGTCGGAGCCTTCCAAGAAACGATGTGCCTCCAAGTCTTGCAGCATGGTGACAGCACAATCATCACGGACGTCACTCTGCCTGAACTCAAAGAACAGCTCCTCGTGCCCTCGAATAACGAGGACAAGGCCGGAATAGCCGAAACGGAAGCCCTTTTCTTTGTGAACAGTCTCGATATCCTTAAGTGGGAGAATCAACTTGGTGCGGGTCCCAGGAAGTAGGCTTCGAAAGCAAAAGGACTTATCGCTGATGTAGATCTTGCCGTACAGAGGCAAAACGCGCAGGATGTAACCAAAGTATGTGGCCTGAAGCCTTTCCGTATCAGGCAAGGCAAAGTGTGCCCGGAACCGGTCCATGGAGGTTTGGACTTTCCCATCCGAATCTTCTTCAAGGTCGTCGTCATCGGCGCGGAGGCCGGCGGGCTCATCATAGTGCTTTCCGCCGCCTTTCCACATGCCTGACACCTTCTCCACATAGCCCATAGATTCAGTGGCTAACAGTGAACTCATGCGTTTGCTCGTCTTGTTCAAGTAGTCCGCAAAGGCACCAGCCCTCTGCAGGGGGTAGGTGCCCATTTTCGTGATGCTTTGAAGGCTGGGTGTGAGGGGTCGCTCCTCATCACGGCTCTCTTGCTCATGCTCTTGACGCAGCTGATCCAAATGCCCGGTTGTTGCGGCGTGGCGGGCGGGGTGGAAGGTAGCGTCACTCCCGGGATGCAAAATCTGGGTCTGGCTCAGGCTGCTCGGCTGTTCCTGATCGGTCGGCTGCGAGCGCATAATGGTAGGTCGTTGAAATGCATCGCTGCCATGCAGAATCTGACTGGCGGAAGGATCTTCAGCTCCAGATGCAGTCATACTGGAGAAGCTTGGATCATAAATTGACGACTTTTCAGATTGCAAATTGGAATCCGAGGTGAAGAATCTCGTCCTCGGAGTCTTGCCTCCGTCGGAGTGTCGGCTGCGCGGCCTTGAGCTACTGAAGCTTCTGCGTGGGCTGCGGTCGTTGAGAGGGCTCGTGAGCGGTCTTTGGTGGTCAAGGCTAGATCTTTCAATGCCTCCAAACCCATCCCTGCTAGTTCTGGATGAAATTTCGACACTTCCACGCGGGCTTGCGGCTCTCGAGCGACCCGGTGAAAGCGGGGAGAGAGTCGCCTTGACAGTATCCCGCACTTTGCCAGTATAGATCTTATCCAAGCCTGCTTGCGTTTGAGAAGAGGTGCCAGCAATTTGTTTATCTCTTCCTCGCTGCTTTTTGGCGGCAGAATCCTCGACAAGAACTTTCAGGACATTGATGGCTTCTTGACCAAACGAAAAGAACGAAAAGAAGTACTGAAAGATGAGCATACAGGCTTGATCATGTGGGAAAGGGAAAACTTACCTCATCAATTGCATAAGTTTCGTCATTGTCAATGACGCGAATCTTGCAGGTATCGGAAAATTCGACCATTTGGATGTCTTCAACGTCGATGATGTTCTCAATGGGTAGTGAGATCTTGACGCTGTCGCCGTCATTATGACTCCTGAATATGACTCTCTGAAGACTTTTGACCCATTCTTTGGCACTGGGGGCGCTATCGGCTCTGAAGTTGTAAGTGCGCTGATTGGTGACGACTTCGAAGTGCAGCCCATCCTTGTCCGTGTCAGTGACACTGGCCGAGATACCGAACCTGAGATCAACCTGGCCATGAGGAAAGTAAAGATTGGTCGCATCGCGATAGTATGACAGGACATCGCCTTTTAGACGGAACCAGTATCGATTATATTTGGGGTTGCGTTTGCCGCTTTTAGACAGGTAGCCGGACTTGGCCACAATGTGCTGTTAGAGATGTTAGTATTCGGATGTGGAGATGGCCATGCGAGTGTTGGTATACCTCTTTCTTCGGTAGATAAGCATAAAAACAAATATGTTTCGAGGTAATGTACAAGAAGCCTTGTAACAGGACGCTTTGTAACAGCCAGCAGGGATATTCTGTTTCGTGTTAGTACGTTGCCGGCACGGATGATTAAGCGACTGCAGTACCCTCTATTACTTGCTCAGGCTCACTGAAATCGAAGATCTCCATTAGACGACGAGCCAGCGGAGTTGCCTCGTCATCCTCTTCCGATGGGCGCAAATCGGCGGATTTACGTTCCATATCGAAGCTGGGTCGACTTGACATTTCTGCTCTGGCCTGGAGCATGCGACTCATGACAGAGGGTCGGCGAGCGGTGGGAGCTGTCGTTTCGGTAGGAGTCAACGCTTGTGTGTCGCTGGTGTCACTGGACTGGCTGGGGTCGTCGGTTGAGGGCCCTGCATGGGATAGGCTGCTGGGTTCGTGCTTGGATTTGGGCCTGAGCCTCGGTAGGGTGGCGAATGACTTGAGCAGTCTGTGTTTGGAAGGCGACTTTTGGTGCTTCTTTATCGGGCGCAGTACTGTTGTTTGCGAGATGTTGGGAGGACTGGAAACAGAATCCTTGGTGTCGTCCTCGTCGCTGCTGTTGCCGTCGAAGCGTGTGTGGAAGTCGACACGGGAGCCTGCCGCAGCAATGAGACCAATTATGCTTTGGTTCATATTAACGGACATTGGTGTCGCCATGACTTGGGGGTGTGCCTCGTCCGCTGAATCATCGCTATCCTGCAACGGCTCTGGAAGATCGGGCGTGGACGACGACAGGCTAGGAGGTGCTTTTCTACGCATCGTACTGCGGTGCCTTGTGCCGTGGTCCAGGCCACCCGAGACCGACGCGGGAGGTGACGAGGCCATTACTATTATTGAATATGATATCGAGGGAGGAGAGAGTAGGCGGCGATCGAAAATTGGGCGTCCGGGTCTATGTTGAGTGGGTTTCGTGGCGGCGAGCTTATCCGTAGGCGATGTTGGGGCGGTCGGTTGAAGCAAGGTGCTGCCTGGGTACATGGGGGGCACCACCAAGGGGAGAAGAGGCAGGGCGAGTGTCACGCCAGTGGGTAGTCAAGGTTGACGCGTGCAGCGAGATGCGTGTATGAAGATGAAGGACAAAGATATATCAGAAAACGCGGCGGGGGCGGAGGGCTCATGGGATGACGACCTGGCGGTCCACGATACGATGGAGAGCTCTTGTGACGAATTTGGGTCTGGCGGCATCGGGCATGTGGATAGTGCTGGCCGAATAGGTGCAGCGCTGATTGGCTGGCTGGTGGCTCTTTAGGCAGCGCCCGCTGCTGCTGTGCCTGACGTGCAAGGCTGTTCCGAGTAAGGATGCATGGGTGTTATTTTTGTATTTTCTAGTCGCACAAAATTGCCAATCATTCGTTGCTGTACCAGTACGTGAAGTTGTTGAGAAATGCACAGTGACCTCTTTTTTGTGGTGCGATTTCGGTTCTAGGCTTCTAACTAGGCCCGCTGTCATGCCTAGTAGGCATCCATGGCCCACTAAAACAGGCGACAGGGACAGGGCAGATCTGCTGGCTGCAGCCTCCCACTAAAATTTGACAGTGGTAGGCCTATATATCGCCCTGGTGACTCTGTCATCTCTTCCATGTGACATCTTGACTGACCAGCAGTCAGTCACTACACAAAGGGGTGGCACAACAAGCCATGATTATGCTTTTGATGCCTGGATGATGTTTTCTTTGAAAGTTCTTTTGTGACGTAACATAATGTAAAACCTCCCTTCCATGTCCCACCTAGTACAGCGGGCTTTAAGCGAGAGACTGCATTCGTTAAATAACCATATGCCGTTTCTGTAAAAAAGAAATTCAGTACCAAATTGATCCTAATAATCCTATGGAAAATGTGGATATAACTAACTACACAGCTGCAGCTCTTCCTCCATTCGCGGCAAACCCGCCGAACTCCCCCGACCAACCCACGCCCTACACGCGGCAGGCTAACCACAACATGATGCAGCCCTTCCCTGCCACGACACCCATCCAGTCAGCCCAACCTGCTTTCTTCATGTACATGGCTGCATAAATCACACCTTGGCATCACATTTTGATTTACACGAGATTCATACACCGCACCATCACGATGGCTGCCACCACCAGCACCAACACTCCGCTCTTCCCCGCCTCTCTCATCGGCCCTGACGCGGCATCGGCCTTTCCGGCAGGCTATGAGATCCGTCCCCTCCAAAAGGGCGATTATGCCAAGGGCTTCATCGAGTGTCTGCGGGACCTGACATGGATGGGAGACATGACCGAGCCCCAGTTCCACGAGCGCTACGACGAACTGGACACCGGCGGCAAAGGACCGTACTACTACCTCGTTGTTGAGCACGCTGGTCATATCGTCGGCACTGGCTTGGTTCTCGCCGAAAAGAAATTGTGAGAGAGCTACACACATTATATACTCAAAACGAACTGAAACAATACTAACAAGTCTGGCAGTATTCACAATCGCTGTACCGTCGGCCACATTGAAGAAATCTGCATCGCCAAGGACCACCAGAGCAAAGGCTTGGGCCGGCTGCTCATGAATGCGCTCAACTCTGTCGCTGACAACGCCGGCTGCTGCAAGACAATACTCAACTGCAGCGAGAAGAACCAAGACTTTTACAAGAAATGCGGCTACGAAGGCTCTGGCTTGGAAATGGTCAACCACGTCAGAGGGAAAACGGCGCCGCAATGAACATGACGTTATATTTCGTGCAACAGCTCTCGTCTATTCAGGAGCGCGGGAAAACAAAGTGTATATACGTATAGCCAGGTGCCCCTTTGTTATCAAAATGACTTGGTCCCACCGTTAAAACATAAAGGTACATGACATGAATGCTGCCGACAACTGTTCATCACGTCCACAGACACAGCTTTCCACTACCATTGCCTCCTGCCACCCAGTCCATGCTTGGGTGACAATGCGCCACCGCTGGGACCGCTGTGATCCCATCTCCCCCCAGCTGTGCCAGTTGGCTGCCGTCAGCCGCGAAGATGTCGACAAAGCGATTCATGTTTCCGATGGCAAACTTCTGGTGGCCGTCCTTGGGTCGGAGCTGCCATTGCGGCTTGAGAATCGTTACCCACCGTCCCGTCTGATTGTTATGTTTTATGATCTGAGCTGGTTCCAGCTTCGACCCGTCAATATCTTGACCAGGAGACCATTTGCCAGCGTCGGCAAAGTTGTATATTTTAATCGTGTCGTCGTATGAGGATGTGGCAAGCTGTCCTCCTGCACTCCAGGACGCATGCGAGACGGAAAGCCTGGAAGCGTGCTCTCCTAGTAGAGCAGGATGCCGCAAATCGCCCTTGCCAGTGACCTTGCGGAGATCCCAAATCTTAACCGTTCGATCCAGCGAGGCGGTGGCGAGCAAATGCGGCTGCAAGGGGTGAAGCGAAAAACCACCAATTTTTTGTTCCGATAAGGTCCATATCTCTTCGGATCTGGGGGCCCTGATGTCGTAGCGGCCAACGCTGCCGTCTAGGGTGGAAAAGTAGAGCATGTTGGGCTCGGACGCGGCCACATCGAGTGCGGAGAGAGGCATGTCCTCGTCGGGGTCCTGAGGAGCAAAGATTTGTGTTGAGATACCCTTTTCCAGATCCATTTTGCGTATTGACGAGTCATAGGACGAAGAGAAGACGGCATTGGCGTCGGTATGAGAAAATACAAATGATGTAATGGTCCTCGCATGTGTTTTGAATGCGGAAATGACTGGATCGCCCACGTCG
This sequence comes from Cordyceps militaris CM01, assembly GCF_000225605.1. Taxonomy (NCBI): domain Eukaryota; kingdom Fungi; phylum Ascomycota; class Sordariomycetes; order Hypocreales; family Cordycipitaceae; genus Cordyceps; species Cordyceps militaris. Next base: position 3,627,373 of record NW_006271969.1, read on the forward strand.
GCATCCTCATCGTCGTCCACTTCTGGCGCAATTTGAGACCCGTCGAAAACTCCCATGGCCCCTTCTTTGTCGCCAGCGAAGATGATTGGCTTATCCTCGATTGGGTGAAAGCCCATGGCGTAGACACGCTGTGGTGTAATCTTGATATCTGCGACACCAGTAAGTACAAAACTCGCTTCTGCTGCGTGCGAAGCCTACCGTTCGGAAGCCAATGCTCGTACAACTTGAGCGAGCTCATGCGCAGACGCAAATCCTTTAACCCGGCATTTGTAGTCTCTTTAATGTCGTCCTCTGAAAAAGTCCGCACCCCCGGTTCGGCGCCGCGAAAGATGCCTGTGATCCCAGCAACGCTGCCGCCGTACTTTTTGCCGTCGACGACAATGTCACCGAGGTTCAAATCATCACCAACCCTCATTTTCTTGGCCTGCGACTTGCTCGCCTCATATTCTGCCTCCACCTCCATCTTACGCTTGAGCGTGTCATTATCAGCATCGATACCCGCCAGGCGAGAACTCATGCGTGTCGGCCGTGCCGCCTCCCGTTTGACCGCTTCCGCGCGCGATCTCTTCTTAGGAGCCGCCTTTGGTGCTGGTTTCAGGGGAGTGACCTTTTGCGCGGTGGTTGATATATCAGTGAGCAAGGCCTTGTTTGCCGCGATGTTCTCGAGTCGCCTCCGCTCGAAGGCGCTCATCTCTGTAGGCTCCTTTTTGATCGGCATTTTAGAAATTGCAAGGAAAAACAAAAGAAATAATGTACAGTTTAGAAGAGTGAGGGGTTGCCGATTGGCCCAAAAGTTCACACCCAAGCAACGTTTTCTTGGTTGGCGAGATGGAAACGTGAGTTGAAAGTGAATTCGAGATGGCGTCGCGCGTCGCGTAGCGTGTCAGGAGGACCCACTCTTGGTTAAGTGCTTTTCGGCGCGAAGTCACGGGCAGGTTCTCACTGTTGGCAAAAATTCTTTGGTGGCCCACTTGCCGAATCTGCCTCGCATACCTAATTACCCCTTGGTGTTGAAGGCAAGAAGGCAATGAATGACAAGGGGACAGTAGGCTTCGTCGGAATAATTGCGCCATGCCTCCCAGTATGCTGCCATTCCTCTACCAAACGAGGACAATTCAACATGGCCTCCGCCGAGCAACATTCGCGCGGGTGTCTCGATTAGCTCACTCGTCGTCTCAGAGCAAGACAACCTATTCAATCCCCTTTGAATGGGAAGATGATCCGCAGCATGATGATTTCTCAGGGAAACCTTCTTCCCAACCGTCAACCATTACTCCCTCAGAAGCCGACATCTTCAAGGGCATCTTCGATGAGATTTCGCAGGGGAGAATGCCCGTTGCCAGCAAGAAGACGGCATTCAGCACGACATGGGAGCAAACCGCATCCACAGCAGCTACCGGAGCCAGCCCATTTGACACAAAAGCCAGGTCGATTGTCGACCAAGCACGACTGACCGACTTTCGCGACAAGTTTCTGAGCCGCTACCCGTCGTCCCTGCGCAATGCAGCGCAAGTAGCATTGGGTCTGTTTGAGCTGCCGGCGACTGAAGAGGGGACCAGCACCTACATGGAGCTCAAGGAAGCAGATGCGGCCAACTGGGCCGAGAGAGCCATGTACGATCAAGCGCGGTCGGAGGAGAGACTGCGCGTCGATCGTCTCATGGAGAGCTGCACCACGGACGCCGAGCTCTGGAACTTGATGGAGCGCGAAGTCTTTTCACTACCGGCACGGCTTGGCATTGTACAAGAGACCGCGGTATCCACGCAAAAGAAGGGAAAGAAGACAGGCGCCAAGGGAAAGGCGAAGGCAGCGGAAGACAAGCCGATGGAGGATCCTGCTGCTGTTTCCGAATCCAAACCTGATCGACGTCTGATGGATATCCACGGGCGCTTGTACCCCCACTTCATCTACCATGGCCTGACGCTCTTGGACAACAAGTTCAAACGCTCGTCGCCATACGCATTCAAAATCCTCCCGCGCGTCAAGGAATTGGGTCTGCCATCCTATGTTCTCGGCGTGTCCACCTCGTTCTACTCTCGACTGGCATCGCTCTACTGGACCAGATTCGGCGACTCCAACGCGGCGCTGCGCGTGCTCCAAGAGATGCTTTCGTCTGGACTCTATGCGAATGAAGAGTCGATGGAGGTCGTGGCCAGTATCCGTGACCATCTCCATGGTTGCACATGGGGTGCGCAGGGCCCATTTGTCATGGCCATGATGGAATCGTCTCCATATGATGCGAGCCTGTCGCAGAGGCTTGAAAATATGCAGCGCTACATCCGAACGTCTATTGCACAAGAAAGGCAAGATGGCGTATGAGATGCGATGCATTACCTGTACCATAATAGCAGCTGGCTGCATGTATAACTCCCATCTTGTATTCTAGCTGCATAACATTGTAAGATAGTCATGTATACATTATTACACGTCCGATTAATTACATTCTACAAAAAGCTTACTGGTTGCATTGCGGATCATCGGCGGCCGATCGGCGGCCTTCCCTCACTACTGCAAACTTGCAACATGTGCTACTGGATTCCATCACCGAGACGCCTGCACTAGCTTCGCATGTTCCGACATGAGGCTCAAGCTCGTGTTCCGGTAACTACAGAAATATGGCTGACCGCCGCGCCATGCACCAATCTTGTCGATGATGAGGATTATTGTGGCGAGAAGCCGCCCTCCCAGCATCTCCCCGACGCGCCGAAGCTGTCCTGCACGATCTGGCCGCAATAGTATACTGCGAAAAGAAGAGAGCAGACATGATAAATTTGTCGTCATTGAGATCAAGTGCATCTCAAACGGCAACAAAGGCTCCACCGAGATCACGATGGCGCGGCGAGGCGTATCGAGTTGGATACCTAACGAGTTGACTATCGCCAGCTGCAGACTCGGATACGGACCACGCCCCCGCTTGTCTGGCCCATCAGGCCTCCAAAATGGGCTCATGACCCCAAGAACCAAGCTGCGATCCGTTTCCGGCGAAGATTGGCTGAGGTGACTCGGCCAGGAACTTTTCCGAACCCGTCGACTTGGCAGTTGTGACCTAGCTATTAGTGGAGGCCACCGCCAGCAAGTCCACCACAATCCAAAGCTTCATTTTTCTCCTTCCAGCCTTGCGAAGAATGCCTGGTTGGTGTGCAGGGCTGACGCATCCATTGGTCGAACAGCGCGCTAAAAGGTACCGAGTCGAAGCCAACGTGGCAGCAAGGCGTTCAGCCCAGTTCAGCTGCAATTCCACTCACACCGGCTAGACCTCGTTGGACCGCAACGCGTAATGAAGGGCTGGGACGTGTGACCTTGTCTGAATGCGCCCTCAATGAACCCTTTTCTTCATTCCGTAGCTAGCATATCATGGTTACAATAGTGTTGCCCTTTTGGTCTTGAAGCAAGTCGAGGGCTGCCTCGGTTGATTCCATCTCTTGGCTATAAGTGGCTGAAATGGTTATCAAAGAAAGCCCAACCACATAGTATGATGTAACTACAAGACATTGGCATACATATTTTCAAGACAACGCTATCGCTTCGGGTGATTGAGCGACGACTCGCGTTATCCTTGTCAAGTACGGATACCTTGGCCAAGATCGTCACAGGAAATTAGATGATGCAAATTTAGAAGCGATTGAAATAACGTTGGGCCTCACTGCCGGGTTCTCGACTCATCGGCTGTCAAGATCAGGACCCCTTGAGGCAGCCGCTCCACACGAAGCTGAACCGGGCTTGCAGCCAAGCTCCCTCATTCGTTACCGGTCGCCTAGCTCCTAGGTACAATCATCAAGTACATGTACATAGCTGCTAGAGCTCTGTCTTCATTCCAAGCAACAGACAAAAACTGCCTTGTACTAATACAGCACGGATAGCGAACAGCCACCAGCGTTGGACGGATTCTCGGCCCCCCGGCTCGTGAAAATCAGCCCCCGGTCTAGGCAGAGGCTGAATGAAAGCTATTGCAAAAGGGATAGGATTTACTTTAAAAGGAGAAAACGAGCCCGTTTTCTGTGCGGTGTCGTACGCAAGATCTCTTGGTTCCACGCCTTGTATCACTCCTCCCGCACCACTCGACTTACACCAGGATCCCCATTCTCCAACGTCTGTCTGCAGCTTTTGCTTTCATACTACAATCCCTACCAAACCATGGACGCTCCTATTCAAGAGCAGAAGCCGGCTACGGCAAGCGCGCCGGTCGTGCAGCCCGCCGCTCACAAAGGCCCCGTCGACGACCAAGAAGTCAAGTTCTGGACGGACCGGGCCAACGACTTTCTCGCCCGCCCCTCGGAGCACATCAACTCGCACTCCCCCGCGGGCGCGCAGGCCTGGTACGCCGGCTTCTTTGACTGCTTCAACCCGATCGATACCTGCTTGATCACCTGGTGCCTGCCCTGCGTCACGTTTGGCCAGGTGCAGCACCGGATGCAGCGATCGGTTGATCTGGAGGGCTACCAGCCCGTCAACACCAGCGTGCGTCATCACCGACAATCTTTCCCCGCGCGCGTCGTGTTCTTTTGATATGCTGACAAGACGAAAAACAGTGTCTGCTCCTGTGCGGTGCGGCCTGCGTTGGCTGCGTCTGTGTCCCGATTGCGATGCAGCGCCAGATGATGCGCGAAAAGTACAACCTCGAGGGCGGCTGCCTCGAAGACATTGCCCGGACGTACTGCTGCGGCTGCTGCTCCATTGTGCAGCATGACAAGGAGGCGCAGCATCGCGAACGTCTTCTTCGCCAGAGCAACGTCGCTGACCAGCAATATGCGGCGCCGCCTGCCATGAGCGTCCCGCCGCCCAAGCAGGCATAGAGGATCACAGCTTGGAGGTCGGCGCGGCGAAACGATTTTGGAAGTAGCGTGTTTATATACCATTTGATGAATTATTCGCAAAGGGCTACTTGTCATGTATATTGCGTTCTTTAAACCTAATTTATTTTGTTTATTATTCAAACGCTAAAGTGTGACAGCTCCGTCTTTCCCCAGAAGACCTTGGCCGCGATTTTGCGTGCCGGGTGTTCATTGGCGATGAAAGAATTGATCAAAAATATCATGTCGAACCTTGAGGTCACAGCCCGCGGCCAGGCTACCTTGGTGGATGCCGACTACGGTGATCCCCCGCATGAGTTGTGATGGCGCGTGCCTTTCGGTAACATGGCATCCTGCAGTCGAGAGCATAAACCCACTTTCGAGAGATGCGAAGCAATATCTGCCGGCGAAATATCAAGTCTTCCGCTATTCCATCTTGGGTTACATCGTGGACTATATAACTTGGTCTGCTTTGGAAAAATGGGTAAAGAAAACGCAGTCAGCGGAGGACAGGCAAGCGCAGATTGAGGCTGACAACACGGGGAATTCCCATCTAGGCTATCGCTATGCTCCAGACAGGATCTAATTACTCATCTTGACTCAAGTGTGTCAAGACTTCACCCAGCTTGCGTTCGTCCGAATCGGCTTCTCATGGCCCACCAACGACGTCCACGCCCTTCGGCCCACAACAAGGAGACGGCAATGCCCCGAACAAGACAACTCCATGACAGTGTTACATTGTCTTGATAGTATGTATTGGTAATCAGCACATACGAGGGTGGGGTGCATAGCCGGGAGAAGCCGTATAAATAAATGGAGCTTTCCGCTTTCTCAGTCTTGCTGGCGATGGACTCTACTATCTGGGAGCTACTACCTGGGAGATATCCGTTGCCAATCCTTTACTTTGAGCGTATATACGTTACAACATGTCCTCCGAAAAGATTGTCTTATTTGACCTTCCCAGCAAGGAGCCGTGTGTAGCTTGGTCCCTGAACCCATGGAAGAGTAAGTGCGGGGATCCGGAGATAGGACGGCCGCCACTAACATGGCATAGCTCGCCTGTTGCTCAATTACAAGGGTTTGGACTATGAGACGAAATGGGTACGGTTGATGCCAGAAATATATAATTTTAATTTATTGACAAAAAAAAACCCCAGGTTGAGTACCCCGATATCAAGACAACTTTGGAGCCTCAGTAAGTACATACTCACCCGGCCGCCTCTCACACCGTCCCATCTAATCCTGAAACAGTGTCAAGCCCGGCAATGCCCGCTGGCCATTTACCATTCCCGCCATCAAGTTCCCCGACGGGACCTGGTCGCAGGACTCGCGCGTCATTGCCGACCTCATCGAGCAGCGGCACCCGGAGCCGTCGGTGCACCTCGACTCGCCGTACCAGCGCCGGATCGAGGAGGCCGTGCCCAAGGCGTTTCTGCCGCTCATGGCCATTGGCCTGAACCAGATCCCCAAGCGCCTGCTCAACCCGCCGAGCGTCGAGTACTGGCTCAAAGACCGCACGGCCTACATCGGCGCCGACCTGGGCGAGCACGAGGCCAAGAACGGCGGCGACACGGCCTTTGCGGCTGCGGCCCCGGGCCTGCAGCAGATCACGGCCATGCTCAAGGAAAACCCCGAGGGCCCGTTCTTCAGCGGCAAGCAGGTCGTGTACGCGGACTTTGTCTGGATCGCGGCGCTGTACTTTTTTAAGCGCATCGGCGATGATGTGTACGAGGGAGCGCTGAATGCCTCGGGTGATCGCACGGTGCATGAGAACCTTCTCAAGGCGGCGGAGCCCTGGTTGAAACGAGGGGATTATTAAATCCACAGAGTCTATACTAAGCCTGCTAAGCCCTGGCTGAAATGAGGTGATTATTCAATCTGCAAAAGTCTATAGTCTATAGAGAAAGCTGAGCGCAAAGTATCAACGGACTGAATACTTCTCATATCAACGGACGGAATTCTTCTCATCCTTTGCGACCGCCATGTTTTACTTGCTCTTTCCAAAGGTCACTCCAAAAGATGGGCTCCGGACAGCCTCCACCCTGCCGCTCTTATCATGTACAAAGACAAACTCGCCTAGGCTGAGGTAATCGTAGGACGACTGGTCAAAATTGAACCACGTCTCACAGCTTCCGTCTGCATAAAACAATGCATCATCCTTGGCGACGTCTTGTGCTGCAGTCGTAGTATCAAAATAGGCACGCCACATGGTATACGTGCTACATCGGCCATGGGGTCTGCTTCTCGCATGAGTCCTCGCAAAATCTGCGTCGCCGTTGATGTCGACTGGATACATGCGCCCGTTGACTGTCCTGGGACCAGTTGCTGCGGCGCTCAGGCTGTAGCTAGGCATGTTGGACAGCGCATCGAACCCACGAACGATAAACTCCTTGATGGCGACTCCTGCGCCCTCATCCAAGGCGAGCTCCAGAGTGGAGTTTGTCGACTTGTCAAGATAGGTCCCCGCGTAGCCTTTTGGAGAAGACGCCTCGTCTCTGGAGGCCTGGTCAATGGCTGACACCAGAGTTCTGGCCACGGTGCTGAAGATCTTGGTGCGCGTGTCAGGGTCGACGCTGACTTCCTGGCCACCAGAGAGGACCGTCATGACAATGTCGTAGTCGGTGATGGCGCCAATGAGGGCGTGGTACATACCGAAATCGCCGCTCTTGGTGTATACGTCGATGAGGCGCTTGTCTTGCGTCAAGGTGTTGCTGCGGAGAATCTCCCAAGGTGCGCCGACTGACATTCCCATGGACGACGTGTGTGTGGCGGGCTTCATCCATTCTCGCGTTCTTTTCGGTGAGAGGAACTTGTTAGTGATTATGGACTCGATGAATGAAATCATATCAACACTATTGGAAAATAAACCTCCAGCACTACGTTGCGTCAGCGCCGCCAATGAAAAAGATGTACTGCGTCAAGGTCTTACGCTTCAAAAGCCCCCAAAGTGACGTTCCAGGTGGACTCGCCTTTCGGTACAAAGCCAAGTTTGGAAAATGATTCTACTGGGCCATTGAAAGACGTGCTTGTCATGTTGGCCACCTTGAATATTTCCTTTTCCGCTACTTGGTCAAATGTCTTTCCTGTCGCTGCTTCCACCACCATGGCGAGCAGCGCGTAGCCAATGTTGGAGTAGAGGGGCGTGGCACCGGGAAGCTCTACCGGCGCCTTTCGGTGAATAGTGTCAATAATATCGCTGGCGGTGCATTTTTTGGTTCCTGGAAGGCCAGAGCAGGTCGGTCCGGTGCCGTTACGAACAGCTGGGAGGCCCATCTCCGTCCACGGGCCGTCTGGAATCAGAGCCAGGTCAAATGCCACGACAAGGGTGTTAGCACGGAATATATATAATTAATAGAATGAACATAACATACTGTCGCGAGGTAAGCCAGATAGATGTGCTGCGAGATCGGAAACGCTGATATCCTCCCAAGGGATTCTGTGAATCGAGTCCCGAGCCTCTGATGTCTTGTCCAGCGCGGGAAGGTGTTTTAGGACAGACGCGTGCATGTCAACCTCACTGCTCTGCAGCGCAGACAATGCAGGTATCATCTTGGACACACTTCCGACACGGTAAATTGTGTATTCATCAATAGCAGAAGTGCCTATGCCGGAGAGGACAGGCGGGGTGTGGTGGTAGTTGAAGAGCAGCTTGCCTTCGTGCGCCGACTTGACCGCGATGGAGATGCCACTCGTTGTCATCTTCGAAGACAGCGTCTCATCTAGGTGGGATGTGAGCTTGATGATGGCTTCTCGAACAGCACCATTCTGGCTTGGATTTCGGGGTGCGGGAAGGACGCGGCCAAGGGGTGGACAGGCTTTGGCTTGGGCGTGGCCGACAATTGATGCCACAAGAGCAATAGCGAGGTTATGAATAAGAGGAATCATTGAAAGAGAATTGGTATTAGTGATTGATCTGAAAGCGATTTTCATGGGGCGGCTTTTGGTATATATACACATCGGGACTTGGCCATATTTCTGCCTTCGGACTCTACAAATGCGAGCGGCGGCTACTAGTGACAGTCGAGAATAACGATTGCGCGGAGTAATAATCCAAGGTTTTGTCAATATTAGGCTGTGGTCCCCTGCGTTAACATAGAAATAGATGGGAAATCCTCCCGCCGTCCAGTTATCGCAGAGTCCGAGGTTGAGAGTCCGAGGGTAAGCAAGGCTTACTTGCTGGCCCGGCTTTTGTGTACGCGGCACCCGCGTGATCAGATAAACCGGTCATCATCTAGGTAGATTTTCATCTTTAATTTCCTTAGAATATTAATTTCTATCGTTTCCATTTTTCTCTCGCCTTGTGCTAGTTTGCAGCTTCCTGCAGGTCTTCGCCGTTTACATGGCGGGGTAGCGCGAAGTCGGCCGGGATTTCGGCCCTCCTTTCCGTGCTGAATACCTGAGGTATCTGACATGCTTGACACCAGAGACCAGTGCTGCTCAGGCAGTCTCATCCATGTCCGCATTTTCATCTTTGCATCCTCATAATCGGGTTGCACAAACAAGAGCAAAAAATGTCGCAGACGATGACTGCCACGAGCAACCCGACGCACACGTCCACGGCACCGAGCGTCCTTGAGCTGCGCACTCTCGGCGGCGCAGACCCCTCGCCCCCGGATCACAACGTCGTCTCTACCAGTCTACAAGAACAAGGACTCGTATCGTCTGCCAGCCAGGACGTTGGCGGAAGCGCGCCGCCCCCGGATGCGCAGAGTGTAGTTGAACGATGGAACTACCCCCGTGACAATATTGGCAAAATGGCCTTTGCTTTCGTGTCGTTCATTGTCGCTGGCATGAACGATGGCGCTATTGGCGTATGTATCTGCAATATCTCCGATGGATCGAGTCCCTTGCCGTCATCATCAGCTTACCTGTAGTTGATTTTTCTAGCCATTACTGCCCTATGTAAGTCGACGGGAACCATTTCTTGGTGGCAACGGGGCTAATCTAGGCGTGCAGCTCGAAGACTACTACGGTCTCGGTAAAACAGTCATCTCGCTCATCTTCTTGACGCCCTTTATCGGATACTCTGTGGCTGCGTTTACGAATGCACGCATTCACGTCAGATTTGGGCAGCGCGGAATCGCCATCATGGCGCCGCTGTGCCATCTCATCACATTCGCCGTCCTTGCGTCTCACCCACCCTATCCGGCCTTGGTTGTGGCCAACGCCATTAGCGGGTTCGGAAACGGCTTGACGGATGCTTGTTTCTGCGCATGGGTTGGCGCCATGGACAAGGCCAATACGATCCAGGGTTTCCTGCATGCCTGCTATTCGCTCGGAGCGCTCTTCTCGCCTCTCATCGCCACCAGCATGGTTGTCCAAGCCCAGCTTCCGTGGTTCAATTTCTACTACATCTTGGCAAGTATCAAATCATCACATCTAGCAGCTGTTTCGGCTGACCAAATGTTCTCGGCAGGTGGGCATGTCGGCGATTGAACTCTGCGGCCTTTCATACTTCTTCTGGGATAAAACGGGAAGTGTGTATGAAGCAGAACACAAGCGAGAAAATCCCGACGCAACAGGCGCTGGCACTAGAGAAGCTATCAGATCACCCGTTACATGGCTATGTGCGCTGTTCTTTTTCGCCTACATGGGCGTGGAAGGTATCTACTCGACACTGGGAAGCCAAGACAGTATCATGCTAACAACCACTACAGTTGGGCTGGGAGGCTGGGTAGTCACATTCATGTTGAATGTCCGCCACGCTTCAGCTTACGCTTCCGGTATTTCCGCAACCGGGTTCTGGACTGGCATGGCCCTCGGTCGTGCCACTCTTGGCTTTGTGACGGAGCGGTTCGGCGAACGCCTCTGTCTGACCATCTATTTGGCCACGTGCCTCGCTCTGGAGCTTCTGTTCTGGCTTGTCCCCGAGTTCATCGTTTCGGCCGTCGCGGTAGCGTTCTTGGGCTTTTTCCTGGGGCCCATGTTCCCTGGGGCCGTCATGGTCACAACGAAACTGCTGCCAAAGCGAATCCATGTAAGTGCGATCGGGTTTGCGATGAGTATGGGCGGCACGGGCAGTGCCGTGTTTCCATTTATTATCGGTGCTGTTGCGTCCAAGAAGGGGGCTGCTGTCTTGCAACCAATCATTTTGGCCCTCATTGCAGTCATAACTCTGGTGTGGCTTAGTTTCCCGCGTATCAAGAAACGCGATTGAAGAAAGTCGAAGAATGTATACCGTCACTTCTATCACGATGCTGCCTTGATTTTAATTAAAATGTTTCCATATATAATACAAAATTCTCGTAAAATTCTAAATAAATGACAAGAAACTGGTACAAGTATAGTGCAGTGACATGCTAGGACTGTCACTCGACGTGATCCATGTTGGTGCCGTCAACCCGAACACCGCCCTGGGGATCGCCAGCAATCTTGGAGTGCTCATCGTTTTGCGCAGCAAGCGCCTCAACATCGATACCGGCTTTGCGACGGATCTGTTCCATCTGATCAGCGTCGGGTGCGACCCATTCGGCGCTCTTCCAGGGCGTGACACGCTCAAGGTACATGGTATCAATTTCCTCAATCGTACGGCCCTGGCCTTCAATGACGAAGAAGTAAATGACAAAGCCAGCGACAAAGTTGCAAGCGGCAAAGACGTATCCGTACCGGTAGTCGATGGCCCCGGTGATGAAGGGCGTGAAGAAGCCGATGCAAAAGTTCCAGATCCAGTTGGCAGCAGTGGAAATGGCCATACCCTTGGCACGGTACCGGGAAGGAAAGAGTTCGGCCTGGATGGTCCAGATCATAGGACCCCATGTTGTGGCAAAGCCAAGGATGAAGAGCGCGGCAAAGACGATGAGGACAATACCAGGCGTGGGGGTGTTCTCTGGGTTGTTGTAGTCCAACGAGAAGTGGCCAACGGAGGCAAAGATGAGGAAGCAGATAAACATCCAAACTGAGCCTGCAATGAGAGACTTTCTGCGACCAAAGTGCTCCACGATATAGAGGCCGATAAAAGTGACAAGGAAGTTGATGGTGTTGAGGATGATTTGCGTGATAAAGGAGTCGATGTTGACGGATTTAAAGATGCTCACGCCATAGTAGAAGAAGAAATTCGCGCCGGTGAGCTGCTGGAGAGATTGAAGGGCAACTCCAAGAGATAAACGATACAACATGCGCGGTGCTTTAAGCATTGACGTGAACTCGGCGATGTGGCCCTTCTTGATCTTGGACTCTGCGTGCAGCTTGCTCTCAATCTCGGCGACTTGGGTGTGGACAATGTAGTGATTTCTGGGGGCCCCGTGGACGTCGCACAATGTTTTGATCGCTTCTTCTGTTTTTCCTCGTCGGTAGTCGAACCGGGGCGTCTCGGGGAAGAAGAGGATGCCGACGCCGAGGACGACGGTCCAGATCCAACCGAGGCCGATGACGATGCGCCAGCTGCTGGAGTTGTGCATCTGGTGGTGGTAGGTGCCGAAGTTGAAGCACGCGGCGAGAAAGATGCCCATGGTGATGAAGAGCTGGTACGCGCAGACCATGGCGCCGCGGATCCACGCCGGCGCCGTCTCGGCCTGGTACATGGGCACCAGCAGACTCAGGGCGCCGACGCCGAGGCCGGCGACGAAGCGGCCCATCATGATCTGGGTCCACGCCGTGTCGGCCGAGATCTGGATGACGAAGCCGACGGCGGTCATGAGGGCCCAAAAGGAGATGGAGGGCCGGCGGCCGAACCGGTCGGCAATGGGGGCGGCCACGAGGGCGCCGATGAGCGTGCCGATGGAGAGCAGCGAGACGATGAGGCCGGACCGGACGCGGCTGAAGTAAGCGTTGCCGTTGGAATCGAGCTGGCCGAAGCGCGCCAGAAAGTCGGGCATCTCGAGGAATCCGGAGATTTGGCCGGTGTCGTAACCAAAACTGTAGGCATTGTGGTCAGCGGGACGGCAGCAGGAGAGAATTTGGTGGTTTGGGGGGGGTGGCATGGATGACTTACATCAGACCGCCCATGGACACGAGAATGCCCATGGAGAGCGACTTGCCAGTCAGACGCGGCAGCGGCGAGTAGTCGAGGCCAGACTTGGAGGTTCGAGCATCATTTTCCCGGCCTTTTTCGGAATTGGGATTGTGCTCGTCGAATGTGACGGAACCGAGTCCCATCATTGTGACGGTTGTGGGCTTCCTTTGGTTCGCTGGTTGATGGAGAGTTGGTCAGGAGTGACAAAGCGATCCAAGAATAATCTGGGGAACTAAGGGTGCACGGAAGCTGGGGAAGGATAATGGGAAACCGGGGATAAGGGAGTATTAAATAGGATGGGGGAGCATTGCATGGAGTGGAAGCCAACAGCCCACTAGGAGGGTGCAACTGTTGCGGTTGCAAGTGGGATCAACTGAAGTGTCGCATAAGAAACTCCGAGAGCCCGGAAAGTCAGAATCTAAGAAGACTAGATAAATTTCGCAGACCACGAGACCGCTGACAGACTCAATCCAGTCCGCCTGTGTCAAGACGTCATGATTGATATCATGCCCAATGGCCATGATGTGGTGGATCAAAACCGTATGTCCGGCGATGCACCAATTACAAAACCTTTATCCCCGTCTAACTCGTTATTATTATTTCTGTAAGCCATTACTCGATAATTGTGCGAGCAACTCCCAAGTCTGCGGCAAATTGACATTATTCGGTCCTTTTCCTTTTTCTGCTGTGCGAATGACGTCGCGGTCGAAAGACATGGGATCCACCACCATCCCGGCCTGCCGGAAACGATGGTTTGGGAGGTTGGCAGTTTGGGCTAGTTAGGCGTAGGTAAGCATGTCTCATCTGCGGTCTTTTCGGTACCTTGATCATTCAGCAGTGACATCCGACACCGCCTTCATTGATCACATCGTGACGTTGGCGGCAATTACAGCTGCTAACCTTGTCTCGGCCCTAACATCAAGAGCCCATCGCGGCTAACCGAGCCATCTGGGCCCAACTAGTCAGATAATATTCATTTTTATCCCGGCTTTCACTCAGGGCGCTCATGTGTAGGGCTTTTTTTTGCATACGTACCTGTTTTCTTCTACCCAATTTTGCGCAATTGACAGTCTTTCCGAAGCCGTTTGGTGGGTTGGTGGGCTGCGCCGCTGTCGGGGGTCCAGAATTATTTACGGGCCGGCAGGATCGCCATGGAGCCGGCGATGCCGCGCCGGCCAATGTCGTCACCAGCTTACAAACGGCGCCACCCCGTCTTTTCTACCCGAGTCTTTCTCCCGTGCGCTGACGGAGCTGCAAAAAAAAAATTACTGGAATCAGTCGGGCCGTTACAGCGCATGGCACCAGAGGACCTACGAGCGCCGTTGCGCCTGACCAGGATGCACGCCGCTTGTCCCGGCAAGACGTGACGAGATGCAAATGTTGAGCGTTGTGCTTGTGGTCAATTCCCGTTGCAGATCCCCATCACCTACATAGACTTCGAGGTTGGTGCAAATGCTGCGTGATCTGTATCTGCCATGTGGTGCTAAACTAAATACGCTTCTATCAACGCCAGACGAAAATAATCTATCTGTCTTGGCAGCTTTCCCAGTGCGCCGTGCCCGTCTATGCTTTGCTCAATATCATATATATATGCTGCAATGCTTCTTCGGCTGAGATCGTGTATGCTTCTTGTTCTGCCCTCCTCTTCGTCGACTTTCGCCTTCTAAGATGGCGATTGCATTCGTCTAAATCGCAGGAATGTGCCCCTCCACTGAGCTCAACGCGGCCAGATTTACCTCACCCAGTCGTTCCAGCGCCAAGTGACCCTTTTGGTCGGAGAGTAGCGTGACACACTCAATCACATCCTCTGGCTCCAGCAAGTGCCATCTGGCCAGTGTAACCTTGGTGCTTGGGCCGACAGTAACAGTGAAGACATGGTTAGCATCCAGCACAGAGCCAGAAACTCCATTGAGGCTGCGAAACATATCTTCGTCCGTAAAGTCATCACCCGAGCAAAGGGCGAATTCGATTCTGCCAGCATTCTCGTTTCCTTCGCTGGCAACTAGACCGGGGTTGTGGTAACGATCGATGAGGCGCTTGACGATCTCCCCCTTGTTAATGAAGGTTGGCCGCACCTCAATATTTGCTTTGCCAGCCATTACCTCCACATCCCACTTCTTAGCCACTGTGTCTTCCACTTCCTTGTGAGCCACTCGTGACATGTGTAAGCCTTGCTCAGGGTCAGCAAGGCGATAATGCCACGTGATAGCGCATCTTTTTCTCTCAATGAAGGAGCCTAATGAACGGCGTCAGTATTGCAGTTTCGAGTCACAGTGAAAGGTTATCAACGTACCCGTGACCTTGTCTGTATATTTCTGGAATACATCGATCACCTCGCTTTGCCAGCCCATGTCAAACTTGTCTGCCAAATTGATCCATTCTTGCGAGCCAGGATCTCTCATAAAACTACCGTGCTCTGCGGAGAAGCCGAGCTCGGGAATGTGACCCAAATGCTGGGTCAGGAACTCCTGATCTCTGCCTGAAATGATCCAAACCGAGTTGCGGGGGTTGGAAGCCAAAATTTTGAGAGATTCGAGCAGTCTCCTCGAAGGGACAGCCGCGCTTGGCTCTCGCACAATAGGCGTAAGTGTTCCGTCATAGTCGAACATGAAAATACGCTTCGAGGCTGCGCGGTATTGTGATAGTAGTAGGGTACGGTCGAGAAGTGGCGTGGCATACTGGATAGAGTTGTCACCAAGCACGCTGTGGATTCTCCGGATAAACTTAGTAATCCACGACTGGACAGTCTGCGTTGTGACATGCTCGTATAGTCGGCTCTGCATCTTAGCCCGGGTCTCATCAGGCATGGTCAACGCCCCGTTGATCTTCTCGGCCACGTCAGTAAGATCCCAAGGGTTGATATGGATAGCGTCGCTTAGACTGGCAGCTGTACCGCTGAATTCAGACAGTATCAGCGGGCCATGTCCGTCCTTTTGACAGACTACATATTCCAGGCTGGTTGTATTCATGCCATCCCTCACTGACGTAATGAGGCCAATATCGGCAGCTCGAAGTAGGGCAAAGTATTCGTCCTGGTTGATGTACTGAGGGTAATGCTGTACGGGGGAAAATCCCAAACTTCCATACTGGCCGTTTATTTGCATGACAAGCTCGTTCACGCGTGTCGAGGTCTTGTACTCCCCATCATCCTTGTCTACTACCTTGTTGGTTGGTGATGTGACTTGTATAAGGACAACCCTCTCCCTCCACTCCGGGTACATTTCGAGGAAACGATCGAATGCTTGGAATTTTTGCACGACTCCTCGAACACTGTCAAGACGGTCTCGACCAACTATGATCTTTTTCCCGCCATACATTTTCTTCAAGGCGTCATACTTTGTGTCAACAGAGGATGCCCACGCCAGCTTTTCCACTTTTGCAGCATCGATGCCGATTGGAAAAACGCCAACCTGGACTCTACTTCCGTAAGCATCAACTCCAAGAGTGTCGGAAGGAAAGCCCAAAATGCGGGTGCAACAGCTAAGGAAATGGCGCGAGTAACTGTAGGACTGGAATCCGACCAGGTTGGAGCCGAGGATGCCTTCTAGAACCTCCCTGCGACGAGGAAGGCAGCGCAAGAACTCGCTACTGGGAAAGGGGCAGTGCAAGTAAAATGAAATGTACATGCTGGGGACTGCTTGTCGAAGCATGCTAGGGAGGAGCATGAGGAAGTAGTCGTGGATGATGACAATGTCGCCTGGCTTGTATATCTCGACGATCTTGGCGGCAAACTTTTGGTTCATTCGGTAATAATCAGCCCACTGTATCTTTTCTTTCCGGCCATCGCTTGGCTCATGCTGCTTGTAGTGAAAGAGGCTGTAGAGGTCGTGGTGGGCATAGCCGCGCCACCGACCCTGATCGCGCAGCATTATTCCCTCTGGAGTAATTTCATCCTGGTCCGCAAGCCACACAGGAACAGTTTTGATAATTGTATCATTGGCAAGTTGGTGCTCTAGGCGCTCCTGGTCTGCCTTAGGGAGCCAAAGTCCGTCAACTGTTGGTGGAGTGGGAAGTTGCGCGACCCCGTCGACGGGAACCGGGGCCGAGAGAGGGTTGAGAGAGGAGACGCCGACTGTTGTGTTTCTCGGTGATAGGGGCACAGGTTCGAAAGGTTCGAGGGGAGAGTCGATTTCGCCTGTCCAGGAGACAACGGTGTGTTTGAAGGGATTCGCGGAGGAGGAGAGGTAGGCGAAGGAGTCGAAAAGAGCAGACTGGCCGCCGCGGGGTTTGAGTCCCTGTGTAATGTAAGCGTTAGATGGTGCGAGGAAGAAGAGATCATCTCTTGGATTGACATGAATTTGACTATGGCGCAAGCAAGCAGGGGTAATGGCAATAGAGGCATTTAGAAGTGACATACCCAGTCACCACCCTTGCGGTAGGTTAGCGCATGCGGGATGTTAAAGGCCGCGGAGATGATGGTGCCGCTGAGAGAAAGCTCTGGGTTGGCAGCCAAGATCTCCGAGAGCGACTCGCGGCGAGCCATGACGAAGGAGTTATGACCGTGAGTCGCTTGCGAGGTTGGACAATGGATATGGGCGTTCTGCGATGCGGGGGAGGGGAAGCGAGCCACTGCTGGCCGCCTGTATCGATAGCGAGAAGTTGGCGTTGAGGGGCAGAGTGCTGATGTCCCAGATCGTGCGGGAAGGTCTCCGAAGTTGACAAGACGGGAGCATGTGCAGAGGAGGGAGGCAAGTCTGGGACAAGGCAGCAGGAGAAATGGGATGGAAGCGATTATTATAAACTAAGTTCACATGGACCAGGGACAATGAGAGATAACAGCAGGCGGCGTGTGTGTTGGCGCCCCTCCCAGGTTGAAGCTAACAATGGGTTCTGGCCCCGGCGAGCGAGCGGTGGCTTGGAGAACGCTGGAGAGTCGACCCGGCAGCGCTGTAACGTCAAAGGACAGCAGGAACATTGAACATTACACCTTCCATGATAATTACAGTGGCGTGAAGCCTTGTGACGGGGGTTCTTCAGTGAGCATTTTCATTGCCTGTGGGCCTTGCAGCCTGGGCGAGGGCTAGGGAGGGCCTGGCCTGATCTAGCCCGCCCTGTCTGGCTTTGCACTTTGCACGGGCCTGGCCGGAAAGCCACCACGACGCCGCTAATGCATAAGCTGTCGCTCTGATAGGTTCGTGATATTGGAGTAAAAGCTTTTGTGCAGACTTGAATCTTCACACGTTGGCGCGCCGAGGAAGCGGATGGTGACGTGCTGTACATTGACGGGCGTAACAGGACGACGTGCCCGAACGCCTGTTGTCGGCTTTAGAATTGCGGTGAGCGGCATAAAAGTCCTTCCCTCGAGGATCATGGTAATTTTATTTCCGTACCATGGACGAATGACTCTGATTTACACTCCAAAGGCGCAACAAAAGTTGCCAGCATCGCCTGCGCCTTTAATAATGACCGGTGGGACAGCTCCTAGTTACCTGTCTGCGCATCAACACTGTCCGGAACTTGACCCCTGCAGCATAGTGGTGTTACCGTTCATTTTATAGTTACACTGCGGGATAAATTCAACTATGTACATAGAAGATCTCTGCACCAAAATACTATTTCTGCATACCTACGGCACATATACATGCATGGCAGTATGCAGCGTCCGCATCTCAAGTATGAACAAACTACCACTGGATCAAGGTAACGTTTGGTCGAGATTATCAGTCTATAAGACCCCTGTAATGTTCCAATGTCATAGACACATCTCATTTGCAGACCAGGAACCAGGATCAGTAGCCACGCCAAGTCCGTCCGCTAAATTAGTTCACACGAGATCTCCTGGCAAACCATCGGCGCACGTGACTGTGCCTTCCACGCGTTGGCACTGACCAATCAGCGGCCGCACGCCTGCCCGCGCCATCCAGCTCACTTTGCTGCTCCTGGAAAACCATCGGCTTCACCTCGCTTCAACCTCAATTCCCGGACATCCGCCGACAATCAGCCATCGCCAGACACACCCGGTTGGAGAATCGCGCCCGCGATCACTCGTGCATCATGTCTGCATCTCCACCACCGCCTCCGTCTCCCCACACGACGGCGCACGCATACGCCAGCAATGGTTTGGAGATTTTGCAGGCGGCCAGCGATGCCGCCCAGGCCATCCAAAACTCCGAGGCCCTGCAGCATGCCGCTGCCCAGGCCGTCGGCCAGCAGCAGGCCGTCGTCGCGCATCATCTCGGCCCCGGCGCCGAGATGACCTCGCCGCACATGGTGCCCGGGCAGGGTGCCCTGATGCGCGATCCGACCATCAATCCCAAGCTGACTCGTTTGCGACGCGCGTGCGACATGTGCAGCATGCGAAAAGTCAAATGCGACGACTCCAACATCCCCTGCCGGCCTTGTCGCGAGCTCAATGTCGACTGCACCTACCACCGTGAGACGAAACGTCGTGGGCCGCCGAACAAGCACGCAGAAGCTGCCAAGGCCGCAAAAAAGGCACGGCATGAGGGCGAAATTGATGGCTTCTCCGCCTCGCCATCGCCTCATATTGCGGCCAAGACGCTACTGACCATTTCGTCTGACGCTGTTCTTGACGCCGAGTCTATAGCGCCGATGCCAGTTCTCGAACTGCTTATCGACGACTTCTTCACCTATGTTCATCCCCTTGCGCCGTTTCCTCACGAACCTACGTTCCGTCAGTCCTTTGCCAACCGAGAAGATCGTACCCGTCCCGAATTTCTTGGTCTGCTGTCCAGTATGATTGGCGCACTTGTCGCGTCTTTTCCTCGCTGTGTCAGAGAGCACCTCAAGTCACAACACAGCATCCACCTTTTTCCAAAGGCAGTGGTGATGGTGGACAAGTGTCGTGACATTGCACTTCATACCCGAGGCGCCAGGTGGCCCATCAAGCAACCCAAAACTCTGGATGACGCCATGGCTAGCTACTTTCTGGGTCTTGGCGCGGCATACACCATTCAGTTCAATGTCGCTCGTGTCTTTCTTTCCGAAACTCTTACTCTTATTCGCGAGCTTGGCTTCACGCGACCCAAGCACCAGGGCGAACAACCAAATTTCGGACACGAGTCCTACGGGAACGAACCTCTCCCTTTTAATCACATCAAGGATCAGATTGGAAAGAGAATATTCTGGTGCTTGCTCCTTGGTAATAGGTAAATCCTCCCGAAACTTGGCTATGCAAGGCAACTACTGACGAAAATTAGATCATTATTCCAGCTCACATCGCATAATGACATGGTCATTGCACCATCCACCCCGAATCTCCCATACCCTGCATACCCTGAGAATGTCGACGACATGGGCATTCAAGCAAATGAAGTAAATCACCAAGCTGACGGCACGGTTACTTTGCTCACTGGATTCCGCTTCGCCATTGATATATATACCACGATGAACGGCATCGTCAGCCTCGAGCTCGCATACGGTATGAGCACGCTGCCATGGGCTGATCAGCGCATTCTGCTACGGGACGGCCTGATGGCTGCCAAGAGCATCATTGATAACCTGCCACCGGAACTTCAGTTGGGCAGCTCCAGTGCCGAAGCGAATCCACTGGCGAGCCTGGACGAGTCCGGCATGCAATACGTCCCGCCTGTGTGGCCCAATACGCAACCTTCGCACGATTTGCGTCATGCCATCAAAGCCCACCCTGTCCGTCGTCGCCAGCTGCAATACGAAATCCAAAAGGCCAACATTTTTGTGTCCCAGCTCGCCACACGGTCCTACTTTGTTGAGCTTTACTTTGACCTGCGCGACGTTCATTTAACGGAGCACGAGGGGGCCAACCAGTCCGAGGACAGCAAAGAACTACTGGTGCACGACGATGGCGGCGACGACAAGGAAATCTACGAGCTCATGTCGACGGAGCGCGAGCTCATTGTCCAGAACCTGTTGATGGTGCTGGGCTGCATCTCGCAGCGCAACCTCGAGCCCAACGGGCGCTCGCTCGTCGAAAAGATTCGGCAGGTCGCGTCGACGCTGCTCAACGACGCGCCGCACCGCAAGGGCCCGCTGGCCGTCAAGTCGGAGGAGGCCCTCGAGCAGCTCATCGATGTGCTCATGAAGCTGGAGAAGACGGGCCCCACGGGCGAGACGAGCAACGCCGGGGTTGACGCGCACCACATGACGGCCGAGGATGAGGACGCGGAGCTCGGCCACTGGGCGGATCTGAGAGAGTACCAGCTGCGCTTCGCGGCGGCGGGCGGCTTCAACGGCGGATTGTAAAACACACGAGGCAGGAAAGTTCTTTTTTTTTAAACATGGGCTTTGTACACTACTCGCGGGGCAGGTGAAGAGATACCGGCGATATGAGCAGGGAAGAATGTACTATTTATTTGTAATACCTGCAGACGCGTTGAACGCATTGTTGCGCCATTTGATAGCTACGGTAGAAATGAATCACGCAAGTGCCACACTGTAAATCGTCTGGCAAAACTGAGACTATTCAAGAAGAGCATAATCTACTCAAAGGGGATCACTCGCACAGAGCTCAAGGTTTCGTCAGATGACCACGGTATCAAGAGAGGCAGTTGCACAGAGGAGGATGAAATAAAAAAAATCAGAAGAAAAATTCTTTGGGTATCAATATAAACAGTATTACCAGTTCGCAAGCTGGACTCCGGGTTCATTCTTTGTCCTGCTCCTGGTAATCATGATGGGAGCCACTATCATGACGTGAGTCTTGGAGACAGGTCTTTATACTTCGAAAATCGTGGACAAATGCAAAATCGGAAACTCGTCAAAACGTCACGCAGCATCGTAAGTAGCTCACGTTACTCATACAGCAAAACCTTCATGTCCATCAACCGCTCGTAACGCATAAAGGCAAAATCAAAAAAAAAAACAAAAACTCCCACCGTAGCATGTCCAAAAAAATCATAAGGTCATTAGAAGAGGATTCCACAGCACTTGACAGTCAAGGACAGGCCCAATGTCATTTTAGTAAGCTGTGGCTGTGGTGCTCTCGTTAGTGGCAACAGCAACAAGAGCGTCAAAACGGCTGTTGGCAGGACGCTCCTGCTGCTGTGGAGCCGGCGGCTGCTGTTCTCGCGCAGGGAAGCCAGAGAATGCAGTAAAGTTGGGATGCTCCATCTTGTCAACTTGCGCGGCTCTGTTGTCCTGCGTGGGCGGACCTTCCCTCTGTTGTGCGGTAGGACCATTGTACCAGCCATGGCGCTTAGTATCCCGACTTGTCGCAAACGATGGAGCTGACATAGTATGCTGGTGAAGAGAACGCGATGGGGGTGGGCCGTAACGCTCACGCGGTGGCTCCTCGAAGCGAACATGGCTATGTACACGCTCGCCTTGGGCTTGAACTGCCTTATTCGCCTCAGCAGCCCAGCTGCCTGCGCTGTCAGTTGGAGGAGTGCGGTGCCCAATATCAAGCCGGTTGATACCACGCTGAAGACTAGCATCGTACATGTTCAGGTTGCGGCGATCATCCACGGGGATAGCGTCCAGCTGTGCGTTGGGCATACGACGCTGGTAGGTCTCGGGATCAACAGCCATTGGGGAATGAGTGCGCCGGGGCGGCGTCGGCGGGCGTTGCGGAAGAGGGTCGAAAGATTCGATTCCAGGTAGTCGCAAGTTGGACTGTGTATTGGCCGGCGTGGCCATGGGTGGTGGAGGGTTCGGATGAACAGCGGACTGTGCATTGAGCGGCGGCTGCTGACCGTTTAACATGCGGCTATCTGGATGCCAGGTGCGTCTGCGCCAGCCATCATCTGGACCATTGCTGGAAGTGCTGTCGCGGCGGCCAGACCACCCTGTGGGGTGTCCCGCAACGGAAGGGACAGAGTTGTGATTTGGCGGTGAGAAGGCGCCGGCATTCGAGCTGTTTACGAGCGCTGGGCCAAACGAGAGGCGACCAGGAGGAGGGGGTCCGTGGGACTGGAAAGGAGCAACACCAGAGGGCACGCTTAGGCGGCGTGCTGAACTTCTGTGGTCAGGCATGTACATGCTTTGGGACCGAGAGTGTGAATGTGCTGAGGTTGTCGGAGATCCCACGCCAGAGGGCCAGCGTGGACTACTTTGGGCGGTAGAAAAGCCGGCTGACGTCGGAGTGCTGAAGTCGCTGGGAGAATGAGGCCTGTAGGAGTAGTTGCTTTCAACACCACTGCGGTATGACTCAACTGACATCCGGGATCGTGGATCCGACATGACAAGAGGTGGCGGCCGGCGGCGATCTGCGTGCATCGGAATTCCATACGACGAGCCTATCGAGCCTATCGAGTTGATGCTGGATGTCGATAGTGACTTGGAGTGGCCGCGAGAGGGTCCACCAGCGCTGCCGCTGGTTGATGCTCGGGCTCTGTTGCCAGCCTGCCGAACTCTATCGGTGCGCATTTGACGCTGGAATCTAGAACCGGTGGCGGCGAGGGAGTCGTTGGGAATGTCTTCGTTGACATGTACAGTCTGCGCGTGCTGGCGAAGATTGTCGAGTCTAGAAAAGCGACGTGAACAGTGGCACTGAAACGGACGTTCTCCAGTATGTTTTCTTATAGAGCGTTAGCATGGGAAATATATTTGGGGGGCCGATCTATCGAGGCCAACGCCGCATACCTTATGTGACGGGCAAGATGCTCACTTCTGGTGAAACTTAAATTGCAGGGAGGATAGTCGGTGCAGTAGAAGCGTTGCGACTTCTTCTTCTTGGACTTAGTTCCATCCCCATTTAGACTTTCACCGTCAGATCCGCCGTCATCGCCACCCGCTTCGTTATCCGAGTCTTCCATATCAACATCCATCGAGTCTCTGTTCGGCGATGTCGTTGAGGAGGAGTTTGCATTTTCGGGGTGTTCGTGTTGAGGGTTATGAGCATCGTTAGAGACACCAAAGGTGACTCTTGTTGGTGTCTTTCCAACGTCTTTCGGCATGTCGAGTTGTGATTGAGGCGCCGTGTTAGGGCGGGGCGTGGCTGGGGACGAAGTCATGATGGCGCTTGGGTGTCTGTGGTAGTCGGTGAGATTCAGAGGATTCACTGGCCGGAAGGTAGCGGCCATCGCAGACAGAGGCGATGGCTAGGTGAAGTCGGCGTCACAGTGTGAGGAGTCGGGCCAAGGGCGCAAGACTGGTGATGTTTCCCAAGTGTTGGTGTTTGTAGCAAGCACAGCTGCGGTGAGGCTGAGAAGCGGGCGCAGTCGGCGCGGGGTGAGGGCAACCACGGTAGCAACGTGATAATGCAGCGACGAGAAGATGGTGCAAGTTTGGACGAGTGGTAGATGTATTTAGATCAACTTGTTGCAGCAGAAGCGCCCGAGACAAATGGTGAAGGAAGGCTGTCGGTGGGTAGTATGGCGTATGTCGGAGTCTGGGGTGCTGGAAGACAAAGGCAGCATGCGAAGTGGAGGGTGCCCGATGCAAGAAAGGGAAAATGTTGGAAGATATTCGTCTTTGGAATAAAGCCTGCCTGTCGTGGAGGAGGGATAAGAAGGAAGACGGAGAGAAAAATGCTGCCAGGTGTCGACGAGGTTGGCTGGGGCCGAGGGCCAACGAGGGACAGATGGATCCTTGACCCGAGATTGAGTCAGGGTAGCGACGGCGGACCAGGGGAGGCGGGCAGGATAAGCAGCAGCAGAGGAGTAGAGGAGCAATTAAGAGAATCAGAGAAAAGGCAGCGGGTGGGTTGCACGACGAGTGGAATATGTACGAGTCACGACGGATGTGCAGTTAGGATGAGAATGAATATAAAAGGGCCAGGTTGCAGGCCAGGCACAGAGATTTTAGAATGAGTGGGAGAGGTACAGGAGGTACAGGAGGTACAGGATACGGACAGGAACAGGATGCAAGATGTACTGGTAGAAAAAAGGACGGGTGCACCGTGCTTGGGGAGACGGGCAAGACGAGCGCAGCGAGAGGCAGGGGCTCAAGACTCTTACTCTTACAGGTGTGCCAGTGTGGCGACAAGTGGGTGGGCGGAGACAGGTGATGTCTTTGTGGTTGCTTTTCCCCTCGAACGCACGTCTTGGTGGAGTCCGGATCCGGGGTGGGACACTGCGACAGGCAAGCGAGAGACCCCAACCACCGCCATCGCCCATCAGCAAGTGCAAGCCTTTCAGCTTGGAGCTTGGGGCTGGGCTCTAACTACTAACTAATCTGTACATGGCTGATCGATGAAGCCACGGTGCTTGCTTGCTCTTCTGCTTTTGGCTGATGTCTTTGGACTCGGCTTTTATTCGTTGGCTGTTGGCTGGAGGAGGGCCACCTGCCTCTGCCTGCCTGCCTACCTGCTTGCAGTGTAACCGGCGAATACACACAATGCTTCAGCGGCATGCGTCTCAAGTAACAGCACACATCCCAGCAACCCGGCTGTCCGTCGACGTGGTGGCGTCTACCACTGCCCTCGCATGGCTGTGTGCCAGCTTGCGTTTCGCAGTGTAACTCTATTTCGGCCGCATAGAGCCCAACCACAGCTGCCATGATCATGACTTGTCCTCTCTAATAAAGAAGGCAAAGTGAATTCCCGCTGTAAATCTTCTCTGGTGCACTCGGTGACCTTGTGTACCTTGAGAAAAACGAGAGGCTTGTGCGCCAGAGCCCAGCTCTCCCTCTTCTTCTGTAAAACCAACGTACTGATGCACAAGGAGGTTGGCGCCATTGATATTGGCGGAGCCCGAGCCCTGTTGCTAGCAAGGGAGCAAGGGGACGACGACAGCGAGGGGGACGACGAGCCAAGGAGGGGTCGAGTGGCATAAGTGAGTGGTGAGTGGTGAGTGGTTGTGTGGGTGGTCGAGGTAATGGATGGTGGTCCAAGAGCCGCCACCTACTTTTTTTACCACTGCCACCACCGCCTCCTCCTCATGCCACTGGCGCAATGGTGATCGCAAAAGCCCGACCCAGCCACTAGTCAGCGCCTTCAGACGACTATGCTGTGTCTGTTACTCGTCGTCCAGTCCGAGTGATGAGGCACGTCGTCAGCAGATACTGGTGGTGCCTGGGGCTAGTTTGTGGGCAGTGCGCATTCACATAGGTAGGTAGGTAGGCAGCAAGGTTTGGATAAAAAGGGCCTATCCGGGCCACATCACATCGTTGCTGCCAAGAGCCGTGTGTTGTGTTTTCTCCTCGGGAGTGACGACGATATCTGCGGTGAGAAAGTGTCTGTTCCACGCCTGTTTTCAGAGCCCGACTCAGTCAGCGAGGGCGAAACGGTACTGAGTCGTAGATTTTACCACCTTGTCAAGGTAGCCCACATCCCAACAGCCACGGTATCCAATGCACCAACGTTTCCGTCGCTGCCGAACACAAAGGCAGCACAATCCAGAGAGCAGAGAGGGCGGCCTCGGGTTAGTTTGTTGGGTGACTTCACAGTGACCGACCAAGCCGACCAAGAGAACTGCTTACCTTAGTACCTGTTGCTTAGCAAGAAGGAAAAGTAAAGAAGAGGGGCAGATAGGTCCGGAGGTAAGAAGCAAGCAAGCAAGGTACAGGTCATCTGCACCAACCTAGCGCAGACTGGCCAGGTACATAACGCCCGTCAAGTGGGGGAGGGGTCGAGGGAAAATCTTGGGCCCCAGCACCTCGCTGTGGCGTTGACTGGGGCCAGTCAGCGCCTCGCTGAATTCCATCTTGCCTCCGCTCTTGCACTGCAGAGCGTCGCAAGGTACCTGTCGCCGCCGCAAGAGGCCCAGCTCGCCGCCAGGTACGAAATTCTGGTTGCAGGCACAGACTTTGGTGGCTTCGTCGACGACTTCAGGTGCCCCGCCTGCCCTCGCCACTGCCGCCATTTCTCCCCACTCGCCCACCACCTTCTCGTCTTGACATCCCCGAGCCCAAGCATCGCCGTCAATTAATTCTCCGCGCGGCAGCATTTCGCCCTGCCCTATCACTGCCCGTACCCCCGATACACAACGTCGGGGCGTTTTTCAACGCAAACCACCAATGGTATCACCACTTCGGCCTTAACCGCATCTTACATGGCTCCCTTGCTTTCTCCTGCCCGCTGCTGCCATCCATACTCCGTGCTCCTGGAGATATCCGCCCGCCAAATCTAGTAGCTATATTCCCACACAGTCTTCTCCTGCCTGCAGAACAACATCCATCACAGCCTCTGCTTGTATAAACAGCACAATGAATTTTCCTTCTATTTCCTGCAACCTCTGGCAATCCCCCATTTTCTAGACATACAAACGCATTGCACCACCACTGCACCATCCTACACACGACTGTCGTCACTGTCACACCAACCCGCAACAAACTCCCTCTCAGCCTCATCTACGCAAAACTCCGTACAATGTACTTATTACTCTGGAGAGCCCAAGTTTATCGTAACTAGCCCTATTCAAAACTAACACAACCCCTCCCTTGCTGGTTAGTGTGATGCGCGGTGTGGTTAGCATACCCTCCCTCTCCGTTTGCGGAATGGCAAGTATCGCGCCTGAATGCGGACGTGATGAATCTAGCTGAATTAAGAGACCTGCCAAGTTACAGTTTGCGATTGCCCATTTACGTATGGCTAGCCCGATGACGGGTACGAATTATACTCTTCATTGGATAGCCGCTGTATTGTCGTTTCATTCCAAAATATAGAGGGCAAAAGCGAAACACTACAGACATCAACAGCATCTTACACCTCGAGGTTCAGCATACACCTTGCATGACCAGCGACATTAGCTGTTTTCTGAACTCCTGGAGCTGCCATTTCAGTTTCAGAATTCCGCATATATTCTGGCACAAGAACGGCTTCAAGGCTATTTCCATTGTTTATCTGATAATCTGATACAGTGCTGTTACTAGCAACAGCTTCAGTCTGTTCGCGGCGATAAGCAACGGGTGAACATCAAACGTGGCGTAGAGTGAGTGAGTGGATAGCTCCCAACGTCAAAAATAGAAGGTTCCTTGCATGCCGGGCATTGGATTGGTGAAAGAGAAAGACGGTGGTTTTTCCAAAGTCAATGCCGTGCGCCATGGCCAGATCTATTCCGTTTCTGGGCTCTCCCCCCCTCGAGGTAATTTGTATAATTTACCCGTTGCAATTATAGTGCAAATCGCCAGGGGCTACCCCGATGCCCTTCTTTGCTGTGACGGAGTCCAGGACCTCCCTAGCAAGACCAGATCGATCGCCATCGCTCACCCTTCATCCGTAAACAGCGCCTGCATTCCAGTCCGGGGAAGCTTGCCGTGCATCGTCCAATCGCGGTGGCCGACGGCCCAAGACAAAATGCCTCGCCGCAAACCGAATCCCGTTTTAGGGCACATCTGCCCGCTGCGGAAGCGGCCTGCAGCATGAGTTTCATCAAGCTGCAGCAAAAACACTGGCCATGTGCTTGCACCATGTCGCGTGCACGCAGGCTCTGGACTCAAGTTGACAAAGTTTACTGTCATCGATGCGCTACAGCAGGTGTACAAGTAGCTTTCCGGCTAGGGTGTCGCACACGCACGGCTTTTTCTAACGTTGTTGAAGTTTGCTCTCGACCACTCGAGTTTCTTTTCTAGTCGCTGACGGTTTTGATTTTATTTTTCCTTTATTAATAGGGCAGCCGTATTGTATCATCGCCAGAAGCATCTCTCTCATTGACTGGATCGAGCAACCATGCTCATATGACCTACAGAGAGCCCTTAACTCTTCCTTCATCAGTAATTCGCATCGAAATTGTTTTCTCTGTTTTTACAGATGGGCCGACTTTGTCTTGGGATTTTCTTTTTCGATTTCTGGCATTCTTCTACTGTACACAGCATGGACGGCAACACCATAATGCGCATTGCTGTCCGTGGCGCATGCATGTATGCATGTAGGTCACGCTTCGCTCTGCAGCTAAGCACCATCGGCAGGGCATGAATCCTCCACCATGATCAGGCCAACCATGCCGTGCCACGCTGCCACTGTTGTTTCATGCCTTTTTCCTTTGCCTTGCAAGTTGGTCTGGTGGCTGGCTCCCCGGCGTAAATGCCATTGCCCAGCTTGGCGGATCCTCTTGTGCAACACCAGAGCTGATCCTAGCGACCGGATCAGCCTTTTCTGCAGGTTAAAACTGGAGAAGATGTGTTTCCTCACAAGTGCCTCCCGAAGTGTGCGCGTGCTGAGGAGAAACGGTCCTGCAAAACATGGTTGGTGTCTTGGGCTGAGCCCATACGCCTGTTCGTTTACAGGGCGGAGCCTGCATCTGGAAGCCGGTGACCGTGACATCGTGTTGTTCGAGTAAGATGGAAAATTGCACCACGAGCAGGCCGCCACTTGCTTTTTGGGGGTGGGTTTTTTCTCCCTGGAAGCTGAATCTTTGTAATGATAATATACCCTTTGAATATCCGTACTTCGTATTCATGCGACGACCAGTCGCAGTGGCAGGGAACAATAGCCCTGGTGATGCATCACTAGGTATTCGCCCAGCCTTCCGCCCCGCCTCCAAGGAGGTCAGAGCACGAAGCAAGCACCAGCCTTCTTTCAACTACGGCCAGGCACTTGTTGATATAGCTGCCTCGAGCTACGTCAGGGCCCATCGTCTTGACCGCCAATTACGAGTTTCGCCGCCCCCAAAGCATGTACAGATGGCACCGCGAGGAGGCTCTGTGCATCCTTGTGCCTTGTTCGTGCAGGGTTCTTGGCCTGAAGTACATATGCGGCGCGCCAGGGCGAGCTCCCGACCCAGCTCTAGGTTCGAGTAGAGAGCGGGACAGCATGAGGAAATAATGGCTTTGCGGCAGATTTGTTCTATGTGCATAAAGGCATCGCGCCCTTTTCGGTGTTTCGTTTTCCTACCGTTGCATAATGTTCTTGGCTGCAGCAGAGCAAAATGCCAGTTCTCTGACGCAAACCAGACCGTTGTCCGTAGCAAGCTGAGGAAGAAGCGCACAACAGTCATGTCAGCTTCGGCATGATCAACTCACCTGTGTACAAGACTGTGTACAAGACTGTGTACAAGACATCACAAGGATAATTCTTCTTGGTCGGGTTACTCGACTAGGACACCCTTCTGCTGACTGCTCGGGTTGCACTTGTAAGACCTCGCGTATCTGTTGAGACTCCTCACTTTATGCTGTGCAATTTTGCTCGTTTTAAGACAGATACCGATGGCAGATGGGTAAGACCAAACGCACCCCGGGGTTCACAGAATCATCATGTCTCGAACAGGCAATATGTAATTCGTATATCAATCTCAAACACCAACGCCTAGCTATTACCGAACAAATCAAAGAATAGGGCCACCATAATGTGCACAAAACGAGCCTCCGAGTGTCCTATTGAACTTTGCAACGCAGGGGCACACTACGAATGTTCTTCTAAACATCCAACATGCTGCGCACTTGCTGCGGCGGGGCCGACACAGAATTCATTGTCGACGTGCTGTTTTGCCTGTGCGCAGACTCTGGTCTCTCCGACTCGTGCCGCCCTCTGGCCGAGTCCGTGTAGGCAGGCGGCGGACCCTCTTCAAACAGTTCAGCCTCGCGGCGAGCTCGTGCGGCGTCGGCCTCGCTGCTGGGGAACAGGACGCCAGCAGCAGATTGCATGACTCGCTCGGTGTGTCTGCGCTGCGACTTGCCGTCGTATCGGGGCAGAGGTGCTGTGTCTGAATTGGAGGGATTGCTCATCATGTCTCGTACTCCGGCTCTGTCTTCGCGGGGATTCTGCGATGGTCGTCGCGGCAAGTTGGGGAGCTCGATGCCGTCATCGATGGCCATGCGAAGCGCTTCTTGTCGTATGTGCCTTTCCATCTCATTCTCTTCTCTTCGGCCAATACCGCGCTCGCCTCCGACTTCCTTGACATTGCGCATAATGCGATCGCGAAACGACACTTCTGCGTGTTCGCCTCTCGCACGACGCCACCATGCAGGCTTCTGGACAAGTCCCAAATCGCGATCAATGACCTCACCTCGCTCGCGACGCTGGCGAATAAGTTCCTTGTCTTCGTTGGGGTTGATGTATCCATAGATGATCTGGACAAGCATTATGGCAAGCGACGGTCCATATCCCCAGCCAAATTGAACGGGGACAACGCCGTGGAATCTTAGAATGGAAAACTCCCAATTGAACGACATGAAAATCTGATAGGCGATCAGGGCTCCGAGGAGAGGAATGGTACACATAAATCGGATTGGCACAGACTGTAGGAGTCCGACAGATTTGTTAAGCAAGCCGCGGTTTCGCGGTCTGTAGTGAAGAATGGAGTGGCGGAGGGAGAACAGAATCGTGAGCCAAGAGATTACGAGGCAGAACGCGCCGACCTTGAAGCGCGCACTGAGTGCCGATGGAATAGCAATAGCAGCAGTTTGTTCTGGAGACCGTTGCATTTCAACGAAAGTCCAGCTTCTAGGCACCACAAGGAAGAAGTTGAGCCAGGTCCAGAAATAGAACCAGATAGGAAGCCAGAACTCGATTTTCGACCGCCTGTCATCGTCGCGCAACACAAAGGGATTCGGGTCCACGAACTGGCGTTCTTGCCAGCTACCCCAATGCCTGACAGATTCCCACACCAGTGCCGTCGTGCCCTGGCAGAGCAAGAACCAGAAGAAGCACACGATGACAATGGGGAGTTCCTGGACGCGATAGCGGTCGACATCGACGTTTATAAACAGACTGATGAGAGCGCAGGCGCTCACAAAGCAGGCCCAGTACCACTGCCATCGCCGTCCGATCGGAAAGAATCGCTTCGTTTTCGGGAGATATTGTTTTCCATGTTTCGTCAAGAGTGTAATGGTCAGCACAAGGGCGATCCCATAGGCCACGGCGACAGCAATGCCAGCATAGCCACGCGCAGCGATGGGATCAACAGCATGGTAGCAAGATGTCGCATTGAGAAATGTGCCATTGGGAAACAACTCAGCAGGCTGGTATGGCTTGAACGTTAGGACGCAATTCGACCCATTGGACATTGTGCCATTGCTGTAATATGTATAGTTGAAGTGGTCCAACGTCGACAATGGAAAAAGGACACCGCCGAGGACGGTTTCATTTTTGCCGTTTCCAGCATCGGGCCAGTCCAGCCGGTCCCTAGCAATGAGTTTCTGTATGCCGGGCATCCTGTTTTGATGTGCGTGGTTGGAGGAATGTCGCAGTGTTGTCGCTCAGAGATTTTGTGAGGTTGGTGCTTTCCTCAGTTCGCGGTGATAGCAGTTGCTATAAGCGCGCATGAATCGCAAAGTCAACCATGTAGTATCTTGGATTGTGCTACGTACATGAAAGGCGAAAAGCAAAAAGAGGAAGCAAAAGGCGAGCGAGAAATTTCATTGCTGACGCGGAACTCGCGGAGAGGCTGGGTGGATCGGGGACCGGCAGTACCGAGACAGCAAAGAAGTGGATTCCGCAGGTGGTAATAAAAATGGCTCGCCCGGCCCAGTGGTGGGCGCTGACGGCGCTCGAATGACCTCGCAGCCATTGCTTCTGCAGCACTTTCGGGCGTCTGTCGAGCCGCTGCTAGGTAATAACGGGCTAACTAGCCACTCGAGACAGAAACACTTGGGGTGGGGCAGACGACAGCCGTCAGAACTTGGACTTGATCCATCCACCAGGGTGTGGCATAGTATTCGGTGCGTTTCTAGAGCCACGTTATTCGTCCGCTGGCCCCTCGCATCATCGCCATCCGGCCTTTCCACCGTACCGCTCCGACGTCGCAGCCTCCGAATTGCCCCTCCTCCACGGGATACTCGATCGCGGCGAAAATGGCTGCTTCAACGGCCCCCCGGCCAGCAAGCCCGCAAGACGACAATGAACCCTCCTACATCGACTACGAGACATTCCTGTCTCCTGATTTCTCCGCCACTGCTTTTGCAAACTCCCTTGTTCTCGCCACGAATAATCCCCAGGACTCGCCCCTAGATCTGTCCACGCCCCTGTCTCGTGTTCTTTTTGATGCGCAAGAGATTGATTCGCACATTGACGTCCTTACCACTCGATCGGCCATCCCCCTCTTTCAACACACAGCCTCGCAAACCAAATCCAGCAAAAGAATAGTCAACGAGCTTGATACCCAGATAAGCAGCCTCAATGGCAGCTACAAACAGCTCGAAAAGGAAGTCATCGAGAAGCATGCGGAGGCAGAGGAGGTCCGAGAAGTTGCGTCGCGGTTGTTGGAGACACTTGCCCTTGGCCAATCTGTTGCCAGATGTCTCCAGCTAGGCAAAACGCTGGAATTCCAAACCGCAGAGCTTGGAAGCTCTGGCTTCGATGAGGATCACACCGCGCTGACACGCTGTTCTTATACCTTATTATCCCTTCGCGAGATTCTGGATAGTAAGGCGCCCGGAGAGGAAGGCCACGACCTTCACAAAGTTGACGCGATTCGCAGCCTCCAGGATTTTGTGATAACGCCCGTCGAGAGATCCGTTCGGGAAACAGCTGAGCGCTATGTCCGCGAGTTTCATGTGCCTGGAAACATGACCTTTTCTCAAAGCGAGCAAGCCAGAGCAAGGCTCACATCCTCTTTCACGGCCCTATATCTGCTATCACCCACGATGGGAGTGAAGGCAGAGAAATGGACTCCTCGGCTGCTAGTACAAGTCCTCGATACGTATATAAGATCGTCCTTACAGACAAGCATTCCTACGTTGGCTCGCTCCCTTGGGCAGCTTCCTAGCCTCGACAAAGCTCTTGCCGAAGTCACGACCAAGTGCCAAACAATTGTGGCCTTGGAGCTTATCCTAGATGGAATTAAGCCACCAGAGCATCCATTGCTCGCCCTTTCGCCCCATTCCCATTTGCCGAATTTACTCCAACCTCTGCTAAGCCAACTTGAGACCGGCTCGTTAGCATCATACTTTTGGCGAACCATGGCGGGTAGCGTATCTACGCGTGTGCAAGATATTATCAACCGTGGAGGTGTTGTTGCAAGGTCACTCAAGGCAAATAGGAACCTCGTTGGCGATGCGATTAGACAAGCCGTGGGTAGGGGCTCTCAACTTCCCGGATCGTTCGTTGGACCTAAAACCAAGGCCAAACCCGACGCGAACTGGGATAGGGAAATCGCTGTCATGGTTGGTAGTGTAGTCAACAACCTTGGTAGATGATGGCACCAATTCAATCCAGAAGGTTCAACGCGCTGGCTAGTAGGTACCTACCTATCAACCTATGTAGGTACGTAAATGCTTCAGCATACACCGTGCAGCCACCTGCAGTTGGTACCTGCTCGGCCACGCTGATCGGCCTCCATAGTGGGGCGTTCACCAAGATACAAACCAACGCGCCAACCACCCCGCACCGCCCTGATGCACCCCTCCAACCCCTAATAATAAACCGAGTATTCTTCATTTCAGTACGGTCAAGTACCTATTTGCATCATCGTTGCAGTACATTTATTTTAGCATTCATCCTCATCATAATAATCATGCCTCCGCACGAAGGTCTAGTACACCTCAAGGAGTACGACATCAAAGACAGCAATGTCGAGCTGATTGGAACCGACATTGACCACCAGGTCAAGTACAAGTCGGCAGCGGAGGAACCCGCCTGGCAAGCTGTCGGAAAGGGGCCGGGCCTGTTGATATGGCGCATCGAAAACTTCCAGGTCGTCCCATGGCCTGAACAGAAATATGGCCAATTTTTCGACGGCGACAGCTTCATCGTCCTCTACTCTTTCAAGGTTGGCAAGGATGGCTCCGAGAAGCTTGGCCACGAAATTTACTTCTGGCTCGGCAGCCATGCATCACAGGACGAGGCTGGCACTGCCGCCTACAAGACCGTTGAGCTAGACGAGTTCCTTCATGGCGCCGCATCTCAGCACCGCGAGGTGCAAACTGCTCCGTCGGATGAATTTCTAGCCTTGTTCCCCAAAATTTCCATTCGCTCTGGCGGTGTCCGTTCCGGCTTTAGACATGTTGAGGAGACACCCCAAGAAGAAGTCAACACACTGCTCCGTGTTTTCACCAATCCCGGGTCCAAGACGTCTAACGGAGTCGTTGTTCATGAAGTTGAGCCCACTTACCGCAGCCTCGACGACAGCGACGTCTTCATCTTCGACAAGGGCGACAAGATCTGGGTTTGGCAGGGCAAGAGCTGTAGCCCCATGGAAAAGGCGAAGGCTGCCCAGGTCGTGCACGACATGACCCTAGCAAAGCACGTCGAGGTCGAGGTTGTCGCCCAGACCGAGTCGCGTTCACGTCGTGTGATTACTCTACTTGGCGGCGATACGTCCACGCAGTCGGATGGCTTCAAGAAGGGTCGCCCAATTGCCTCTGGCAACAAGGCTTCCGTTGCTTCCGGTCGCTCGAAAAAGCTGTTCAAACTTAGTGATGGCTCTGGGCAGCTTTCATTCAGTCTGGTCAAGGACGGCAATGTCACCGCCAATGATCTGGATGGCAATGACGTCTTCCTCCTGGATAGCGGAAAGTCCATATGGGTATGGGAGGGCCAAGGTGCCAGTCGCGCTGAGAAAGCTCAATGGTTGCGAGTTGCCCAGGCGTATATCCGTCAACTGAGCCAGTCGTTTACAGATAGCCATCTCATTCCTTTGGCCAAGGTCAGCCAAGGCAACGAGACCAAGGCTTTTCAGCAAGCTATTGCTGCGTAAATCAGGGATTGCAAGGCATTACTAGCTGGCGGAGGAAATAGAAGTCAACCCTCATAGAATTCGCGTTGAATATACGAGTACCAGCCTCAAAATATCTTCTTTTCACAATTCTCTAGCTATCAAGAAAGCTTCAGGGTTCTGGAGAAGCCCTATAGCTGCCCTCTGGCACATCGACTATGGCTGTTCTCGTCCATATATGCTTTGCCCCTGTAACACTGAGCCCTTCCACTGCACCACCTTTGATTGACACCGTGGGCTTCAGGGATCCATCCGGCAGAGCTACAACATGCGCAATTCGGGCTCCGCAAGTATCACAAAAATAGCACTGCATCGTGCCTCCAGTCTTGGACGGGCGTGGCCACATTTTGAGGCGGGTCAGCGTGTCCGTCGGCGGTGGCCAGGTCCCCTTAGTCGGAAAGATTGCTGATATCCCAAACGCAGAGGAGGACTGCTTGCGACACTCCAGGCAGTGGCAGAAGTACACGTCGAGAGGCGCGGGCTGCGAGGCCCGGAAGTCTATTGCGCCGCATTGGCAAAGAATTCGCATATTTTCCGTTGGCGCTGTGTTCATTTCGGACAATTGGTGGTTTGTTGAAGAGGGTAGGGTGGTGGTGAGTTCGCGGGGTGAATCGCTAGCTGGAGAAGCACAAAAGGCAGTAGTTACCGCACTGAGCACCGTGAACGCCCACTTCTAACAGCCCTATTATTACAGTGTGTGCCCGCCAAGCCGACAGAGCGAGTTACATTATCTACTTGGTTGACTTTTGGATTTGTAAATTTGTTGTTCGTAAAAATAACCCGGAGTACAATGGTGGTTTGGTTTTCTACGTTTAATAGCTGGCTTCTGGCTGCTTGAGGCAGCATGTTCGTCGTTCCGAAGCCAGACAGGCCTCCCGCCGGAAGTGGTGCTAATAACCCGCCGGCATGCCGCTCTGCGGAACTGAATGACCTGACGTAACTACGGCACATGCTTTCGCGCATTTTGTCACTAGCATCACCACTCCCTCCGCCGCTTCTCAGCTCTTGATACCGCCGCAAGTCCGACAGTATATATTAAAGAGCTGCTACCTACCTAGGTATGGAGCCGGTAATATCCTCCAGGCCAGTCATGTACGTGCGCAGAGCTGGCAGAGCCGCCTCGTACCCGCTGCGTGGCATCTGGTATTTTAGCCGGACAAGGGAATTCTGGCCGCTTTTCCTCGCACGCCTGCTGCCTCTTTCTCTCATCTCACTCGTCGTTTATTTCATCTTGTTCGCTTTTGCTTTCTTGCCGCAATTTGCCTTCTTGGCGATTTTCCACGGTTGGGGAGCATGGGTAAATGCCGTCGTGCTAGTCTTAGGCGAGGGTTTGGTTATCATCCAAGGTCTCTTCGAGGGCTTCTTTGTCGATGAATGTCGCGTCGATGTCTATGATGTAGGTGATTTCTATAAAGATAAAACGTATTTACTCACATCGACAGGCCACTTTGATTCAGAACTCGCTTGAAGATCTGGTGGCTCCCCACCGCGTTCTGTACCCCGATGCGCCGAATGCCGTCAGAATGCTTGGCAAGCCTACCAGCCCTGCCATATACACGCCATGGAGCATCATTCAGATTGTCGAACTGATAGTATTTCTCCCCTTGAATCTTATTCCTTTTGTGGGGACCCCGGCATTCATCATGATTACCGGTTCTCGACTGGGAAAGCTGGCGCACTACCGCTGGTTCCAGCTCCGCGGTCTGTCCAAGGCCGAGCAGAGGAAGGAGCTGAAGCGTCTCAGCTGGGAAAATGTATGGTTTGGCTCAGTGGCCATGATTCTGGAGCTCATTCCCATTTTGTCATTCTTCTTCCTCTTGACATCTTCAACCGGAGCTGCGCTGTGGACTGCGCGGATGGAACACGAGGCGCGACGACGCGATCTTGAAGCGGCGACAGAACCAGCTGCGCCTCCTCCATACACGGATTATGTTGCATAAATTCTCAGGCGGATTTAGGACTAGGCCTCATGAAAATGGGAACGGTTCGGGGCTGGATGCAAGTGTTTGTACTACTTCGAGTAGGGTGGCAAGGTACCTAGTACTCAGCACGGCAAAGCGGCACATCCCATCTCTGCTACAGTAAGCGAGCAAACGAAGTCACCCTCGTCTAAAACCGGCCTGCATATGGCTGAGAATGGAGAGCTGTGGGCGCTAGTTAGCTGCCTGTCGGTCCCCGGAGATGACGCCGCTCCAACCTCGACAACTTGCTATGGAAACTTCTTGGTGGTATTTTTCTTTGGCGTTCTTCCTTTTTCTTCCTCTATTTAGCTTTTTGGACAATTCGGAATATTTCATCGTGTCGCTCATATGTAAAATTCGAACCATCTCAGAACGCCTTCAAACGGCCGTCCTTTCGGTTCGCCATGCTGCCGGCTGCTGCCAGCTGCTGCCAGCTGGTAGGCAAAACGTCTCGCCAGCGATTGCCCTCTTCTTTCCGTTTCGACCGGGCCTACAAACGAGACTTCTCCTTTTCAATATCCCTCGTTATCTGTGATTCCAACTTTTGTCCTTCTTTCATCACCATCAACGTCGCCGTTCTTTCGCTCCTTCACTCCTTACCCACCAATCTTGGGAACTACTCCCTCAATCTCCTGTACGCGTGTGCACCTCTCCTCCCAATGAAATATAGGCGCTGACTTACCTCGCAGCAGTATCACCCCTCATCTTACCCTTCTTGGTCTCGTCAACACCAATTTGGTTATCAATGATTTCTCTCGCAGTCAAAGGCCCGTTCCTGGGCTGTTGGTTGCTAGCCAGCTTAGCCTTGGGCTCGCCTGACTATTCGTAAGTCTGTCCGCTTGTACAAGAAGTCCAAATCTGACCATAATAATAGTGATAATCATTCGAGTTCGCTCGGCGGCGCCCAGCCTGGTACACTTTCCAGCTCTGTGGCAGATGCCTGCAAGGCCGAGTCTACCAAAACTGTCTTCGTCACTCTGAGCTCCGCTGGCAAGCAATCATCAACCGCTTCAAGCATCAATGGAGAAAACGTCGAAACAACCACCATCATTGTGTCTCCTGTTCAATCCCACGCCAAGTCTGATTCAACTGTCGATGCCGTGACAACTGACTCTGCTCCGGCCTATGAACCCGCCACGAAAACCTCGAGCCACTCGAAGGCTGGTGATCCTGCATCTGGACTTTCTTCAGTAGAGGATACTTCCACAATTTCACGTACAATCCTGGCTACTCACACTATTACTCTCACCGTTGCATCCGGCAAGGGCCCTACTTCCACCGAAAGTGGTGTTCCATCAGATGTCAAAGGCACTGGAGTTGCATCGGCTGTGACCGAGACCCCTTCAAATATCGCAACCTGTATCACACATACTGTTATTGGCCCTGATGGACATCCTACCGTCGTTGAATCGATAATCATCACAGAGCCAGCCAAAACTTCTGTGTCGGCGGTTCTGGGAACCGCAATCCCAGCCAATTCAGCCTCGGCCACTGCTCCTGGTATTCCGGTCCCCTCGTATAGCGGTAGCATTACCTCCGGCTTGCCCGTTCATACCAGCTTCACTGCTATTGGTCCCGATGGCTCCTCAACTATCATTGACACGACATGGATCATTCCCGTTCCCCCTACTTCAGTCATGTCTGGCCTCAACCCGCTTCCATCAGGAGTCATCTCTTCGGGGAGAATAGTCTCCGGTCTTTCTTCAAACGCTGCCTCTCAAACAACTGCAGAGAGCCCAGTGACTTCTGTCATGGGCACTCCAACCTGCACCACCGTCACAGTAGTAGGGCCTGACATGCGTCCAACCGTCACGGAGCTAACAATTATCGCTCCGACGGGTGCCTCAGCTGTCACAGCTTCCACTCTGACGCGTCCCCCGTTCGTGGCCCCAGCTTCTATAACAAATCTTGCCAGCCAGCCACCTATTACAAGCAACAGCGTGGTGACTACCATTACATGGAAGGTCATTGGTGCCGATGGTACTGTTTCCCCAATCATTCAAACCATCACCGCTCCTTCAGGCTCGGTTATTTCTGGAATTCCTGCCACGCTCCCTGCACCTGTTACTGCCAACCTCCCGCAGCCTGCCGCAACGGGATATTCAGGAAGCGTGCCGCTTCTCACACCCTACGGTACTGTCAGAGCCACCGGCGAAATCTCATCAAGCGTTGGTTCTATTGTTTCTGGTTTGGGATCAATGCCTACTATTGTCCCTGCTCCAACTGGGTTGGGAGTGTCTTCTGTCATCTCCGAAGAGCCTCCAGCATACAGTGTCGACAGCGGTTTGCCTCCTCCTATGAACACTATTGGCACATCTTCCGCTCAGCACGGTACAAGCTCTTTAGACAGTGATTGGATTTCCTCTATTCTTTATGGCTCTCTACCCGCACCCACGCCTCCAAGCACCCCCTTGCCTGAAACCCCAGTACCCGGCACTCCGTTTCCAGGAACACCTGAGCCTATTCCTGCATCTACAGTTGGGCCTATTCCCGTGCCTACACCCGAATCTTCACTCGAGCCTATTCCTGTGCCTACAGCTGAGCCTACTCCCTTTCCCACACCCGAGCCCACGCCCGAGCCGATGCCAACGCCCGTCACGCCAGCCACTCCAGAGGCAGTGACGACACTTGTGACCAGCACATGGACCAACGTGATCCCTGAGCAGACCACAACTTACGTTATCAAGTTTCCGTTGACTACACTAGCCACTATCACAGTTCCGCGTGGGCCACCCCTTCGCAAAAGACTCCTGAGGAGACAAAGGTATGGAACGAAAACCCCGTTTTTTATCCTATTCACATGATTGTTTTCTGACATGCCTTAGCTCTGTCGAAACTTTGTTTCCTTTCTCGAACTCGAGCAGCACTCCATCTCCCTTTACCGAAAATACGTCGTTGATTTCAAGTCTTTCGTCACAATTGGTGACCCCGAGTTCAACTCCGCCACCGCCAACAAACACCATCCCAACAAGCACTATTCCAACCAGCACAATCCCCACTACCCCTGCAAACACGCCGGTAGCAGAGCCGTCTTCAACTGTTTGCGCTTCTGGAGGCGATAGAGTTGGCAATTCAACTGTGACCGTAAGTAGGCTCGGCCGTTTGTAAGAGAAATACTGACTGTTACAGTTCGATAACTTGCTGCCTGGACCTCTCTTGAATCCCGCCAGCGACTTGTGGTTCTCAGAAGGCTTCCTTGTGGCACCTCCCTCTTCACCTCCATCAACTGCCTATTTTTCCTCATCGGGTCATCAACTCGTGGAGTTTTTGCCACCGGCATTGGTCCCAGATGCTCCTTTCGATGGAGCTGGCGATACAGCTGAAATCGGTATCGGTCCAAACGAGATCTCCCCCTGCTTCCGCTTCAACTTCTACGGGGCCAGCCTTGGCTGTGCTGCCGAGGGGGTAGAGCAATGGTGCGAGTTTGAGTTCTCAGCATACACGTATAATGAGACTTTGGGTTCTGAGACTTCACTTTCCTGGTCAGAGACAAAGCGAGTACCTGCTTGCCCCAACTTTCCTCAAGGCCCATGCCCACTGATCCCTGTTCAGCTTGATGGGTACAACAATGTTACCTCCATTCTGGTCACGGTCCGTGTTGGGCTTGAACTCCGAGCTTGGTGGGGTGATGACTTTCAGATTGGCTGGACGGACAACACTTGTGAAGCTGCATCCTGCCGTACTAGTGCCGTTTCCCGCCGTGCTAAACGAGAGGCGTTCAGCCGAGCTTCGCGCCGAGGTGTTTGGCAATGGACCCCAACTGGCGTCAAGAAGATTGATGATGACTACGTTTGGTCCTCGTTCGAATAATACAAGCCCTTCACGGGACATTTACAATTCATGTTGACGAGTTGCTAGGAGTAATGTTGCTGTTATTTTGCCTTGATTTCTTGGAGGGGTGGTATTGTACCAAACTAATATGGACTGAAGAACACATACCTCATTATTATACCCTATGGGACATCTAATTCTGAGCTGACAAGCTTCACTTAATATACAAAGCCTCAATATCCTCTATCAAATGTCTCCCGTCCTAATGTAATATGGTTTCTGGACAACCCACCCATTCCCCGAGTGTCACAATGTGCCACTGTAAAATATTGAATCAGTCATACATCCTTGGAAATGCGCCTTTGTATGCAAAAAACTTGTTCTAGCGCAATACATACAACAAGACTCATTTTAAATTCTACTATTCCATCCAAGGCCCTTGCTATGCATCCTGGCCAGCTTTGCGGCAATCAAAAACCCGCATCCAACAGCCATAGAACTGCCAGCAAATGCCTTGGCGCCTGTATATCCAGCAGGGCTTGCAATGATGGCGCCCGCGATTGGTGGCCCCGTGAGCACGGCGAAGCTTACAATAGTAAAGACCATGCCCATGCGAACGCCTAGCTTACGTAGGTCCGTTGTGAGGAAAGAAAGGGCTGCAGGGAAGAGACTCTGAATTCCAGCTCCAACGATTCCGTAAACTACGACCCAGGCGTAGAGCCCAGCGGGCCGATCGATGGTGATGAAACAAAACACGAGAATGGAGGCGATGATGGACGTCGGGATGAAGACGTTGACGGCACCGATGCGATCAGCGATGAAGTTGGGGACAATGCGGCCAATGATTCCGACGCCGTTCAGAATGAGTAGCAGATTCAGAGAGTCTGGATACGATAGTGGTGGGTTGAGCGCGTCGCGTGAGTATGCAGAGATGTAAAAGAAGGCAAAGTAGACGCCCCAAAAGTTCTAGTTTTGGTAAGCAGGTTGATTTCCGGCGGATTAGGAACCACGACGTACAAAAAAAGCCGCGGCGGCGTAGAATGTGTATTCCAGTTCCTGAAAGGCCGGCCACTCCACGATGGGGCCTGTCTTGCGCGGGCGGATCCTGGTGCGGATGCCCAGGTTGGCGACGGCAATGACGGCGATTTGCACGAAGCCAATGGCGCGGACGGTCC
This sequence comes from Cordyceps militaris CM01, assembly GCF_000225605.1. Lineage (NCBI taxonomy): Eukaryota > Fungi > Ascomycota > Sordariomycetes > Hypocreales > Cordycipitaceae > Cordyceps > Cordyceps militaris. The sequence continues at coordinate 3,669,427 of NW_006271969.1, forward strand.
AGGGGAAGCCGACGCGAGGCAACAGCTGGCGGACCATGCTGGGGAAGACGAGGCCACCGGTGGCGGAGCCGCAGGCGGCGATGCCGAGGGCAAGGGCGCGGCGGCGGTGGAAGTAGGTGGACAGCACGGCGAGGGTGGGACAAAAGAGGCAGCCGTGGGCGATGCCGATGCAGACGCCCTGGGCGAGGAGCAGCTGGACGTAGGTGGTGCACTGGGCGGTGGTAAAGATGCCGACGGCGAGGAGGACGCTGCCGACGAGGAAGACGGCGCGGAAGTGGCCGGCGTCGGTCAGCCGGCCGGTCAAGGTGCCGACGAAGAAGAGAAGGAAGACATTAAGGGAGCCGATCCAGGACACCTCGCTGGGGGAGCGGTCGAGGAGCGTGGTGTAGTAGGCTTGGAAGCTGCCAAAGGAGTTGGCCCAACCCCTGTTTGTTTCCGTGTAAGTGGGTAACTAGACGTGTGGTTAGGAGGTAGCTGTCACGTACCATGTGGTGAAGATGATGAGGTGTGTGATGAGACCTGGAGAAAAGGAATGAAAAAAGAAGTCAGTTGATGGGGGTTATATCGCGGGATTGGGAACGCCGCCCACTTACACTGCGTCCAGGCGACACAGCCGCCGTCCGGCGGCGGACCCAAGTCAACGCTAGACTTGGACGTGATGCGGCTCAGGACTCTGCCAACTACGCTGTCGCCCCCAGCCGGTGCACCATCGTCGTCGTCGTCGTGCCGGCTGTCCTCGTCATTGTCACTCCGGTCGTCCTGCACATGCGAGCCGATGCGGGAGCACACAGGCGCCAGGGCGTCTTGTCCCGCCGCCCATCCCTCGCAATCCTTTTTGCTGCCCGTTCCGGGACACGGCGCGGCGGCGTGGGTGGACGCCGGTCCCGGGGAGGTGCTGCCTTTTTCCAGATCGAGCTGGTCGCTGGCTGACGAGGACGCCATTTTGCGCGGGGTGGTCCGGGGGAGGTGTTGCCTTGCTACGCTGGGAGGCGGCTGGGGAGATTTTTATACAAGTCTTTTGCTCGTTTATAAATGTCAATTGGGGTGTTGCGGGCTGGATTTTGGGCACCCTTGGCTCTGGGGTAGTCGTTGGGGGGGGGGGGGGGGGGGCGACGGCGGTGGCCCTCCGATGCGCGGGCGGCGATGGTCCGGCTTTCGCTCCGTTTTGTGGCTCGCCCGCGGACTTTGGACGGCGGGAGCCACGCAAGGCCCTGCGCTGCTGTGAGTGCGCCGTATGGACAGGGGCCCTATGGGACTCTGTAAGTGATGCCGGCTTCTCACGCGCCTGTCAGTCTGCTTCACAATGACTCATTATGGTGTTGAGGCAAGGCGAAGCAACAGGATGAAGAAAAGAAAGGCGCGCCCTGGGAATCTGGGAATAGCAAAGATTGAATTTCTCCAGAACTTGGCGGGTCCGGCAATTAGCGCCGGGTAAAGGGACGGAAACGCTTGGCTTTGTTGTGCTTGGCAATTATAATCAATTGAGTTTGAACTCATGACACCTAGCACGAATAGGTACGATGATCGTGACTTTCGGGGGCGAACTGTTATTAGCAGTGACTTTCTGCATCTCCTGCATACTTGCAAGTTATACACCGTGAATCGACGCCGACGACGCGCCAGGAACAAAGGATTTTATGTCCAGCCAGTAGTTACGCGGCAGCTGTAGTCTGCTTCCTGTCCTGTTGACCTAGTGACTGCCAAGGATGGGCCATTTACCATCAGAATGGAAGAGTTGTGTCTAGTGAATATCCTAGTAAGCACGATAGCGGATTCCCTCATCACTACAGACATTACGCTCACCAGGAACCTAAACATGGGGACGGTGAATAGATTGATAGATTTCGAAGCCGCGATACAGCGTCTTTTTGGGTGGCGCCCACCGTACCAGATTGGACACGATCCAGGCGGTGGCACAACTTCATTCTATATCGGTGCCGCTCAAGACCAACGGCGTCTATAGAACGCTTTTATGCAACATTTGATAGACTGTGCCCGGAATGTAGGCATGTCGACCGAGGCGGGAAGTTGTTCCACCGGCTAGTGGCCCATCTGGAGCTTGGGGTAAGTGTTTGGGCTTCATCTGATAGGAAGGAATGGGTTGACGAGCGGTCACAGTGGGCGAGCAACAAGGAAAACGGGGGCATATCTATGCCAGAGGACGATATTTGGGAAAAGACAATAGCAGTAGCCGGCTCGTGGGCCGCGTATCCGCGGCGACTTTCGCAACCACTTGATCCAGCTTGGTGCCGCCATGGGAAATGAACTGTGCAAACTGTTCAAATATAACCGTTATTCAAGACGACAAGTCATATCTTCGTCAGCGGCGCTGAAAACGCAACCTCTTTAAAAGTAGATCAAGTCATATGCTGCTATATTGCAGGTAGTACCAACCAGAGATCCCATATGAGAAAACAACTAATTTTGCATCTCATCAAACTCCGAAACAATAGCAGCGCACTCGCCCACATGCCCAATCACCGTAGTGAATAGGCCAATGGTGCGTAGATAGACTCAGAGATTATCATTTGTGCTTGTCAAAAATTTACATGACAACCTATAGTTACGTATTAGCAAATGTTCAGAATCCATGGTATTTGGAATCAACGCACGCAATCACCGTCATTTTTACCCTGAGGGATACCCATGTCTTCAAAAGTGGCGGGGCCCTTGTTCGGCTTCGGCGTTCCGGAAGCAGGCGTTTCAACCTTCGGCGGCGGCGGCCGGGATCCTCCCGGTGGCGCCGTTGCTACTCTACCGTGCAATGAGACACCGGGTGCAGGACTTGGCGGAAGACCGTGGCGCGATGGGTCTGGTGTGCCCATCCCTGTGGGTGTCCTCGATTGTCTGGGATCTTGAGGTGGCAGAGAACCGTACCTGTCTGGTCTTCCGGTACTGCCAACGGCAGCGAGGGGAACGCGTGGTGGGTATGTCTGCTGGCTCATGTGTTGCGGTGGTGGAGGTGGCGCGTCGTGCTGGGGCCGCGAGCTGACCCGGGGGCTATAGTCGTACCCGTGCTGCGAGCCGGCGGGAGGAATGCCCCCGTATGATTGTCGAGGCGGTCTCTGTTGCGGCTTGTTTGGGGGCGATGTATCGCTGGGGTAAGGTTGTGTTGTGGAAGGTCGCTGGTAGTTCATCTCACCAGGATGAGTGCCAGCAGGTGATGGTCGATAGCCGCCAGGGCCTAGTGCGGGCTGTCCACGCCCAGCATTGGCCGGTCCGCTGGGGTGCAGGTTGCTAGCTTGTTGGTGGATTGGTGCAGCGCCGCCGCTCGAGGTACGGATACCGAATGCGCTCATTGGTCGGTCCGCTTGAGGGCCGAGCCCTTGGGAATGCTGGATATACTTTCCGGTGGGCTCGTCGTCAGGATAAGGTGCGGTGGATTTGGGTCGGTTTAGGTTTAGAGGAGCCGGGTGGTCGTCCACGGGATATGGCGCCGCAGACTGAGGTCGGTCGGGCTGCGAATCCAAGCGTATGTTAAAGGCAGGAATGGTGTTGAGGCCGCCCACGACAGAAGCTCGTGACGCGTCAGGCAGGTCGGCGTGCTCGGACACAATGGTAGGCTTGACACCAGGGGATGGCATGGGAGAAACGCCGTTGGACGGCTTGCCGCTACCTTCACTTTCGTTCAGGGTGGGCAAGTGTTGTTTCTGGGCTTGAGCAAAACGCTCCGGTCGTTTTCCCCGCATGGAGCCGTGCTGAGACTTGATTCTAGTGAGCGTTGTCGTTTCGTGGTCCTTCTTTGACAGGGTGATATCCTGATCCAGTGATTCCAGTCTGCCGAGAGCATCGGTGTTTCCGTGCTCGGCAGCAAGCTCATACCATTTCTTGGCCTCGGAAAGGCTCTTGTTGACATGGATACCAATCTCATAGTAATAGCCCATGGCAAACTCTCCAGTTGGTAGCTTGGCGGCAGCCGCCTCTCGAGCATATTTGTACGCGAGCTCCTCATTCTTTTTGAAGACTCCCTCGTAGCCAAAAAGGAACCAACGGCTAACGCCAAGCGCCGCCTCTGGAATACCTTGTTTGGCAGCAAGGCCATAATAATGCAGCGAGTAGGCAGGCTTAAATTCGCAGCCAAGCTGGCAGAGCTCAAAGGCCTGGCCCATTTTCAGCTGTGCTTTCGCAAATCCTTGGTATGCAGCCTTTTCAATGTACATCCTAGCGGTTTCCAGGTTGGACGGAAGTAAGCCTTCGGGAAGCGCAATATCTGGTAGATCGCGGCCGGTAATCATGCCATAAACGTAGGCGCCTTGGGGGGCATCTTCGTCCGAACTCTCAGCTGCCAGACGGATGCGCTCGAGCCCTCCAGCGTAGTCCTTGGATTCTCCATGTTGGCCTAGAAGACTCATCATCCCCATTCTGTAGAGAGCCGCAGAATCCTTGAGACTCATGCCCTTGTAATAGTGCTCTTTGGCTTTAGATATGTCGTTGGATTGCTCATAGAGCATGCCGATGCGGTAATCGGATCTCGCATGTCCGAGGCCAGAGGCGCGGGTGTAGCCGTTGTAGGCTTCTCGCTTGTCTGTTCTGTTTCCGAATTTTCCGAATTCCAGCCACTTGGAGCGCATGTATAAAGCGTCGGGGTGCTCTTGTTCGGCCAAGTAGGTGACAACGTTGATGGCGTCGACACGGAGCTCGTGCTCGGTGCGAGGGGTTGAAGGCCGAGGGACTCCGGCATTTTCACGGACGGCCGCGTCGACAGAGATTTCGACCCAGTTGAGAACATCTCTGGCCCAGCTTATTTGCATGGCGACATTCTGCGAGTGGAGAACATGCTTGCGCGAGTTCCAAAGAATCTCTTCTTTGGTATCATCTCCGGGAGGAATATTGTCGCCCACAACTTTGGGGAATGGAGAAAAGGACGGCGCACCGTCCAGTGATATAGAGTCTAAACGGTCGGAAATCGAATCGTCTTTGTGGTAGGCGCTAGCGTACTGTTGTGCAGAAACGCTGGCTCTTTTGCTTTGGTCCTGGACTATGGCGGGGGTGGCGTGAGCTGTCTGTGAAGATGTCGAGGGCTCGCCGGTTTGGTGCAATGTATCGTCGCTTTCTCGTCGCGATGGGATTTCTACAGCTTCTAGCTCCATTCGCTGGATGTCATCTTGCATGGCCTGTGGCACCTGAGGGGTGACCCTTCGGGAGAGGCGGCGATATTAGCGCAAAGCCGTTTTATCGGGAGGGGTCCTCCGGCGGTTGCGTCGAGGGGTCGATATGCAACATACCTTTGAGGTGAGGGTGCCACGACTTCGGGCATGTAGTAGTCATCGAAGCCGCCGGGGACAAAGGTGGCGCCGAGTTTGGGTGGCATTTGGGCTTTGGAGGGGTTGGTATCGACTATTCGTTGGCAAGGGTGAACGAGAGAATAAGCCAGCGGGCAGGCAAGCAAGGTAGTTAGAAAACGACGAGAAAGGAAGCGATGCAAGTAAGTTGTCTCAGTCGCTTTTTCCAGTGAAGGTCGAGCCGGGGTTAAAGGATCAGCGGCAGCCGTGTTTGCATCGGGATCAGCTTTGAGAAGTCGTAAGACGCAAGAGGAGCAGCCGCGAGCAGGCAAGGAGGATCTTGAAGCGGCCCGTTTCGCGAGCTTGTATGAGAAGCGGGAATAGATAGGGAGCAGGTTATTAAATATTGCACCGCAGTGCAGCCAAAATGTGGGCAGCCAAGCCGAAAGATGTCGAGGGCTTCAGGGCCAAAGTGGTGGTGGGTGAGCGTATCGAGGAGGATGCCGTCGTCGTGGGGCGGGATTATTAGCTCCACGTGCAGGCAAATGGTCGGAATTAGAAATGACGGGTTGAGTCTCTTTTTCTTTCTCCCCTTTTTCTCCGTGAATTTTTCCCTTTTAGCTCTTTGCCTTTGATCTTGAGGGGCTTTTTTTAGGGGCACCCATCTTTTTTGTAGACAGCGAGCTTCTTGGGGATATAGAAACTGATGGGAGCGCTGATGGGAGCACACTAAAGACTGACTGACGTACCGTCATATCATCTCTCCAGTTTGCGCATAGCCATCCATCTATTTTTAGGGGTCGACGGACTGCGCCGACTGGCTGAGTGCTTGCCTGCTTTGCTGGTGCTGCAGCCGACCCGGATTCATAATGATGTGCCAATGCATTCTCCAAATACACTCTGCTACTAGCAAACAGTGCTTTTGGTATATGCATCAATATTCCATCGAGCAAAAGTGCTCGATGTTTCTCACACCTAGGCCTAGAACCTCATCCCAATGCTTGGGTTGGGGATCAACCCCGTGCAATCCCGCAAAAAGAGTTGGAAAAAAAAGGACATGTACTCACTCCTTAGCCTGTTCGGTTGATAGATTGAACCGGCGACATTCTGCACCGTTTCCGCCATCTTCATGTTGGGCGCGACCCCACGTCGTCCTTTGTAAGTAAGGCAGCTATGCCGCGATAACTAACACGAGAACACGAGGCTGCGCAAGGCTGCCAGCGGGTCACTGCAGCAGCGGGACACTCTGTAACTGAGTATGGCGGCACTGTCAGTGGTGTGTGTAATTGTTGTGGTTGAGCAATATTTCCACAACCTTCAGCTTCGACTCGATAGTCGACAGCGAGGCGACCGATGCCAGTATTTATCGCCACCAACCAGCTCCGCCGCCGTCCTGGAAAAAGTACACCAGTTTCCCATGCGCCAGCCACTTTTCACCAAGTCAGCCAGCCACGCGCTATTTTTGGGACTTCCGGTTACCTGCTTGCCGGAAGCCGCCTTGTTCAACCCTATGCCGCAAGCGGGGCTTGTCATATACACGGTATCATTAAAAGCCCAAGGCGCATGGTTGCGTCTCACGCTGCTACCCGCGTGAGTTGTCATGAAATACAACCGACGCAGGTGTATTGTCCATCTTCTAGTACCTCTTATCAAGTGCATAGAAGTAACCAGCCACCAGCATGTCCAAGCAAGTCGCACTTCAGCTCCGTCGATTGCATCACACATAATTCAGCCCTGTGGTGTCGCCAGTCCGCACTCATGTAGTCGTTGTCAGTCGCGGCGCTTTCTTGAATCAAAAGGCTAAAGAGACGTTGCAGTGGCCCTCTCACTCATCCTCTTCATTTCCTGATTGCCTTTTGGTAATGTTGCCGGGCTCCTAGCGCGGCTCCAGTCCACCAAGAATGCCTCGCCTGGTCTAGGCGGCGCCACGTCCCAGCTCTAGGCGGACTGGATGGTCAGGCGAGGCTTACAGATGCGCGATAGTTTCGGTTCTCGCTGATTTCTTATGCGTTCTTTCAGGATTTGAATCCTGCGTACCATTTGCTTTGAACGATATTTTGCCGCCTTCGGGCTACAGCTAGGGACGCCTAGCGAGGTCAACTTATGATAGCCCCATCCATATACAACGGTGCAGTTAAACCAAACAAGTGCCAGCCAGGCTTAAAGCATGCGGTGACTTTTAGCGTTGTTGTGCTTAAATATCCGTTAGAATTTAGCTTTCTACTGAATATCGCAGCCAGAGCAGGAGCTGAGCTCCTAAAATCCAATTTGCATTCACCCGCTTGAGCTGGATTTCCCCTCCAGTTCACTAGGCACAATCGAGGAGCATTCTTGACCCGAGAGTCGGGGGAATGACCAGTGGATGTTGTTGTTGTTTTTTGTTGTTGTTTTTTGTTGTTGTTTTTTTGGCAGTGTCGATTCCATCTCTGGAAAAGCTGATAGGGCAGCGAGGCCATCTTAAATATCGATCAGGCCGGGAACATGCGCGTGGGGTACGGCGCGCCCTGCTACCTGTCTCCAATACGGGTCGAGTTGCGACCGGAATTATTCTATAACTACTCTCAAGACTCTGTAAGCAGGCTATTTTAGCTATAATATATTACCACAGGATAACTACCAGGCGATTCTTCGTTCCCGTCGAGAAGACATAGCCGCCTTATTTGTATGCCAATGTTGTACTTCGTATTATCTGCACCAAACAACCACGTACCTGATACCATCTTCATGAAATAGAGCCGGAAAGGGAGCCAATTGTGCGCCACCGCGGGCTGCAATTGATTTCAAAACCCCTAACATTACATACTAAAACCCCAGAAAATTCACTATGGAGTAATTCGAAGAGAGGTAAATATTAAGGCTCCAGTAATGACTTCAAAATTTGAGGCAAAAAGAACAAAACCATGAAATGGGTGCAATAAAGCCTCTGATCCCTCTGATCTCTTTGTTGCGGGTAGGTCGCTATCGCTTACATAATGCATCAGCCTAAGCGTGGCGTCACCCACTGTCAGCCTGGCCTCCGGCCTCGACCTAACCTACCTGCCTGCGCGCAGCAAGCGCCATTGGATCCGCCACAGCGCAACACACTGCGAAGCCTTTCAACCCACGACGACGTCTATTTAACCTGCCGTTCCTCGTCCACAAACACAAGACATCATACCAACCTGACCATGGCGGAACGAGCCCTCACCCAGCTGCTGAGCCAGCTCAAGCACTCGCCGTCGATGAGTTACGATGACGCAAACAAACTCCTCTCCAAGGCCAAGCTGGCCCTCCTCCGTCTACACGCGCTTACGCCGTCGCCGGCCGCCTCGCCGGCGCTCCTCGCCGCAGCTCGCGAGACGTACGAGCAGGGTGCCCTCTTCGCCATTCGTGCCCGCAACCCCGACGCCTTTACCCGCTACGTCCAGCAGCTGCAGCCCTTTTATGAGCTGCCCTCGGCCCGCCTCGCCCCCAACTTGCCTGAGCGCAACAAGGTCACCGGCCTCGGCCTGCTGCTGCTCCTCACCCAGGGCCGCTACGCCGAGTTCCACTCGGAGCTCGAGAGCCTCGCCAACCGGGACGGCGGCGGCACCGCCGGCGACGTCGAGGGCGACCGCTACTTGGGCTACCCTATCCGTCTGGAGCGCTGGCTGATGGAGGGCAGCTACGATCGGGTATGGAAGGCCATGAAGAGCAGCGAGGTTCCATGTGATGAATACAGCGTCTTTTCAGAGGTATGTAGCGCCGCCGTTTCGATTTCTCATCTCCCGCCTATTGATCTACAGGACTCGTGTGCGCACGCTGACCCCGATTCTAGATTCTAAAAAACCAGATTCGCTCCGAGATTGCGAGCAGCAGCGAGCGCGCATACCCCAGCCTTCCCATAAGCTCGACCAAGTCCCTCCTCTTCCTAGATTCGGAAGGCGAAGTTATACAGTTTGCCGAACACCGCGGCTGGCATGTCCGTGATGGCCATATCTACTTCCCCGACGAGGCTGCCGATGCTGGTGAGGATGCTGTACAGAGCAAGGAAATGAGCCAAATGGTCATTGAAAACACACTGGGATATGCTAGGGAGCTGGAGACTATAGTTTAGAGTAGGGTACAAGACGGTCGCATTAAACAATATCAATGTACTACTATGCATCGAATCCTACCGCAGCATCAGTATTATCTTCGAGTGAAAGATCTTCCACTTGTCCGAGAAGGGCCTTTTCGAAGAATGACTGAGATGTGGCCTTTGTAGGCCAGTTTTGCTGGAAGGTCGGCACAATGGGCTTTGGGGGGACAAAGGGTTTGCCAAGAGCAGGCATGGTGAGCTGTTCTTCCGTAATTCCAGTCGCGTCCAAAATGGCCTGACATTCATCATCCAACCCGTGGGATTTGGCGGTCATATATGCCAGGGGGTCTATTGTGCATTAGTTAATCATCGCAGGAAGGACCTTGGGTCTGAAATAGGGCACATACAAAGGTTAATTTCCTTGAACATCTGGATGCGATCCTCCACATCACCTAGAAACAGAGCATTGTGGAACCGAGCAGTAAAGTCGCCGCGGTGCTCAGCAATCTTAGCCATACGGGCAAGCTTGGAGTGGTCACCAGTTGCCAAGTAGAGGAAGGACAGCTTGTCAAACTGCTTCAATTTCTGGTAACACATCTCAACAATTTGGTGATTGCCATGAGACAAAGCTTCAGCGCTGAGTCTGTTCCAAAATTTTGGCTTGTCGAGTTCCTTGGCCATCTCTACCGCAACGTCCAAGTTGCCGCATTCAATGGCGAGATCAAATCTGGTTGTAGGATCCTGAACAAACTGGAGAGCAATATCAGGGTAGCCCTTCTTTTGTAGATATGATATGATGGATTGGCCGACAAGACTAGAATTGCGGATGATGTGGAGCATCTCCTCATAGTTGCGCTTGACGACCGCGAGCTTAAATCGGTACTCCGTGGGGTCAATTTGGAGGATGCGCGGTTTTGCGGACCTATCCAGGCAGTAAACATTGCGTCCCTTAACCCGGACAAGGTATACAGTCTGGTCCAGTGTCCTGACAATGCCGTTATCGCCGTTGAGCAGGGTGTACTTCACGTGGTTGAGGGTGGAGTACAGAAGGACACCAGCGTCATCCCAAGTTGCGCTCTTGATTCTAATTGTCTCATGGAGCGTGCTCACTTGCTCAAGCGTCTTGGTGACAATGGTGACGTTGTGCTTGCTAAGGAGAGCAGCGTAGAGGCCATCATTGGACCAAACCACGTACTTCACGCCGTTGACTGCGAGCTCGGCTGTACTCGTATTTTGTTGAATGTCATAGAGATGGACAGCAGTAGCAGTGATGATGAGCAAATTGCCTGTACCCCCAAAATATATATCAGTGGTGCCAGCTGGCGCTTTGAACGAGTGCGTGGTGTTGTTTGACAGGTCCTTGATATCGATAGCCTGAGTAGAGAGATTGAAAACAGCAAATCGGTTTCGGGCCACAAAGATAGCCGAGTTTCCGGGACCACGTTTGGATTCAGTGGGCTCAACATTGCCACTGCCCTCCTCCGGGAGATTAACGAGCTCATATGAGCCTTCGTCAGCGGGGGTTGTCACAAGAACAGATCTCTCAGCCGGGTTGTAGGACAATGTTCGGGGGGCAACCCACGCGCTGCCCAGTTTTTTTAGCGACAACAGAGTCGGGCTCTCGATATTCTTCTGGAAATCGTAGGATTTGACGAGTTTCTCCTTGCTAAGGAAAAAGAGCGTGTTCTGATTAACAGCTGAGGCAGGTCGCTCACGCTCCAATTTAAACACCATAACACCATTGTCATGACCGGCGGCAAACAGATTGATTTCAGGGTGTGCAGCAATGACCCAGAACCTGTCGTTTTCGCGTTTAAACGTCTGAACTGCCGTTCGCTTGTTGAGATCCCAAACTCGAATAGTCTTGTCACCGCCAGTCGATAGGATCAAGTCTTGATGTGGATGGAAAAGACACCCTTCAGCATTCTGAAAATGCCCTCGACAAGTGTCTACCTCCCAGGCCTTAGTTTCACTCATGCGCCAAAGCTTCACCAGGCGATCGTCACCAGCGGAAACAATGAGAGGCATGTGAGGATGAAAAGCAACCCAGTTGACACCACGGTCATGACCTTCCAAAACGAATTTGACGACTGCATCAGTGTTTCCGAACATGTCAGTTTGGTTTTGGTTTGAGCGAGCGACCTGGTTCTCGAAGCTCATGGATGTGGGGGCGGAGTGTTTCTTTCGAAGTCCAGATATGTCCCAAACGCGGACAGTCTGATCGAGTGAGGCAGATACGACGAGATCTTCCTTCGGATGAAATTGGGCGCACATGGTGTAGTGGTTATGTCCCGTCATGGTGCAAACTATTATACAGTCAGTGATTTGCAGTTTCATCCAATTGAGCGTTTCATACTCAGAGAGCGGTTCTGCCAGTTCCAGATACGAATTGTCTGATCGTCCGAGGAAGAGATAATCCAGGGGAGCTCGTGATGGAAGAAAACAGTACGGACGTAATCCAGATGGCCGTTAAGAGTGAACAGACATCTTCTTGTTTGGTACGACCACACCTTAATCTTGTAATCGTCACCGCCGGATACAAAGAGAGGTTGAGTCTTGTGGAAGTCCACGCCGCGGACTGGACCATCATGCTCTTCGAATCTATCAATTAGAGTGCCCATGCGATAATCCCAAAGTTGGATGGTCGAGGAATGAAGGGTGACCAGGATCCATGGTCTGAGTTGCCGTTATTAGCTTTATACATATCGGCCGCGGCGCACAGAACGCACCTCTTGGGATGGAAGGCAAGACCTTTCGCCCGAGAGGACTTAGACTCAAACTGATGTTTTGTCAGTATACGGCGGCAGGGCTGCTGCAATTGGACGTTCGCGCACCTTGGTTAGCATGTTAGGGGAGGACGACATTGCAAGCGGGGGAGTTGAAGCCAGCCGTAGCTTCGTGCAGGTGTCAAGACCGAAGACCGCGGACTAATACTCGGGTATAGAAGATCTTTGACCAGCTCGCCTGGTAATGAATGCAATTGCAAGCTAACCAACCACTCGGCGTCGAGAATTGTTGTAGTCGTGGTGGAGTGGCATACAGTTGCGCCTCCTTGGACGAAGATTGAGCTTCGTGTCCATCTCCAATTGTGGGCTGGTGGCCGAATTGCCCCGCAACAATGTTCCGCCGGCCAGCAGCCCACACCGCCCAAGCCCATCCCCCACCAAGAAGTTCTGCCACAGGGGTATCAGGGCGCTAAACCATTTTTGGAGAGCTATCCTGCGACGGTGTCAAGTGGCAGAGCTCAGCGCTACGAGGAGTCTACAACAACTGGCAATATTGACTGAGTGGTAACATTTGGCGGCTCTATTTGCAACTAGTACGCCGCCGTGATTCAAGCGATCTGGGTCATCTGACCTTCCGACCTCTTGAATTGCCGATTATATACGCCTTATCACAAGATGTCCCGCCACCTCAGCAGCCGGCTGATCGTGGCAGTATTGGCTGCTTCACAAGTGGCTGCGTCACCGTCTGTCAACGTTCGAATGCAGGCGGCATTTACTAGCGGCCCCTACTTACTTGAACTACTGTCTGTCAACTATACTTCTCTTCTTTCAGTAGCTATTGGCTAACACTGGGCCAGTGAAACTGCGACGGCCGAGAACTCTTCAGCTTACTTTCCTCTACTCGATCGAATTGCCAGCGGGCGATTCGCCAAATTGTCAACTGAGGCTGAGCTCTATGAAGAATTCACCAGCGTCGTACGAGCTGATGGTCATATTACCAGCCCAGAGGCCCAGTCTACTTTTAACCTAGACCTCTCTTTGCGGTCCTCCATTCCAAGAGTTGAAGCAAACTACCAATACTATGATACCGTTGTCGCGTTATCTGATATAGATACATCGTGTGAAGCATGGGTTCTCTTGGGCGGAAATCAATATTGTACCCCGGAATTGGATACTGCTGCGAAAATTGGGGTGTTCGACTCGTATGGCCCCCGAATCTCTGCCAGTTTCCGGTTGCGTTTTCTCGATTGCTGAACAACTCTGATTAGGAAACTATCAGCTCTGCCATTTGACCGCTCTATAGGTGTTGGCAAAGGTGCAGTGCTCTATGCGGATCCGACATCCCCCAACTTTGGAAAATTTCACGAGCTGCTTCAGAGAGCTGCCAAAGCTGGCGAACTCAATTATCGGGTGCGATACCGTCGCCCTCTAAATGTCAGGAACAAGCCGCTGCTGGTCAGCGGCTTTGGAGTCGAACTGGCTCTTAAACGAACCGATTATATCGTCATTGATGATAGAGCGTCGCAACATGAAGGGGGAGCGCAAAAGCCCTTAAATACTGAAGCCATATTTGAGGAGCAAGAGTCGACCGACATTCGCCCGCTTTCGACTTCAGAGCTAGAGACTCTTGGCATGAAGTCTTCGTCATTCATTCAGAGCAGCAAGTCTCCTTTCGAGACTCTTGTCAAACTCATGCAAGACTTTCCAAAATTTTCCGCATCGATCTCTGCGCACAATGTGTCGACGAGCTTTTCTGAAGAATATCAACGAGGATACCTACAGCGCGTGCCGAGAGGGGTTAACGCATTGTGGATGAATGGTTTGCAATTGATAGAGCGTCAAATTGAACCGTTCTCCCTGGTTGAAATGCTTCGGCGTGAGCGAAAGCTCCTTGATATCGTCCGCAATCTGGGGTTAGATGGAGTTGATGCCATATCACTGCTTGGACACGAAAAGGTCGCGGCATCCAAGTCGGATACAGGTGAAGCGATACGATATGAATGGACTGACAAATTAGAGGACGGTCGTGCTATCGTCTGGCTGAATGATCTAGAAAAGGATACCCGATATGCCCAGTATCCGGACGAACTGAGTTCTGTAAGCTTTAATTCGAGCACTTGTACTCTACCCTAGCTAATCATTTGCAGCTGCTCCAACGCACGTTTCCAGGACAAATACCAGCAATTGCCAGGAATGTTTTTAATGTCGTTTCTGCCCTTGACTTGTCAGATGCCGATGATTTGACTGTGTTGAGCCAGCTGGCGGTGCTCATTACTCGCGGAATCCCGATCCACTTTGGTGTCGTGCCCCTTACGTCCAATACAGAAGCATTGAAGCAGGCGAAGGTTATTCGTCATTTGATCGATAGATATGGCTTCAACGGACTTCAAACATACATTGACGGTCTTGGCGAGGATCCCGATCCTCAATTGACTGAATCAAGCTTCTCTCAAGTTGTTGATAGTCAAATAGCGGCCGCGGATACCCAGGCTCATGAATACGCGAAAGTCCTGGAAACCGAGGAGTTCGATACACATTTCAAAATGGCTAGGGAATGGATTACTAGACTCAAGGCAGCAGACAAAACTGCGCCTGTTTTCTTCGTCAACGGAGCTTTGATGCCTCGTACTGCGAACTGGCTACAAAGCATGAGCATGCAGATTTCGGAAGATCTCCAAACGGTCCAGAAAGGTGTCTACCATGGCGTCATTGGCGACGATGCGTGGGTTCCTGGAATCTTCCTGGAAAGGGCCTTGAAACGCCGCAATGAATATCTATCTATCGACGATGCTCATCCTCTTCGAATTCTAGACGTCAGCAAGCTATACGAAGATCACCAATACCTATTCAGCACTATTCCGGTGCAGAAATGTGACCCGCAAGCAGCAAAGGAGGAGTGGGCCGCTGTAACAGTCATCACTGATGCGACTTCCTTGCGCGGCGTGGAGCTTATACTGTCTGCCCTGGAGTTCAAGCAAAGCAACCCGGGCGTCCAAATCGATTTCATCCACAATCCTGTGTCTACAGAAGGGGCTTCTGATGTCAACGAAGCCTTGAAGGTTGCCACAAGCAGTTCTAGCTTTGGCACGAGTGGCGAGATTGAGAAACTCGTACGCGAGGCGAAGACGGGCTCCTCAAACGGTGACTATGCTATTTCGCTGAAGCGGTTCCTCTCGTATGCAGAGCTTCAGCCAGGCAGCAGCAGTGTGCTTCTGAATGGACGTCTGATCGGTCCAATCGCACCAGAAGATAGCTTTTTGGAGGATGACTTCACACAACTTCTGGGACTTGAGCGAAAATCCCGAATCCTCCCTGTCCTCGAAGCTCTCGACGATCTCGGCTTGGGCGACAAAGTTTATGATCCCATTTCCGCCGCCAAATTGACGTCCATCACCGCCTTATCGACCATACCCAACCTACCAGAAGGCATTTTCGAATCCTCGTCGTCAATTCGATCAACAGTCTATGAAAAATGGGATGCAAACCACACCACAATTGAAGTCGGCGATGCAGAAAGTGCCAGTATTCATCTCGTTGCCTTGCTCAATCCATTGAGTGAGCAAGCTCAGCGATGGGTACCGCTTCTGAGAGTCTTGTCGGAACTTGACGGTGTGTATCTGAAGTTGTTTCTAAACCCTAAGGAGAAACTCGAAGAGCTTCCTATCAAGCGGTTCTTCCGTTACGTCCTCGAATCGAAGCCCTCTTTTGACGAATCTGGCGCCATCAGAGGCGGCCAGGCTACCTTCAATGGACTACCCTCAGAAGCCCTTCTCACACTCGCGATGGATGTACCACCTGCTTGGCTAGTAGCAGCTAAAGATTCCATTCATGACTTGGACAATATCAAGCTCTCTTCGACAAATTCCGACGTCGACGCAACGTATGAACTAGAACATATCCTCATACAGGGTCACTCCAGGGAAGGAAAGTCCAGCCCCCCTCGCGGCGCCCAGCTTGTCTTGGGAACTGCGAAGGAGCCGCACTTGACTGATACAATTGTCATGGCCAACCTGGGATTTTTTCAATTCAAAGCCAACCCCGGCATCTATTCTATTCATCTGAAAGAAGGACGAAGTGCAGACATCTTCAAGATTGAGAGCGTAGGCGCACAGGGCTGGACGGCGGTACCGGGCGATGAGGGTACATCTTTAGCTTTACTTGACTTCCAAGGGACGACACTCTATCCTCGACTCTCCCGCAAGCCAGGCATGGAAGAGATCGACGTCCTGGAGGAAGGCGATGGAAGAGCGGAGGGCATTGTCTCCAAAGGCTTTAAGCTGGCAGAGGGCTTATTGGGCAACGCTTTGGGCAGAAAGTCATCCTCTGATTTGGAACACGCTGAAATCAACATCTTTTCCGTTGCCAGTGGACACTTGTATGAGCGAATGCTCAACATCATGATGGTCTCAGTTATGCGGCACACAAAACACACAGTCAAATTCTGGTTCATTGAACAGTTTTTGTCCCCATCGTTTAAGGAATTTATTCCTCATCTCGCTGAGGAGTATGGCTTCAAGTATGAAATGGTGACGTACAAATGGCCGCATTGGCTTCGAAAGCAAAAAGAGAAACAGAGGGAAATTTGGGGCTACAAGATACTGTTTTTGGATGTTCTTTTCCCCCTCTCTGTTGACAAAGTTATCTTTGTGGACGCGGATCAAATTGTGCGGACAGATATGATGGACTTGGTCAAACTCGATCTCGAAGGGGCTCCGTATGGATTTACTCCCATGTGCGACTCTCGTACTGAAATGGAAGGATTCCGCTTCTGGAAACAGGGATACTGGGCAAACTACCTTCGTGGACGTCCCTACCACATTTCCGCCCTCTACGTGGTTGACCTGCGCCGCTTCCGCGAGATTGCCGCTGGTGATCGCCTTCGACAGCAGTACCAAGCTCTTTCCGCCGACCCCAACAGCCTAGCGAACCTAGATCAAGATTTGCCCAACCACATGCAATTCCAGCTCCCCATCCATAGCTTGCCCCAGGAATGGTTGTGGTGTGAGACGTGGTGTAGTGACGAGAGCCAGAGCGAAGCGCGAACCATTGACCTCTGCAATAATCCCGAGACCAAGGAGCCCAAGCTCGATCGTGCTCGCCGTCAAGTTCCCGAATGGACCGAGTACGATGACGAGATTGCAGCATTGGCGAAGCGCGTCAAGACCACGGACAGCCGCGATGGAAACGGGAAGAAAGCAAACCCGGAAAGAAACAGCAAGAGCCGGAACTTTGAGGAACCCGTCCACACCAAGGATGAGCTGTGAAGGCAGATATATGGTGGACGTGGAGCGATCTTTTTGTTTTGGGGGGAGGGGGGGCTAGCATTGATTTGACTGCGTTTTGAATGCTTGCATTTACCAAAATTTACATAGGACTTCAAGGAGGATATATTTGGCACTTTTAGCTGTCTCGTGTAATGTTGTAAGATGCATCGCGTCCGTCGTAATCTGTGAGGTCTGAATACTCATACGAGATTTGAAGAAGAAAGTAATGTCATGGTACGCAGAAGGAGTATTGCGGTTCAACTACCGACGGCGGCTCGCGGAGAAAGCATTGGTCTCGTGCCATGGCTCAGCTACTGCGGATCGGAAACCACCCAAATCCGGGGATGATCAAGAAGCAAGCGTACGGTCCTTGAAGCCATTCAAGTCAGAACAAATCTTCGGATACTTTCTGCCCATATCCGGGTATTTCTACCTGCTAAAGCTCTCTGCGTCGTGTGTGCTGAGAAGAGGTCCTAAAGAAAAGACTTCTTATACTAGAGGATGCGCGACCATGCTTGTAGAGCCGTAAAACAAAGTGAACTGCCAGACAGGGTATATTCATCAATTCCAGAATACGACTACCGACTTGGTCGAGGTACTAGTCAATAGGCCCTGAACTCGAGGGTGAGCGTAAGAAGTAGTTCCAAAAGAATCATGAATTCGACATCACATCAGCGCAAAACTGCGGCAATAAAGTAGAAGAAGAGTAAATGATCAAAAGAAGAGAAACAGGCGCGTCGTGCATATGATATCGTATGCTGGCAATAAATTCATCCAAAAAAAAAAAGGAGCGAAAGAAGAGTTCATGAGACGCAAATGATCGTGAAGTCAGTGCGGAGCTACGCACTGGTCAGACTCAAGTCGAGCTAGTCTCTCGCTCTTCCTGAATCGAAGCCATCGCAGTACCAGCGCTGGTTGCGCGACTTGCTGGCTGGTTGGCTGCGGAGGGAGACGTAGCGTCTGCAGTGGCGGCGGCGTCCGTTGTCACTGATCTCTTGGCTTGATTGTCAGATGTGGTTGCACTTGCAGGCACGTCCTTGTGTATTGGCGACGAGTGTATCGGCGAGACAGACTGTCTGCCTTGAGAATCGCCGTTACGAACTGAGTTGCGTGGGGAAACCCGACCCATCTAAAACAAAAATTGTTCGTTAGTCTCATCAGCTTTATCTGAGCTCGTTGGTGACTTACTTGTTTAGCCCAACGCAGGCCACAGCTGTTGCAAAGATCTCTCTGGCCACTCGGTCCTCGACGCCACTCTGGTGTATTGCGCGTATGGCAGTTGGCACAATCGCGAATTACGTTGCCAACCCCCTTGCGCCTCTTTCTCTTTTTCTTGCTAGACAGTAAGCCGCCGAGTTCTTCAGCTAAGATTCGGTTTACTTTCTCCATTTGACGCAGCTCAAACTGCCAGCTGGAGCATTTTGTTGTCCTCAGTTCATCAAATATGTTATCATCAGATGCAAGGGCTTCGTCCTGGTTTCCCAGAGCTAAGCCACCACCTCCGGGTTGGGAGATTTGGCCATGCACCGATTTACTGGTAGTAGAACCTGCTGAAGTGGCGGGCGCTAAGGCTCTTGACGATGCTTTCAACAGCTTTGTCTGGGCGAGTAAGAAAGACGGCTTTTGTCCCTCAGTAGCGTCGCCAGGATAGAGTGTAGTTTGAGCTTGCAGGCCTTGGCCTCGTCTGTTGAGGACTTCGTGTTTGCAGGTCACGATCTTTCCGCGTCGCGCCTTCTCCAATGTGCGGCCAAATTCGGGTCTCGAATCTTTGCGCATTAGCTCTTGAATGCTTGTGGCGACAAGCGATTCTGGCTGCAAGTCAAGAAGGGATCGCACGTTCGACGATACGTAGAGGAAAGTGCCGGAAGTTGACAGTTTCGTCCACATTTCGCTATCCCCAATACCGCCATTGGATTCAATATTTCGGCGACTGATAGAAAATACAGGCCTTTTTCTGCCGACAAGAATGATGCATTTGCGGCCCTTACCTTGCTCAACGTACAGAGACCCATGACTCTCGAACCACGTGTACCCGGTCTGCTTTCTTCGAATCCTGAAAACAATATTGACTTGATCACCTGTGGTCGCATCTTTCAACTCTCGAGTAACTGGAACGATGTCGGATGGATGGCATATAGATGACAGCGAATTACCAACTAATTCCGTGGCATCATATTCCAAGACGCGTTTGCAGGCTGGGGAGAGGTAGAGGAAGAGGCCCTTGAGAGAAAGCACGTGTATCACATCGTCGCAGTTCTCGAGAAGCATCTTGTCCCATGACTGACGATGCCAGTCTGACGCGATACCTTTCGCGTTGAACTGTTGCAAGATGGTTGATACGTCATCAACGCCCAAGGTCTGACTGTTATCGGCTTCCCAGAACGCGGAAGAAGGCGGTGTCCATATGTACTGACCAATATCGGTATGCTTGTAGTTGACGGCAACACCACCGAATTCAGAACCAGCAATGGCATCAGGACACTCGACTAAGTCAATCTGGAAGCCAATAAAGTAGCGGACTTCATCCGTATCCCAAGGTATTGGAATCATCGTCAGAAGATTGAGAAAAGGCTTGCCGCCTTTGCGGTAATTGATGAGACTTTGTTGGACTTCTCGCCTCTCCTGTATCATCTTCTTCAGGTTGAAGACAGCGCCGTTGTCGACAAATTCGCGCTTAGTCCCAGCCTCCACTTTCCCATCAGGCGCTTGAAGGAATCGGCAGTTTTGACCAACAATGTCATGGCTACTGTACCCAGTCAAGTTTTGAAAATTATCGGAGACATATATAATCGGGCAGTCGTTCATAGAGACGTCGCACACAACGAATGCACACGACATGTCAACTGCTCCTAGGTGAATTTTGGGGTTCTTCCTGGACGCAACGAGCCACAGGGCCTTGAGCATATCGAAACCACTTTTGGAGTAGATTGACCTCTCCCGAAGCTCCTTGGAACTCGCTGAAGCATTTGGAGTCGTGGCCACAGATGATGGTTGAGTCATCCCTGGCAAAGAAGGCTTTTCTTGGACGGGAGAAACGACGGGACCGGTTGATGATTGATGGCGGGGGATGAGTGGTATCACTGGATCAGCAGCAGGAGCAGTCGCGCCGGGCCTTGAATCATGAGTTGTGTTCAGGCCTGTTTCCAGCTGATTCATTTGGAGCGTGGCAGAAACTGCACTGTCTTGAGGATCCGTGAAGGCGTTATATTGCGCAGCATTATTGAATTGCATAGCGTCGTTGGGGGACATAGAAAGCTGCATGGCGTTTGGTGAAGTCTGCCCCCCGAGTACGGTACTCGAGCCTGGGTCAGCATTGGGAAACATTGCTCCCATGCTAATGTCGGCAAATTGCGCAGATACCAGGTTGCGCATGGCATCGGGAGACAGATTTGGGAAATGATTGCCATCAGGTATCATGCTGCTCAAGCTGGAAGTATCTAGCATGGAAAAGTTGTTAAGCTGCTGCTCTGAAGGCTGAAACCCCATGAAACTGCCAGGCCCTGTTGCGGCGGGCGGGTTCATGGATCCTTGATCTGCCGCCAATGACATGCGTCTGGCGTCTACCTCGTCCGACAGCTGCCGAGGTCCGAAACCAAGAGACGCGCTAGCACGGCGCTGAAGTAGGGTCGGGTTGCCCATCATTTGGCCGTCGAATGCGTTGGAGCGTGACATGCCCATGCTGGGGGAGGGTTGCTGCTGCTGCTGCTGCTGCTGCTGCTGCTGCTGATGCTGGTGGTTCAGTTTGTTTTGTTGCTGCCGCTGCTGCTCCTGAGGAGGTAGCTGGTTGGGAGGATAGTAGCCTTCCATCGCGGCGGCATCTAGACAGTATTATTGTCGTCTGAAGCGCGGACAAAATCGGGCGGGGAGATGTAGCAAATCGTAGCGACGTCAAGGTTGGGGCTGAAGCTGGCAGCGCCCGTGGAGGTGATTAGGGCCGGCGTCGGCGCTCGCAGAATTGAGCTGCGGCAGATTGGTATTGAAGTACTTATGATCGAAACCGAGTATCTGACAAAGGCGGAGGTAAGGGAGTCAAGGCTCGACCTTGCTGCGGCGGTTGGCCGTGGTGGATGTGCTAGCGAGGCGATGGCAGCACCCCTCAGGGATAATTTCTCGGCGGGTAGAGCGGATGTCCTGCCGGGGTTACGTAGGGGGGGCTGGGCAACTTTGTATGCACGTTTATGGAGGGCCGTTAATTAACCCAGAAACGCTACGACCTAAGAGTAATGTTATAGTTAGAGGTCCCAATAAAGATTACGCATCGCGCACCACTAGTCACGCCTACACATACAAACAGGTACTACTAACTAAAGCTAGCTACTAACCTAGGTACCTACCTAGGTAGGTAGGTAGGTAGGCAGTCCTACGACAGAACACCTACCTCATTTCGTGCCAGCGGCCGCCGAGAAGCAGCCCGCTTCACACCCTAATAATTACCATCTAGCTAGAGGCTTGCCGGTAGTCTTAGCCGGTGCTCCAAAAACCCCTCTTAGCAGAGCCGAGGCGTGCTAGTTAGTACAGCTGTAACTAGAATGTTTCATGCTTACCTAGGTACCTATGTAGAAGCCATCCCCTCACCTACATAGGTAGGTACCTAGCATGCGGGTGACAAAAAAAAAAAGTACACTCTATTATTAGTGAACGGAAATAAGGGGAATTAGAATAAGTATAAGCAAGATAAGAGGGATAGTCAAAATAAGGAAAATTAGAAAGAGAAAGAGAAAGAAGTTAATAAATAGTAAGAAAATACCTAGAAAGAATATGGAAGAGGTTAGTGTTCCTAACTGGCGGGTTAATTTGTCCCGCTGGTGCCTGAGTAGGTAGTACCTAACCTGTTACCTGTGTAGGTACCTAGGTACCAAGGTACATATGTAGGTAGGTACTAGAGCGCCCAACCTGGCTGAGCTAGGCTTCCGCTTTTTTATTGTCACTGGTAACTATTAAGGCGCCTTCCGAGTCACTCTGATCGTTTACATCTTCCGCCTACTATGTACGTCGTGTAAAACTATTCATTTATTGTTCACGGATAATTAAGACAACATTGCAAACTAACTCATGATCCTAGGCAGCCCCTCATATGCACCAAGCCCGACTGTGATCGGCTCAAGCACATCCCACTACCAACGAGTATTGTCTATCTTACTATCGCTTTCATCGACTCCATTTCCATTCCTAACTCGTCGGCATTATACAGCTCGACACCGGCCCCAAATATGAGGACCTAGCTAAAGAAGCCCATGATTGTGCGTTGGGCATCTGGAGAGAATTGTTGCAGCAGTGGCATGGGATCGACATTGGCAGTTGTGAGCATTGTCTTGGTCGCTGTGGCGACCCTGTTGGCAGTTTGGCCTCGCAACGTTTCGGCTTCGAGAGCCTGTGCGATGAGAACGAACAGTTTAGATGCTTGGCCCATGACAGTCGGATTACCCCTTTGAGCGAAGTTAGCACACCGTCCATCCTCATTGTTGTGAGTCACTTACTGGTCGATCAGCTCTGCTAGGTAAGCATAGGCATACGGGGCAGCCTCTTCATCGTTGGTGATTGGTAGTGTCTCAATCCACTGTGTAATGACCGCCTGCACGTCGCCAACACTGCTAGCATTGTAATGCAGAATCTTGGCAATCGATGCACAAGCATTTTCTGTAGCATAGACATTGTCGTCATTTCGGGCGTCGGGGATCTGCGTAGCCTGGAACAGAACTGGCAACGTACCACCCAGGAATTGAGACCAGGCGGCACCTCCACGGTGAGCAGCGACACCAATACCGTAGGCTGCTGCTTGTCTGACAGCAGGGGAGGGGTTATGGCATCCATCAATGAGGGGCTGTGAAATGTAGTTCGCATATCTCATGCTTTCGGGGCCGCAGTACTCGAGCACATCGTCCATGATGCACAGGCCCCACTGGCGCTGAGTAGGGTCGTCAGATGTCAGGAATCCTTCATATGTGGGCAGAAGCTTTTCCCATAGAGGGAGAAAAGAAGCCCCGTGGTTCTTGAAAACAGAGTGGAACGCCTTGTTCATGTCGGACAAGAGTGTTTGATCATCCTCGATGGCAATCAGGGTCTCTTCTGCTTCATCTTCCACATCATCTGCTGTGGCACCCTCTCTCTCCTCAGCTCGTTGGGCAACACGCTCCTGGTAGTCAACAATCGTGGAGTGAACAGCATCCATAAACTTGGTCATGTGATCAACGCTGAGACAATCCTTGCCCACCACCTCCACAGACTCGTAGAAGCATTGGTACATCTCAGCGAGTGTATCAATAGCAGGCTCTGCGGCGAGGACTTCAACGAGCTTCTCCACACTTGCGTTCCACAGGCCGGCCAACTCATTGGATGGGCTCCCGTACGCCTTCTTGTAACAGCCCAGCAGCTGAGGCACAAGTTTTGCAGACATGTATCTGACGGGATCGTGGAAAAAGAACGCTAAACCGGGCAGAGCAATAACTTCCATGATGTTAGCGACGTACGGGGCAAAAGCCCCCTCGAGCACCTGTGCGTATACAACAAGTAGTTCAATCGCCATATGCTTGTCTTCCATGGTGCTGGTTCTAATGCCAATCATTTTGCCCTTGACGGGTACGAATTCCCAGCCTTCTTCGCTCTGCAAAGCCTCGGCCTCCTCGTTGTCATTCAGCAGTTGAATGTCAGCCTTGGACATCGCCTGCTCGAGTAGCGGGGGCATTACGCTGCCCATGAAAGGTACAAAATCAGAGCCGAGTACACGGCACATGCGGCCCCAGCAGTGCATTAGGTACTGCGCCTGAGGGTCGTCTGCATCGGTAATGCTGGCTTGAATATTAGCCAGTAGATTGACAAGAGTCATGGCGTCCTGGCCAAGTCGCTCTTTTCCGACAGCAATCGCGATTAAAGTGGCACACTCCATAGCCTTGGCGCGGAGAAGACGATATTCCTTTTCACTTTGGTTCTGCAATACATTCACCAAGAGCGGCATCAAAGTATCATAGTACTTTGAAAATGCGGCCTCGGCAGCATCGGCAATAGTTGCGATAGTGGAAAGGGCCTGCTCTTGCACATATCTCATATCACTCTGGAGGAGATTAAAGAGATGAGATAACAGATCGTCCAGATATGGCTCCAGGGTGGACTTCTCGGCCTCCTCGCAGAAGTTTACCAGGGCTGCAGCACCATGCGACTTGACTCTGTGCTCAGGAGAGTCTAAAACCGGTATAATAGCCTTCAAGACGCGGTCATAGTATTCGCTTTGCATTGTGGGAGCGAAGTCCGTACTCATCTGGCCAAGGGCATTGCAACCAGCCCATCGGACACGAGGATGGGGATGTTGCAGCGCAGGAATGACAAGATCCAGAACCTGGTTAAGTTCACCAACCATCAGCTCACGGCAGCCCTCTGAAATGGCAGAGATGGCCATCAAAGCAGCATGTCGGTCTTTCCAACCAGACTGCATCATACGAGGCAGCCAGTTGAAAGTGGGGGCAAGGATGGCCTGCCCACCGAGTTTATTTGCCAATCGGTCCATGGCTTGCTCTCCAGCAACGTGGTTTTGATCGCTTTCGTCCTGATCCAGCTATGATCGTGAATGTTAGTCTCGAAACGTACGGCTCGGGACTTGTGCATTCCTTACATCGTCAGAGGCGAGCCACTCCGCAGCGTCATCGTCGTCTTCGCCGATTTCAGTCATCAAGCTCAGACACTGAGTGATCATGTCGGACGTAAATGAAGGGTCCTTTCGGCACATCGAGGGGGCGTATTCGGCAAATGTGGCCATTAGCTCCAAAGCATTCTGTCTGCAAACATCCTCAAGTTCTTTATCTTGGATAACAGATACGCAAAACTGGACGAGGTTTTGAAAAAGCTGCTTGAACATTTTGGGGGCAATCTCGGCCAGTTCGATGAGCGCGACGAGAGCTTTGCTGAGGTGGTCCGAGTCTTGGGAGTCTTTAATCGGCGGGAGGATGTTGAGAACGTCTGGTATCAAGGCAAAGTACTTGGTTCGGCTCTTCTTGTCGATCGTTCTGAAGAAAGCGGCGAAGGCATCCATTGCAGAAAGGCGGACCTTGAACGATGTGTGAGGAGGAAGCTCAAGTTAAAGTAATCTGGCATTAACGTACATTGACAGCGTCATCTTTGAATCCTTTTTGGAACGCCAGGAGGACTGCATCGGCTTGGTCCTGTCCGATTACATCAGGTGTCGTTGTGAAGACACGGTAGGCCGTCTCGCGTTTCTCGGCCTCTGGTGCCTGTGTGAGCTGGAAGAGAGCTTGGAGCACGTCTGTCCATCGGTCCCCTGTAAAAGCTTTAGTACCACAACCCGCAGTCATCGAAATCGGCCGGGGAAATGCTCCGACTCACCACTTTCGTTGTATTGACGCGCAATTTCAGCAACTGCATCGCCAATTTTGTTGCGTACGGCTCTGTCCGTCTCGCTGCCCAAGGTTTCCAGCAGCTTTTGACGGATAACAGCAGCCTGGTCTTGGGCGATTGAAATGAACAGGTCCATAGTCTGGCCATTGTCGAGTTTTCGAGTTTTAGAGGAGATTCTTCGGAAAAGTAAAGCAGCAAATGACCGTGTCTGTGAAGGTTAGTCGCCAGTATTTGGAAGGGTATGAATAATAAAACGGACCTGTTCGTCTCCGGCGCCTTGGATCTGTTCAGCAAGGCCCATGAGAAGTATTTCCGGGCGACGGATAGTCCAGTTACCGTGAAGGTGCTCTTCAGCCCTCGTGCGGATGGAGTTGTCGGCGGATTGGAGGCCTTGGAGCAGCTGCGCCAGCTCACCGTAAATGTTGGCAGACAGTACTGACATGGTGGCGGTCGTAGTAGTGTCTCGCTTCAAAAAGAAATCTATGGTAGGAGAATATCGTAGCGGTACAGTGCACACGAGTATTAGAAGACTTTTTCGTGCCAGAACCTGGCTAGCAGGCGAGCAACAGTAGGTAGGTAGGTAGGTAGTAGAGACTTGAGCGGGGGAGGGGAAGCGTCGCTGTGACAGCACCAGATCGCTTGGAATGCTGTCGAACTCGGCCGGTGATCAGACTTGCAGGATCTCAGGTATATAGAGGGAAGAAAAGACGGAAGAAAAGACTGGGAAGGATTCTGCGCCGGAGAGCAGTCAAGCAGCTTGTGTTTGGGTATCCAGACGCGCGCTGTAGCCGCGAGGGGTTATGGAGGGGAAGAGGCGAGGAAAATTGTCAACAATTTTTTATTGTTTAGCTGCGCCAGGCGGCCAGAAAAATGATAGTATTCCCCACCAAGAGCGAGAGAGCCTGCTCGAAAATCTCACACTTTTCCTCGAAAATTGCAATTCATGAGTAAAAAAAAGTCACACATGAAAAAATGTTAATTCTTTTCTTTCTCTAGAATAGAGACTCTCACCAGTCTTTACAGTGCCCAAAAGGTTCAGCATTGACGAGTTGGTGGCTGCTCCGGGGCCGTGGCACAAGGTAACTAACTAGTGGCGCTTTTTTGTTTGTGTTGTGGCGCGAACAGGCCAAGTCGCAACCTCAAGCACTACGTTAATACTTAATTATTGGGCAGACACGGACATTCAGATTGGTTCACTTTGATAGGCCAGTAGAAAGGCCGTCTACATATATGTTTTCAATATTGACTCATGACATAGTGCCTTATGAGCTGCGCAAGATTTGGCAAAAGGTTAGGCAAACTTGAAATCAGAGCATGGTGGCAGTGACAACCAGAAGTTCAAATTGGTCAGCAGGACGTCGTCGAGTCTTGAGAGGCGAAGCTACACCGCCCTTGTAACCTGTTGGTGCTTATCGGAGTAGTGAGCAATAACACATCTGAGGCGTCTTAACTATCTGGTTGGTACAGAATCGCTCTAATAACGGGGTTCAAGACGTAGTTAGCAGAAGCAACAAAGCTCAAGCAAATGGCAGCCAACTTTCAGGCTTCTGCTCGTGTCCTTGACGCAACTAAACGAGGTCCATTGTCACGAGTCATGAACTGACGATCATGTTCAGGAATCGAGTAACCCAAGAACCAAAATTTGCCTAACGATTGAACAAGTACTTCGTACTTCGGCTATTCCATGGCAAATGTAACTCCTGGTTAGGTGCGCAATAACTACCTAGGTAGGTACCTACCTCCTAACCAGGTAGGTACCTTGAGTTGCTCACTCAGCTAGGTACTTAGGTATCAAACAAATATATACTATATATCAACCGTTCTCAGTTCCTAAACAAGCGAAGCAACGCACATATTCCGACTGGTATAACGAACAATTAATTCCGATTATACAGTGAGAGGTGTTTTTCTTTTGCTCCCAAGTCAGGCAGCCCGGGAGTTTGGGAGACGATCACAGTCCCCACCCCCGCTAGGTACTTAGCCAGAGGGTTTATCATTGTGACGGGCGAGACAACTTCCCTCGCAGAAGAAAATAATCGTACATCACCATCACCATCACCATGGCATCTTCCCCAGAAGCTAGTGCACGCACAGTCGCAGGTCAGAGCGAGTCTTCACTGCCAGAGCGATCATCTCCTGCGTCCGCGTCTGCAGCTACGGAGCCGGCACCTCGGCAACTTCCCCGACGCAGTCCGTCCAATTCCAGTGTCAATATTTCCGGGCATCGTCACAGCTTCGCTGAGAATATGCGCACGATGCCATCTTCCCCACGACACCGGCCTCCTTCGTTGACGCAAGCCGCCGTTCAAGAGTTGATGAATAATCCACCAACGAGAAAACACAACAATTCCAAATTCACCGGCCGGGATTGGAGAGACATTACCGTGGGCGAACTCGTTTCTCCAGAAGATGTCTGTTGGGTTGAGCTAGACGATAGCGTGGAAGAGGCAACAAGAGTGAGCATACATTAATCATCCTGCAGACACAAGGATTAAATCCTGACATTGTACAGGTGTTGCTGAAAAGCCCCACCAGCGTCGTCCTGGTTCGTGACTCTCAGAGCTCGAATAGCGTCACGTTAACTTTCGATTTCGGCGATTTGAATACATACCTTCTTCTTGTCGTTGGTTTAACAAAACCCGAGGATGATCAAGTCGCTCTCTTCAACGAAATCATATCCAAGGCCCAGCAAAATCAAAAGGTACCCCTTCGCATATTACAATCATTGTTTTGCAGAGAAGCAACAGTGCAACTCGACGCCAGTAGCAGTTTGACCCAGGCCGTCGAGATTCTTGGCAGCGGGATACACAGAATTGTTATATCCGACTTAGCCAATCATGTCGTTGGTGTGATGAGCCAGCTTCGTGTGACCGATTTCTTTTGGAATGAGGGTGTGAATTTTCCCACGATTGAACGACTCTATCCCGCTTTGCTACGTGATCTCAGTATAGGGACACAAAATACTATTTCAGTCAAGTATATCAAATCCTAGTCTCTCAAAAAACAGAATAGCAGTCGCTAACTCTGGCTCAGTTCTGACTCACCTCTCTCGGAAGCACTCACAACGATGAATGAAGAAGGACTGACGAGCGTTGCTGTTATTGATAATGGCCACAACGTGGTTGGGAATATATCAACCAAGGATGTTCGCCATCTTACCAGCACTTCGAGCGCCCCTCTTCTCAACTCTTCCTGCATGCACTTCATTTCGATCATCCTGAATGAGCGTGGCGTTGAACAGGGTCAGGACACGTTCCCGGTCTTCTATGTTAACCCTTATTCAAGTCTAGCACATACTGTCGCTAAACTGGTGGCCACAAGGTCACATCGCATGTGGGTAGTGGAATCTGCGTCACCTTCTCCCTCTACCCCAGCAACGCCACTGCTCTCCGCGCAAGCTTCCTTGACACCCACGCCACCATCTCCGGTGCCGGTAGCTGCGGTGCCGGCTTCTGCGCTGGCTGGCGCCCGCCTATCTGGGAAGCTAACCGGGGTCATTTCATTGACTGATGTCCTCAATATTTTTGCCAGGACCACGGGACTGAATCCGGGCGACCCTGCCCAGAATCGCGCGCGTCGCCGCAGGAGCTCCAGCAGCTCCGTTCGGCCCAGTCTAGATCTGACTAGAGCTACCACAGAGGCGCGTCGGTAGTGTAGCTCAAATATCTGTGATCCTCTTGTCTTTCGTATTTAAGGCGTTGTTCGCACCTCGGAAACTGGAGGATGAGAGCTGTAGTTATCCGGAGGGCAGGTGTCCTTGTTTTTAAAACACGAACACGTTCTATTTCGGCCACTTCATTTATCAATCCCCGCTGAATGTATTTAATGAAGCTTATGGAATCGCACTCGATGCTGACTAGCAATTCCTCCCTGGGCTTTTTCTAGCCGTATGCTCCTAGCCAAAGAACATGCGTCGCCTAACAGATGGCAATCTCCACATTTGGCTCGGGTCGCACTGCTGGCTCAACCGGGTTGCTCGTCATTGCCAAGATTTGGCTGTGAACCTTTGCCTTTGCACGCTTTCCTCCACCAGGCTTTGATGCTATACCATTGCATTTCTCACACTTGTGCCTCTCTCCTCTCATTCTGCTTCGCTCCCCTTTCTAAACACGGCCCCTCGCACTGTACGCTCCAATCTTGCCTCTGTACCAACACGCCCCGGCCTTCATCGCTTCGATCTAGGCTACCGGACCGGGGATCGGGTTCCTATCGCCAGTCTGTTACCCCAGCAGACTGCGACCAGGAGAATACAATCTCTGCGAACTCATGCATGCTTCAGCCTCGTGCATCCTTGGCGTTTCATCTTGTTTGGCGTTTTCAAAGGGTTCGTTTGCACCAATCTCGCATGATGATTGGCAACCGGTCATGTCAAGATGACAGTGAGCCAAATTCCGGGCTATGTAACAGGGACCTAGATGGATCAGCACTTTGTTATTCTCGACCTCAGTCCTGTCCAAAGCTTGGTGATTTCACAAGTTTGCGGTCCGCAACCGCGGGATTCCACCCCCCTCATCACATCTTGAATCGCCAGCTCCCTTCGAAAGGTGACACGAGGCTTGGTGATCTTTCAAAGGTTGTAAATCAGTTACGAGCTTTGAAATCAGCACCAAAGAAGCCACGTGATGAAGATTTAGTAACCTTCAACAACGCCTCTTGCAAATCTATTCAGATAGCTTCTATTTCGGATTCAGAAGCAGACTTGTTTTCCAGTGCAGACAATGCGCGCACAGCTCCTACTCGAGCGGCCAGAGAACAGATATCTAGCTCGAATCAAGTTTCCTTACAACGATCTCGGTCGACTTTGGACCACCGCACCTCGCGAGTCAGTCTGCACAGGCGGAAGAAGTCCACTTCTCAGCTCACACGCATACTCACTTATGAGCTCTCCGATAAAGCGGTCGTGGTACCAATATTCGACGTTGCCCGCACCGTTGAAGCAGCCCACCGATCCCTCACTCAAAATCTTATTCCATATTGCACAGCAGATCGTCACTTGACACTTAAATTTCCTTCCAACTCATCCCACGGCGTTTACATATTTCTGGATCTGTCGAATATTGAAATAAGCTTCCAGAAAGCTCTGAAGAAGAGATACGGCGTGGCAGACGCTGCAAGGTTCTCACCTTTACCACGGCTCAACTTGCAATTCTTGACGGAACTACTTGTTCGTGGACGCTCCTCCAGAGGGCTTCACGTCGGGTGCTCTATTTTTCCTGGTCGAAAGGAGCCCAGGTACGTGCAAGCCTTGCGTAACCTTGGGTACCAAGTGGATGTGCGGGAGCGCAAACGTGTTGACAATGGTGGGTTGAATGTATCCCAGAGCAAATTACCGTCCGCACTCGGAACAAAACCCGGCTCCAGATATGTTGAGGATCTGGTCGACGAAACACTCCAGACACGCATCGCCGAGGCCGTCATGGAACATTTTCAGAAACAGGGTACCATTGTCTTGGCCACTGGCGACGCAAAGCCGGCACAATACTCGGATGGATTCTTTCGCTATGTCGAAAGAGCCTTACGCATGGGTTGGAACGTGGAGCTCGTCGCCTGGCATGGTAGTCTATCGTCTTCATGGAAAGACAATGACTGGACTGCCACATGGGGCGAAAAGTTTCGCGTCATTGAGCTAGATAGCTTTGCTTATGACCTTCTGGAAGTTCAATCATAAACAGAAAATCACCAACTAGGCGTACCACCTCCGCCTTCACATTCCGGCGATTGTTTGCAGAGGAACACAACTAGATAATATTTTCGATCTACACCTCGTCTTGAGCTTGTGAGCGGCATCCTCCCGAGTCGATATACAAGAATGCAATCACCATATGTCTACGAAGATGATTGGGTGAGGATCTGAAGGACTTCACTAGTTGCTCTTTGTGTGTCGTGAAACTGGAATTTCATTGAAGGGCAGCTAGATACAAAATAGTGCGAATGAACAAAACATACATCAGACGAGAAAAGTAACCGTCGAACTAACGTTAGTCACTTCTTGTACAATGGTCCAGTGGGGATATTATAGTTGATACCTCGATTGATAGAAAGCTATCTCGTATAAATTCCATAGTCGATTGCGAAAAGATATGTGCCGCAGGACAACCGATGGAGCACTTCATCCATGCTATGCCATCCAGGGAGAGATTCGCTTCGAATTCCACTCTCCCACCTAGAAAGGGCACCGTTGGACGAATCAAAAGATTTTGCAAAGTAATTTATAAATCACAATTGGCGACAGCACCGTTGATTCCCCAAAATTGGTCAGCATCAAATGTCGATGCAGCTTTCGTCTTCCAGAGATCATTGAAAGCGGATAAAAGAATGATATCACCGGGACTGGCAGCGAAAGCCTCTTGTATAGAATCCAAAGCCATCTTCTGGTTAGCGAGGCCTGGCACAGCAACACCATTGGTAAGCCCCTTGGTTGGCCATCCAGTCTCGGTGATGATAACTCTCTTTGAGGTTGACAGAACAGATTTGACGCGATCGATGGTTTTGACCAACCAACGTCCTGCGTAGGAAGCAGTGGTGGTACTATCGAAGAACGGATGAGCATTCATGGCACAGTAATCTGAAGCGTCACATAGTTCGGGATGAGCCTGAACCGCCATGAAGGTATCAACAGTCACAACCGGACCCTGGTAACCTGCCGCGCGGAGCATGGATCGGGCAGATCTCATAACGTTGATAATAAGGCTGGGGGATGCCTGGCCATTATTGACCAGCTCATTACCAACACTGACAGTGTGAACCATATTCCAATCACCGTTGATACCAGAAATAATCTTGTGGGCTTCGTCTTCAACAGTGGAAGGATCCCAGATACCTAGGAACAGCTTCATTCCCGTCTTCTTGGCAGTCTTGTACATCATGGCGACTTGGTCGCAGTCTGTGCCGTAGACACGGATGACAGAGTACTGTCCAGCAATTTTGTCAATGTCATCGTCGATATCTTCCTGACTCTTACATCCGTGGTCAGCACGGTAGGGGGTATACGAGACACCAAAGAGTTCTGTAGAATTCACTCTGGGGGGTGTTACCGGGATACCAGATGGCGAATGAGTCGGGGCAGGCACGGTCACGGTCACGGTCTGCGTGATCAAGGATGTCATGGTCGTAGTAATGGTTGGTTCGGCAGTTGGGTGCAAATTTCCAGTCACGTAATTCGACGCCATTTTGGGAGGAAGACGCAGAATTGTCGGGTTCGAGGTTACAACCTCATCGTTATCGTCCCAAACAACAACCTCGGGCACATGAACGGCGGATTCGACTTCGTAGTTGAAGACGACGATATTACTATGCTCATCATAGCCACTACGGTCAATGGAATTAGCAGCTGGCGTAAATGTTAGACACCAGCTCTTTTTCGTTTCTGACGCAGGATAACGGGGATGTATCTCACGCGTAGGGTGGCAAGTGATAAATGGCACAGCGACCAGAGCAGCGGCCAGGGTTCGTCTGAAAGTCATGTTCTGACAATAGGTATATATAATTAAGGTCAAGAATGGAAGAATAAATGGCGTAGGAAACAGGAAGATAATAAAATTGTGTATTCTAGGGATGTCAGCACCAGGTAGTAGAGGATGCGAGAGGTGAGCGCAGCACAGAGTAAAGAGCAAGTCGAAACAACACGCCGGCGTTGCTATGGGCCTAAGCTCAGTATATTGGTACATTGCACACACTTCGAAGGTATCTAAAGCCGTCAAAAAATAGAGCGTTCTAGAAATGCGCCGCGCAGCGCCATTGAGATAGGTAAAGCAAGAGCGAGCGAGGGTGGCCGTGGAATGTTAGCTGGGGCCAAAACACTGTTGGCGAAGGCGGTGCGCACTGGTGCCGGGGCAGGGTCAAGAGAGCTTCGAGTACTGAAGATATGGAAAACAGCAGACAACAGACTACCTAGGTAAGCAGGAATTATTTGACACTTCATGTCCATGTGCACTTTTTTCTCAACCAGCGCACTCTGCGGCGGTTCGACTTGCGCCGTGCAGTTAGTGGTCCATGAAAATTGAGCATTGTTTACCTGTATCTGGGTATGGATACATCGCCCTCACTACCTACCTCTCTTGAGTGTAATAAATGTTGCCAGATTTTTCAAAGAGATCGATGAGCCAGTGTAGTCAGATCTCGGTGTGTAACAGCAACGGTACGAAGAGAATAGAGACAGCAACTATGCATGGTGACTGTTTTTCAGTCTATAAATTAATAATATTATGTGTTCTAGAATATTTACCACCCACCTTTTACCGTACTGAACCTATGTACACGTGAATGAAGTTGCAAGCCCCCGTTTCTAGCCATTGAGTTCAGATAGCTTTGGCGGTTGGCTTCCGCGTCATGACTTTGCTGATTGCATTTCGGATGGTAACGCCAGCTTTCTCGATGTCTTTTTTCGATAGCCCCGATGTTATACAGACTTTGAGAGCGGGTTGCACGAACCAGTCATTCGTCTTTGCCGTCATGATGTTGGCATACATGCGAGTTTTGAGGCGAGAAATCATTACACCATTAGCCAATGACTGAAACATATTAGCTTTGCAATTGTGGATGCCGGCGGCGGTACATACCTCGTCAGCACAGTCCATCAGCAGGCGTTCTTGGTCATCAATGCTGAGATTGCGTGACTGGATCACCTCAGGTTTCAAGACCAAGAGCATGATGGGATTGTCGAGATTGCTCGTGCATGTGACCCATTCACTGCGAGGGTCCAACTGAAGCTTCATAGTCCTGATGTTCTCGCGGCACTGGTTCACAATATCAGGGCTCGACTGCAAAATATGCACAGTCTCGCTAGCTGTCATCGCCAGCATGGCTGGCAGGGCTGCTGAATAGGTGTAAGCAGAGGAGGTGATTCTCTGGTGTTCAACGACATCCTTTGCACCAGCACAGAAGCCACCACCAGCACAGAGAGGGCCAGAAAGAGACCCGACAATCATGTCCACCTGTTGAGGATCGACATTTTGAGCTTCCGTCAGACCGCGCCCTGTACGTCCAAGGACACCGAACGACCAGGTTTCATCCAAGATAATTCTGAATTTGTATCTTTCCTTTAGTTCGACGAGTTTAGGTAAATCGGTAGCATCGCCAGTCGTTTCGAATAGTCCTTCTGTCACGACGAAGCGACGAGTCAGTTTCTTGAGTTTGCTCTGTTCCTTGACAACAGTTTTCATAGCTCTTTCCAAGTCCTCCATATCGCCGTGGTTGTACCATTTAATATTGCTTCGCGAAGCCTGGAGTCCTTTGCGGATGGAGTAGTTGACACCCTTGTCCGCAATGATGACATCTCCTCTCTTACAAAATGTCGGAATGACACTAGAGATTGTAGAAAACGATTGGGCGTATACGATGCAGCCCTCCGTACCAAGATATTCGGCGATGTCCGCTTCTGCTTTGACATGGACGTCCTGCGTGCCGTAGAACTGGGGTGGGCCACAGGGTCCAACACCATAAGTGCGAAGAGTCTGGATCGCCTTTTCCTTGATCTGTTCATTCGAATTGAAGTTATAGAAGTTGTATGAGGCGAGGTTTGTAACCGTTCGTCCAGTGGATAGCTTCACTTTCGGTCCCGTTGGACTACAAGCCTTGATTAGACTCGCGAGTTCAAGCAGGTGTCACCATAAACATACCCAACAATAATAGGGAGCTTCTCGTTCTCAGTTTCCTCCAATGCGGTCTGTTCAGCAACTAGCGGCTCCGGGATCCAGTCGTCCACTAGCTCTTCAATCTCCTAGATCTGATCAGCAAAGTTCATGTACGAGCAGCAGGTAACGCAGGCGAACATCTTCTTTGAGTTTGACAAAGTTCTGCTTGTGCGTCGAGTATGATGGCGACAGCAGATATCGGATAAAGAACAGCACCAGAATAAGCTCGATGGCAGATCGAACAGGGTCGTTCTGGTAGCTCGATTGTATGTAGCGAATCAAAACAGCAGAGCCAGGCACTTTTTGGAAAAGTGAAGATGCAACATGCACTAAGTCATGTGCCTGCCTGTTGAGACTGTCAAAATCCATGCTTGATGAAAGATTTGGTGTTCGTTGTCGTGTGCTTGTAGATGGCAGATCAACTCCCGGCAGACCCGAGCATTTTGTGCATTCTGTGGTAGGCGCAAGACAAGTGGACAACTCAGGGGTACACGATTTGACAATGTACACGACAGGCCCACATCGCGTTTTTTTGCAGTGGCGCTTCACTGGGCCTTGTGGGGGCTATGTAGTACTAACTCTAAAAGGTCACCCAGCATCGAATTGTCATGCTATTAGACTTGTACAACTAGAAGGAGGAGCTGGTTGGAGGCGGGGCCTCGAGGTGAATCAGAATATGCAGAAGAACAGGCAATCTAGGCACCAAGTCAACTACATAGACAGCACAGATTGACAAGGTACACTGACGGCATTTACTATCCCTCGTTCAACAATACTCCTTCTTTCACTCCTTGAAAAACGTACCAACCAAAACTTCTGTATTAACCCTATCCGAGACAAAATGATCAAAATAATAACAGAAACAATCTAATAATCGGTACAATGGTTTGTGATTTCCCAGAACATGTGCTTTTCAATCGATGCGTGTGGCGTTTCAAGCTTAGAATAGACGCAGCTTCGAGGCATCTGTGGCAGATGCATCAGCACCACCAGCCTTGGTGCCAGTTTCAGTCTTGCCTTCAGTGTTGTTGTTGTCCAGTCCCCACGGCTGCAGAAGGTGCAAATTGGCGGGGCCGCCGTTGCCATTATCCAGAGCTTTGAAGATTGTATCGCCAAGGAACTTCTTGCCAATGACGCCTGGAGCAACAACGAGCGCCAGGAAAATGATGAAGAGAACAAAGTAAAGAATGGCAAATCGAATAACACGTCTACGCCGAAGCTTTGACTGCTTCATGGAGTAGATGGGTGGGCGAATCTGACGACTACATGGGGACATTAGCTTTCGATCAACTTGGTTCGGATGACTTAGCTTACCTAGGCAGCAACCAGAAGAGCATCATGGAATGGATCTTATCAATCTGCGGGATCAAAATCAACGGAGCCATCATGAATAAAATCCAATGTCCCAGAATGAAATCAGCAGAGAACATGCTGAGTTCCGTAATCTTGCATAAAAACTCTCGCGCCGGTTGGGATACTGAGTGCCAGCCCATTGAGTACCATTTTCCGTTCCAGAAGGCAATGTTGGACTGATCAGTCTTGAACTCTCTGGTCAACGCCAGTGACACAATGAGCTTAAAAATGAAACGCTGGATGCACATGGCGGCGATGATACCCGCAAGAGCTCTGGCGAAGTTGAATCCTTCCAAAACATACATAACTTCGAAGAAGATAATCATGAAGACTGCAGCCGCGCCGTGGGCGATACCAGCGAGAACAGGCCCGAACTTCTTGCAACACATGTTCAGAACTGGTCCCATACAACAAGCCATTCCAAACATGGCTGCAAGAACGCCGGCGTTGATGCCGATAGGCGCAAAAGCCACGACAGCCAATCGAATCAATGCGCCGCTAGGCCCAATCTTAAAGCCAGGCGAGGAACTCGAGTTCTTGTCATTGTCTGTAACACCGGTCTGTGCATTGACGAATAGGTAAGCAACCGTGGTGGTGGCAGCAAGTAGCAATGGCGTGAGGATCTCGGTCAAGAAGATGTTGGCCACAGCCGCGCGGGGAACGTCAGCAGACATCTTGGCAGAAGCATCGCCCATGACTTTGCGCTTGTATCCCGTGATGCGAGTACGGGAGAGCCGGCAAAACATGATCCAGGAAGAAGCATGTGCGCGCGAATTGCCTCGAGACAGCCATCGAAGGAAGTCACGGTAATCTATGAAGAAATCGGTCCAAGCAAACTGATGAGGGTTGTACAGGAACGGTGAGATGATGAGACCAAGCAGAACGATCCAGAAGTAGGTCAGAGCAGGTTGCCAGGCAGTAGAAGTAGCGAACAGGAGCATCATCAGTAATCTTGCACCGAAATAAATCGACTGTCCGGCAAATCGCGAATACAAAACGCCAAACGGAATACGAGCCGTTGCGAAACCACGACCAGTACCAATATAACGAGCGCCACCAAATGCAAGATCCGACTGGACTGAGTTGGCATAAATCTGACAGACGAACACTTCGAAGAACGGAGATAGAGAGCAAAACTGTTTAATGAAGCGCAAAGCTGCACGCCACACACCTCGTTCGGTCAATTCTTGGACAATGAGCGGCACGAAAGAGATGAAGAAGACGAAGAAAATAGAGATAATGCAACGGTAGACCCAGCCCATCAGCTCGTCCGTGTTGGAGCATTTCGTAGGATACAGAGGATCCGTGATTGGTTTCTGTGGATTGTAGTCGCAGCGGATTGTTTCGTGTCGCAGTGCGCCAATGGACATCAGCGTCAGCATAAATGACTGGACAGACAGCATAATGAACATGTTGTTGACGTGGAAGCCCGCGTGTGCATAGTAGAAGGACAGGAATCTGTCAAGAGGAAGTTGAGTGCCGAGGTAGTAGTATTCCCGAGAGAGCCATTGTTCTCCCATGCCGGTGCCAATCTTGGTCGTGAAATTGAGAATAGAACCAAATCCAAGATCACGACCCTTGCCACACTGGTAGTATTCGCAGTGCTTAATGCGTCCACCGCGGACAAGTGCATTCATACCTGCGAAAATATCTTCGTTGAGATGCAGTCCCTTTTGAGCCTTCGATACACCCCCTCGTGTTGTCATGAAGATACCGTTTAGGAAATCAGGATGGCCGTAGTGAAGTTTGCCACCAACCTGTGCCATAGTACGGGCAAAGAGGGTACCAAATGTTTGTTCTTTTCCAGCAGCAACATCACCGAGAATACCAATATTCTCCGAGAAAATGTACTCGCGAGCACCAAGAATAGCAACTGGAGTGTGCACATCGTTCTTGACTCCGGGTGTGTAAGGGGAATGGTTGTCTGGCTTCATTTCCTCGAACTCTGCGAGGACACTGCGAATCTTCAGGCATTCTTCCAGATAGTTGTCTTGGTTGGCGTCGATGAGCTGAATGTATTCACCGCGGTAAAAGATGATGGCGTGATTCTGGTTGTCGGATTTACCATCACCCAATACCGGGTTACCAGAGAGCTGGACACGGAACTTTGGTCGCCTCATACCATTCTCCATGAGTTCTGAGTGACCGTCGATAAGTGCGGAGTACAGGCGAGGTTCCTCGCCTTCTGCTAGAGGAGGCTCCTCATCCAGGTAAGCAATTTGAAGATCCGGATAGGCGCGCAGTAAAAATTCGGCATTTTCCATCTCTTCCTTCTTGAATTTGGAATAGCGTTGCATAGACACAACGAGCTTGAACTTGCGTCGAGCCATTCTCTCCAGTTCTCGCTCCAACTTTTCCGAGTTTCCACCAAACATCTGAACAACCTCGGGATTCTCGACACGATACAGGAGCTTGATGGCACGACTGTAGTTCATAAAGCCAGACACTGTGCGATATAAAGTTTGCGAACGCAAAGAGGCCCAAATACGTGTGCGAAGAGTATACTCCGGGGCAGAAGACTTGAAACCAATGCAGTAAAAAGGCAAATCGTCGATTTTGCTCTTCGCTGTGTCTTTTTCGCTCTTCTCTGGTTCGCCATTCATCTGAGCTGTTTCATCTGCCAAAATCTTTGTGTCCTTGACAAAGCATTCCCATTCA
The DNA here is from genome assembly GCF_000225605.1 of Cordyceps militaris CM01. Classification (NCBI taxonomy): domain Eukaryota; kingdom Fungi; phylum Ascomycota; class Sordariomycetes; order Hypocreales; family Cordycipitaceae; genus Cordyceps; species Cordyceps militaris. The sequence goes on from NW_006271969.1 coordinate 3,708,664, forward strand.
TGCGGATGAAGCTGCTTCAGGTATTCCAGGAGTGTCACACGGGAGTAGGGCTCGTCTTCACGAATGATTTCTCGCAGAGAGAGGAGAATCTTTTCACTGTAATGGGGGATCATGACTGTGAACGTAGGCATGTTATCGACAGGGACGGGTTCGGGAATAGGTGTGGAGAGAGACTGGGCAAAGAATGAGATGCGCCGCTCAGCTTCACTGTGGCTGGGGAAGAATTCTGTTTTGAACGAGTGGTCTTCCTGGGAAACGAAGAAGGTCGGAGCGCGTAATGTCCGTTTGCCTTCCTGCTCAGAGGGCACCTGGTGATACAACAGCTTCTGCACATGGTCGATTGCGAGAAGATGCTCGCGATACATTGAAATGACGATGGCATTCCAGACTTGGGAGATGAGGACCTTGGGTTTGTATTTGATCTCCATATCAGTCGTCGCGAGCACCTTGGAGTAAATACGCTTTGGCAGTCTCGAAAAGATATTTCGCCATGGCGTCCAGATCGATGAGCCGATGTAAAAAGAGCGTGCAATGGAGAACACGGTATTCAAGATGACATAGAAAAGATAGGTGTCCAGGAAGAAGAAGATCAAATCGGTGAACGTCATGAGAATGAGAACAATTGTAGGCTGGTGCTTGCACAGTATCTGCTGCGTCGCCGCCGTGCTTCCGAACATCGCATCGCCCAAGCAGTCAATCTTCATGATGGACAGATATCGAATTGGATCACGGAATGAAAGAGTGAGGTATACATAAGATTCGCCAAACTTCGCTCCGAACACGGTCAGCCACAAACCAAATGACATGGCCATGTCATTGCCAGTCAGGCGAGGGTAACTGGCTGTAAAAGTCTGGCTAGCCACATAACGTCGTGACTTTTTTGTCAGATAGCTGCCGAGGAGGCCGCCAAGAGGCATAACCGAGAAGAACAAAAACGTAAAGACTGCGATGACAAAGTGGACAATGCCGATAGCCTTGTCGATAGGTGTGTCTTTGTTCTTCTGGTCGGCGTCTTTCCCATCTTTGTTACCGTGAAACATGAAAACCTTGACACCTGGTGCGACGTTGAGAACGAGGATGACAATTAAAAACAGTAGCCGTTTCGTGAGATGCTGCGCTCCGGCCCAACGGCGTGGAACATACACCCACTCAGCCAGCGTCGCAAAAATTTGAATCAGTGATGCAATAGCTCCACCAAAGCCAACAATCGAAAATTGCTTGGAGGCTGGTGGTTGGTTGTCCTTCTGCTGCTCGTATTGGTAGGTGATGAGCGACGGAGCGTTGTGTGACGTGTAGAACCAGAACATGGTCAGATGTATGACCCAGATACGGTTGAAATTGAGTAACAAGTGGAACCACGAGCGTGATTCCTTGTATGTTTTGAAGAAACACTTCTTCCAGTTCACCTCCTTCAACTTAAGGTAGCGTTCAGCAGGGGGTAAATCGACAAGTTTACTCTTGTCTTCGAGAACGATACGTTCGATACCTTCAGGGTACCAAAACAGCTGATTGCAATCATCATAGCCGATAATGTGCTTGTGGTCACGTTCTCGGCGAACGTAGACGCCGTTGAGAATCTCATATCCCTGGTCACGACAGTATTGATACAGTGGTGTGATGACGTTGTTGAGGAACGTGAACTCCTCAACTGGCTCCACAAGAGCCTGGCAAGCCGGTGAATTGAGATAGTCGTCTGCGCATTTGAAGATAAAGCAAAGGCACTCTGGCATGAATCGGACCTGATTGGCTTCGCCCCAGCACAGCAGGTAAAGTGCGATTTGGCGAACGCGATCGTACTGAGACATACGGTTCATGCGTGTCTTCCAGCGATACTCCGCGGCTTCAAGACTATCATCACCTTCGAGTTCTTGCAGGGTCTCCGCCTCGTTTCCAGCCTCGCCACCCTTCTTTTTGCCCTTCTTGGCCTTGCGCTTTCTGTTCTTGGTAGAGGCATTGGCGAAGCCAACAGCATCGTCAAGGTCGAGGTGGGCAGCAAAATACCATTTGCGATAGTTGGCATTGTCACCTCCAATGTAGTCGGCATGGAGGGACAGGAGCGCCTGGTTAGGTGTCATGCGAGAAGCTCTCGAGTCCAGAAGTGTCATAAGGTGGTCGTACATGTTGCGCATGCTATCTCTTTGGAATCCGAATTTCGACGTTAGATCAAGGAAAATATCCTCGATCTCTTCCTTTGAAAGTGGGATTTGAGCGTCAGATGTCCAAGCAGGGTATGGTTCCTTGGAGCGCTGGCTTGCGAGGCCGTTGCCGTATTCCATGCCGTAGTTGGGAGTCGAGGCACCGGACGACCTATTACCCCCGTAAGACAGCTGCGAGGACGGTGGGCGATAACCACGGCCACCTTCTCCATATCCGTTGTATTGCTCATCGCCACGGCCATAGTAATCCATTTCGGCGGCGCGAGCCATGTCAGACCTCATCGTGAAATCACTGAATGTCTCGGATTCTTCTTCGGATGGGTGGCGACCACCTTGAGCGTAGCCTTGGTTATACTCGCCATCATAGTAACCCTGGTTATTGTTGTAGTAGTCGTCCTGGTATTGGTCATGCCCATCGTAGTAGCCTCCGTCCTGGTGATATGGGTTGTTGGCATCGGCGTGATAGTAGCCGCTGGTTTGAGGTCAGATGATGGTCAGGCGGTCACGAATACAGGCGTGGACACTCACGATTCATCATAGTAGCCGTCACCTTGAGTACCCTGGGCGCCGTGGTCGCCCTGGGCAGCGTGATCGCCCTGGGCAGCGTGGTCGCCGTGGCCCTGGTCGTAGTACTGATCATCTTGGTAATATCCATCGCCATGTCCGGCCTGGCCGTAGCCCTGGTCGTACTGGTCGTGGTGACCACCTTGGTAACCAGACATATTGTTTTGGGAGGTCAGCTGCCGAGAAAATGGGTTAGATGAATGCGTATAATGATGTTGTGCGTGTGATTCGACAAACCTGCAGTTCTATTATAGCATCTGGCGCAAGTTTGGATGATATCGGGAGCAGCGCTTGAACAGGCAGCAATGTTAGAGACTCGTAGTCACCGCTTCGTTTGGCTGGGCCGGCTGGATGCGATTGAAGAGCACGAGCACAATGCGTGCACTGAAAATGCCAAGACAACCAATACCGCAAAATGAACGTCGTCGACGGCAGGACCTGCCTGTTGAGTGCAGCGAGAAGGCGATTGGAAAAACGAATGTGGACAAGGAAGAAAACGAGAGAACCGCTGGCTATACGCAATGCGTGTAGTAGAGCGATGGGCAAGACGGGTAAGACAGCGAAGGGAAGGTATTGCCCATGTAGAGCAGTAGCGTTGTCTTGTCTCCTATCCTGCGACGGTGATTGAGTTAAAGAAACGAGGAGCAGCCCGTCAAGAAAATCTCTTGGGAAGGGGGGCCAGGGGGAATGTGGCGGTGCTGTGATTCGTGTCGCTGGCCCCATCCTACGTACCTATATAAGAGGAGGTAGGTACCTATGTAGTAGTAGTAGTAGTAGGCAGGTACCTCGGAGGTAGGTACATAGACACCTACTAACCTACATCGTCAATTTACAGTTGGCAGAGTACCTTAAGTACCAGGTACCTAGTGGTCCATTGCTGCTGAATCGGTGGGGTCATCCATCCTTTTTCAGTGCCTGTACATATTATTCCAGGGGGAAATGCTTGCCGCGCCCCACTAACTCCGGCTTATCCGTCGATTCAAATGGGAATGGCAGGAAGTACTCCGTAGTGAAAACCGATGGCTGAGGATCGCCGATAGTTCCTTTGCCTCTTCGTAATGCTCGGAGTACCTGGAGCCTGGACGCCGATCCCTCTCGCTTTTGCCAGTTATCGGTTGTTGCCCCAACCTAAATGAGTTGGCACCGTACAACGCACAGCCTTGCTTCTCTAATACCTCTAATACCAACGTAGGTACGTACCTGTTATCGTGTCATCGCAAATCAGGCTTTGAATTCATTCTTTCAGGGGCAGAACCCACTGGAGCGTCTCCCTGCCTTGGACAGACAACGTTTGAGTGGCGCAGGGGGCTGGAGCAGTGGCAACAGCAAGTCTGATTAGTCTGATTGAGGGCTGCGATTGGACGATGCCGATCCGGTCGCGCCAGTGCTAAAGATAGACTTTTAGTGGTAAGAAAATGCCTCCCAACCTACCTAAGTACATACCTTGGTACCTAGGTACCTAACGAATGGTATTAGTATTGCCTGGTACCAGAAAGGTACCTCCTACCGACGTACCAACCTACCTAGGTACCTAGGTAGGTAGGTAGGTATGTATGTAGGCAGGTGACAGGTAGTAGGTAGGTACGAAAGAAGTGTTTGCGCTGAGTGGATTTGATACTAAGTTGTCAATATTACATTATTATCTATGCCGTTCTTTAACAAGACCAAGAAAATTTGCGTTTGGCCGTTGTTATCTTGCTAACTAATTTAGTAAAGATCCCTCTGGCCCTCACTTGCCCTCGCGCAGTATCATACGAGGCACGATATATCCCATTCCTGACGCTGGCCTCTCTCCTTCTCCTGAGGGGCCGGGCCAGTTGTTTTTTTTACCAGAACTACCTAGGTACCTAACTACCTCTACCTACCTAACCTACCTACCTGGTACCTAACTAATACCTAGTTCTGACCTACCTATTTAAATTCACAGCGCCAATAAATGAACACGTTTTGCAGGCACAGTGCCGCTATAACTTGCGGGTATGTATGCACGTTTATCCTACCAGTAATTTGTAGTCAAGAACGCGTGATAACCGTCTCCCCCGGGTGTTTGACGGGACGGCTGATTGTTCACTTGTATCCCGCGTACCTTTCGGCGCTGTTGGGATGTCCGTCACACCTCAGGAGACACTTCTTTGGGTAACTGCTAACCCCTCGTAAATCGCAACATTCAGCCAAGCTATCAGGTGTCTAACACGGCTTATTAGAAAACACAAGGTTTTTAAAACATGCTAACAGTCTGATAGCATTACAACAGAAGACACATGCATTGATTTTCTAGCCCCAAGGTCCATATGACAAATAAACACTAAATTCCCCCAGGATACCACATAGAATGTTCACGTGACCAAGATGGACGGCCATGGTCGTCCTGGCAACGCACCCAAATAAACGAGAGACCGTGACAACCCTTTCATCTAACTACTAGTACACCAACCGGTACACCTTAACGTCTCTATTATTAACACAAAGCAGATTACAACAGCATTCGTGAACCAGGATCAACAGCATGTCAAGACTAATAGATCAATTCACCCACCATGTCGAGCACAGCGACAAGCTCGGAGAGCCAGTACAAGAGTTCCAGAAGACATTGCTAGACCCCAAGACCCCCATGCGCAGGAGAGAGCTTGTGCCGAGATCTACCACACAACCATCGACACGCAGAGTTCGTCGTCTAGATGGCGAAAAGCTTGCTGCCACCAATCCTCTTTTGCAGCCGTGGACCACGGAGAGTTCGAAAAAGGTTCTCGACTTCTCCAGAAACATTTCGCCTCGAAAGGTTGAGCCGAAGATGAAAAGTCGGCCCGAGCTGATAATGGGGGAGGCTCTCCTGGTCAACAGAAAACAGACAAGACAAGGGCCCAACACCACACTACTGAACTCTACACTCCTCGGTACTACATTCTCGGACAATGAATCATCTTCATCGTCGTTCTCAGAGATAGATATGGGTGATGTCACTCTACCAGCCAGCCTCCAGCTCACGAGCCAGCCCACCGAATTTCCCCAGCGCATGGCTCGCTTAAAGCATGACAACTGTCTCACGATCCTGGAAGACGCGACCCCCCGAGAGATGCCTGGCCCCGACAGTAAGGCACAGATCGCAGAAGTCGAGGGTAGCAAAGGCACAGAGGAAGTGGCCATTGACTACACGATCTTTCCGCTCTCACCCAGGGATATGAACACTCGTCGCCAAACTAACGACATCATGCGCCCAAAATTCACGCAAGAAACGGCTTGTGCCATGGACAGCGCTGAGAAGGAGAACACCGATGCCACAAGCGGTGCAGGCATTGACGAGGACATATTGCCTGAGCAGCTGGTTAGGGAGCAGTGCCGGGGCAATGAACTCCGTAACGATCGTGGCATTCTCGACACGTCTACGACGGCCACGACGGTCGCTCGAAAGTTCCCGACCTCTCCTCGCAAAGCGCGCAATATCCCTCAAGGCCCCCACACACCTACAAAGGATGACTTCTGGAGGCAGAGTCTGGTTGATTGTTGGAATGATGAGCACAGCCCTCGCAAAGCTACGAAAACCGCGCTGCGGTCTCCAATCAAGCAATCTGGCCCCTCTAAACCCAGCAAAATCTTATTCGAAGCCCAGAAGGCTACACTCGCTATCCAATTTCTTGAGGAACTAGACTGCCAAATCACAAATGGTCGAATTGCCGAGCTATCTAGGTCCACAGGAGGGGTCAAGATCGAATGGCTGAAGACCCTCAACACAACGGCTGGTCGCGCAAATTGGAAGAAGGAGACTGTTCGGATGACACCATCCGATGGATCTGACGCTATCATTACCTACAGCCACCATGCGTCCATTGAGCTAGCAGAGAAGGTCATTGATGACGAGAGTAAACTCCTCAACGTGCTGGCCCATGAATTCTGCCATCTTGCCAACTTCATGATCAGTGGCATCACAAACAATCCCCACGGCAAGGAATTCAAGCATTGGGCGGAGAAATGTTCTCAAACTTTTGCTAGTCGGGGCATCAAGGTCACAACAAAGCACAGCTACCAGATTGACTTCAAATACGTATGGCAGTGTGGCGGTTGCTCATGCAGTTACAAGCGGCACTCGAAGAGCATCAACCCTGAGAAGCATCGGTGTGGCGGGTGTCAAGGCAAGCTCGTGCAAATCAAGCCGGTCCCCAGAAATGGTGGGAAACCGAGCGAGTATCAACTTTTTATCAAAGACGAGATGAAAGCTTTGAAGCGAGAAGACCCTAGTAGCCCCCAGAAGGTCATTATGCAAATGGCAGCGGAAAGGTGGGCAAGGAGATCAAAGCCGGCAGAGTCGCAACAAGCGAAAGAGGACGTTCGTGATATTGCCGCCCAGCTGCTTGGTCTCAGCTTGGGGGAGTAGTGCGTATCCGCGGGACACTGTATTTTCAGCCCTCTCATTGTATATATACTGTACCAAGGTTATTTGCAGACATGATTGAGTTTCTCAACTGTAAATACTATTGAAGACGTATCTAAGCTACAATTTCCAAGGCCGTTGCCTTCCATTAGTATTCTGATTCACGATCGAGGCTGCTGTGGATGGCTCTGCGAAAGGCTCTGCAGTATACATCTCATCAAACAATCATCTGAGTACTAATATCATTTCTCAACAACGAAAAGATCCCAATCCTTAATCTTGAATGACTTCCAGATGCGTGCAGAGTATTCGACAGCGTCACCTATGAGCTTGCCTTGTCTCCCTAGTTCCAGGTCTACGTCTTCTTCGTTATACTCGCCTTTGATATGGGGCACATTGATAGTGATAAGAATATCAGTCTTATATTTTTCGAGTCGTAGAAGAGTCATAATGATCGCTGTGAAGTCGGGCGTGGATGACCTATCTCTGGATTGGCTTGATTTCGGTGTCTGCGTCGCAATAAGGGTATAGGCTGGATATTTTGATCTGCATCAAATGTTAAATCGTGAATTTTGAGGGAAACGAGACTCTGCGGTGTAACATGATGCTTACTCCAGGCGACTGAACTCGGTCTCTGCTGTATTCCAGATCTTGACGCTGTCGATGTCGGATCCAACCATTTCCTGGAGGTGGGTGGTGATGGCACGGCCGTCAATCTCAGGGCCACTACCCGACTCTCCTACACGTTCGGTCATGTCGAAAATAATACTGGTGAAGCCATCCTCGTCGATCCACACTTCTTGGTTGTCTGGGACCTGTCGTAGCTTACTGAACAAACGTCCTTTAGTAATAGGCCATCACACCTTCAAGCGCAGTAGTATTACCTGACATCGGCAAACTTCTCGGGAAGATCAGACACCACAGCACCGCCGTACAACGAAGTGCTAAGGAAGCTTGGCATAGTCCTCGTTCTGTAGGCTCGATGTCGCGACGACGGGTGGCTGGCGGACTGGTTATGGGCTAAAATATCTCACTTGACACGAAGAACTGGGCAGTCTGCAGAGGTATCATTAACGCAGTCGTGGCTAAAGGAACACGATGAGTCCTGTCGTAAGTGAAGATGCATAGCATAAAAGAGGCACAGCCGCCAACCACCACCCACCACCTCTCAAAGTGGGGTGAGGTGGGGGACAAGTCTACGTCATTCCTCAAGCAGCCATAACAGGAAAAGTTCTACTTATTTCACTGCAGCTGTTCCGCTAGCCGTTCTCTTTGATGTGTGCTGGTAGATTTGTAGGCGTTGTAGAGTGTAGAGGCACTTCAGCTTGCGGCTGCCCTCAATTGAGCCTCGGTGCCTAACCTACGACTCGCGGTTATTTTGACTGCAGATTAAGTGTCAACTATAGCAAAATCGCGTCAGGAAAAAATACACAGCGAAACATGGAAGTCCTGTCTTTTCTATGAGTTATATTACTAACCGAAACGTGGGTGATAAAAATCGGTAAAAAGAAAATCGAACCTGGGGTCTCCAGGCGAGAAGTGCCAAAGATTGGGAGAATGGAGTACACTGGGCCAATCCCACGGTCACATCTGGTAAAAGGCAAGAGGTGAGTTCGATGGAAGGTCCCACTCCAATTCGATTCGCCGCTTATTTTAATATCTATATGTCCCACCATGCGTCAGCCCTTGGGGATCTGCCGCCATCGACCAAGAATACGAGCTCATATTATCCTCGTACCTTGTATCTACATACTAATACCTTGTATTAGCCACCCTAAGCAAATCGCGCCGGTTTAACCAATGCTTTGCGAAATGCAATTGGTTCGGCTGAACCCCACAGTCAGCTCTCCCGGCTACTAGTGGTAGGTACCCAACTACACCTACCTCTAGGTTAGTAGGGTAGGTAATAGGTAGGTAGGAGGTAGCTCTTGCCACCTCCATAAGCCTCCTCACCCCATTTCAAACAACACAAGCTTGTCTTTGGCGAAGCACCGCAGGAAACACGATACATTCGATATGGCAGCCTGCCTTTTCTGCCGTATTATCAAGGGTATAAACATAACGCTGATCTGGTCAAATCCCTATTGCTGATGCACTATGCAGGTGAAATTCCCTGCATGAAGCTCTTCGAGAGTGATAAAACACTGGCATTTCTCGATATCGGTCCTCTCAGCAAAGGACATGCAGTAAGAACCAACCATTCAAAACGCCAAAAAGTAGCTTACACGCAAGAATCAAGCTTGTCATTCCCAAGTTTCACGGCGCCAAACTGGCGGATATTCCCGACGACCACCTGACTGAAATCCTGGTGAGCAACCCTTCAAGTGATTTTTGTACTCGTTCAAAACTGTTAATGGTAGATGCAATAGCCGACTCTCAAGAAGCTGGTGTCCGCAACTGGTGCTACGGACTATAATGTCTTGCAGAACAATGGGACCATCGCTCATCAGCAGGTTCATCACGTAAACCCGCCTATCCGCCCTTCATTGTTCTTATGTATTTGCTGACTGTTTCACTCAGGTCCATTTTCACATGGTACGGGAAATTAGAACCCTCTCCTCAAAACTGTTCAACGTATACTAATCTGAGTCAGATCCCGAAACCGAACGAGACAGAAGGCCTTGGTATCAGCTGGCCAGCTACGGCTGGTGACATGGACAAGCTCAAGTCACTCTGCGAGGACATCAAATCCAAGATGTGATAATTCGAGGCTATTGTTGATATAAGAGCATGTTTCTACTACTTAACATGGAGCGGAGTACGAGGAGCAAGGAGCAAGGAGTAGAGTAAGTTGATACGAACGAGTTGCTATTCAATCTATATAGGAATCACGAGATGTTTTCGCCGCAGAACCTTTACCTCATCGCCATGATTCGCACGGTAGTGTATAAATACAGTGACCGCTATCAGCCTGAACCTTCACTTCTCAGCCGCTGCTGTACCCGGGTAAAAATTGATGATACCAGTTGCGCCGATGATACCTTGGCGGTCGTAGAGTGATCTGGCGCGGATGTAGGGATCCAACTTCCAATAGTTGTCTCTCAACTGGGTTGCGATGGAGTTGCGTCTTCCGCGAGCTGCTTCACCGCTATCACCATTTCCTTCGCGAAGCCAAGCCCTAGTAGCCTCTTCAAAATCTTTCACAAGCGTAGATCTGTCTTCCAGAATCTTATCTCTGGTGGCGGTGTCCTGCATAGCGACATTCTCGTTTTCCGCGGGCTCAACGTATTTATACTCCCAATTCTCATCGCCGTCGAGTTCTTTGGGGATCTTGTTTGGTGCGATGAACTCTTCCAGCCCACTTCTGCCGTTGGTGAAATGGACCTTGGCTGCGACAACTGGGTCCAACCAAGGCTTGATTACCCGCCATATGCCTTATTTTCGTGCATTAGCATGGTTTCGAACAATACACGCGACTGCAGCCTACTCACCCTGGAATAGCCATGGAGCATTTTGGATAAGCACGGCACCGAGAGACTCGGGGTAGTTGGCCTCGAAGCACTTGATCATGAACTTAACAGGAGCATAGTCCATATTAGATAAGTTGAAGCTCGTCATGTCGAAAATGATTGTCTAAAAGGGTTGATTAGTACTGATTTTCCATTCTGGACTCAATAAGCACGTACAGCTGTCTCAACTGGTGGGCTGAGGAGCAGACGCGCAGTTTCGATGATATGGACGGTGTATTTCTCAGTGCTCTCGGCACTCTGCTCGCCACCATGGTGCAGGCGCACGCGAACAACGCAAATTGGTCGGCCTTCCTTGTCACAACCGTGGAGGAAGCTCTTTCCCATGCGAAGCTGCGCGAGAAAATCTGTCCCAACTTGTTTTATATCACTGCTACCATTATGTTCATCACGCAATGCACCAGCCTCGCCATTCTGCATGATGTCATCATCCACCTTCATTTCGTTCTTCCTCCAGTTGACAGCTGCGATGAACATGACGAGGGCTTGCTGAACGTTCCATTTGCGCGCGCGAAGAAAGCGTAGTGCAAGAACATCTGGATGGTCATGTTTCGTCATCTCCCAGATAGATTCTCGGATGGCTTCAGCCGACTGTTTGGCTAAAATCTCACTGTATTGCTTGTTCAGGCCAAACTTATCCTCATCGGCGGCAGTTTTACTGGAGGAACCCGCCTGTTCGTTCTTTCGGAACATGCTAAATCCCCAACCACCACTGCTTTGTTCAGGCTCCGATGCCGGCTCGGCGGCTTTGCTCGTAGCATTCTGCGCCGCAGTGTTGCTTTCAGACCACCCAGACACACCAGCAACAGCCTGCCAAAATTCTTGCAGTTTTTTCTCTTGCTCAGCGGACAGATTGCCAAAGTGGCCAGCGGGGATCTTGGTGGATGCCATAGTGGAAGGAGAAAGGTCGTCAACTATTTCTGGGGGATCAGCTGCGCCTGGAAAACGACTCCAGTATATAGCTGCGGCGGAGGCAATGAAGATGAGAAAGATGACCGAATGCGAGGTGCTACTTTGAAGGGGTGTCAAGTAGTGTTGGTGTGGGCACTTGTGATGGCTCGGGTTTCTCGGAGACTGTGCCTTGCTCGCGTTTTTTGCCAGAAGTTGAATGATAGGGGTTTGCTGGTCAGTAAATGCGGTACTTTTACAAAACGCCGCGGAGAAATGGAGCGGACTCAAGGCTGAGCGTTTTTTTTGTGCTTTCAATACTCCAACCAGGTTCCTATTCATAGGTAGAGCAGGGAGGTGAGTACAGGACGTACAGGACGTACAGGACTCGAAGCAATCTAGGTAGCAAGCTGTGTTGGCTACTCGAGTGGTCGGTTCCCCGTTAGAGCAGATAGCTAGCGAAGTACGACTCTCGGATTGCCTTTGAGGACAGGATAAACAAGAGGCGATAAGGGCAGTAAAAGCGGAGAGATACGGGCCAAAATATGTCGAATTAGAGTCAAGTCAATCGAGTTTTAGGACGACACGTTGTGTAGTCTGGGGTTTAGTTATTTTGTCTTCGCAGAGCAACCCACTCGGACGGCATCTTGCCCCACAACCAAGTTGCTACGGCACCCTACCAGCCACAGCCCAATTTCCTTGGGGAGACCGGTCTTTTTGGGAAGGCGTTGCATATTTCTACTCCTCCAATCAGCCTTGCGAATTAACGTATCCTGTGCGCATTTGCGTTATCGTAACTATCTGTGAAACAGCGCGGGTTTGACGAGATGGCATTCGAGGAAACACCTCATAGCACGAAGCGCTCCGGCTCACGAACACGAACACCACGGCCTACTACACCGTTGCGTCCCTCATCACGCTCATCGTTTCGTGATTCAGCGCGAACCGTAGGGGATGGTGACGCGCCGTTTCCGCTCAACGCGTTTGAGCCAGCACTCGCCGAGCTTTCGGATGCGATGACAGATCTGGAAGCCAACATGATGCATTTTCAGCTCATGCATGAGAGTCTCGCACGCTTCAGCGAGTCCTTTGCAAGCTTTTTATACGGGCTCAACATGAACGCGTTCTGTGTGGATTTCCCGGAGGTATTAGCATCTTCCGCAGGCGATCTCATTACATTACTACTGTGGCTGACCGTTGTATTTTTCAAGGCACCTATTCTTGAGTCGTTCCGACGCAGCCAACAGCAAGACACTCGGCTGCCCGAGACGCACAATGCAGAGACTGACCCAGAAGTCACGTTTATGTCAGATTCACCATCAACCGACAGACAACGCTGTTGTCTATCCGTTCTGCAGCTTATGGTCTGGCTTCGCTAACTTTTATCAGGACGACCGAGGTATCCTTCATTGACAACCCTCCCGCATCAAACAAGCCAGGAACACGACCTGTCCATCAAGGACATCGCCAATCGCGCTTGCCGGCCGCACGCGGAAGCTCAGCTCGAGGGCGAGCGACAACTCGTGCGTCAGGTAAACTGAGCGGACTTGCGCGGCCGAGGGGCCGGGGTGTGAAGTGATAAATTTTCTTTTGAAACTTGATGCAGAAAACGAGAAGCCGCAAATGTCCCTTAGCCATGCCATCATGCTGCCATCTTTACATCCTCTTCGGCATTTGGTTCCGTCTGTGGTACTTCTATCTCATTGCGCGGGGGAGGAAGATATCTGCCTCCTGGAAGTCTTGCAGTTTCGATCTCTTCGCGTACTTGCTTCAAACTTCGGCATGACACAGTCAGTATAAAGCGATTTTGTTCAGAATCGGTATTACAAACCGTCGCTTATGAGGTTTTCCGCGGATGTGGGCTGCCAGTGCGGCGTTCGTATCAAACCACTTGGCGCATTCTATACAATAGTTTCGACCGAGATCGGGGAGTTCGTCTGTTGTTTTGGCATCCTTGAATTGACCAAGATGCTTCGCGGAGGCAAGATCAGCTTTTATTTGATCAATATCCCTGATCAAGTTAGCATGTGTGCAGTTTATTTGACAATTCTGCACCTGCCTTATTTTTCTTCTCGTCTTTGTGACGGTCCTTTTGCTCGCAACACCCATGGTACTCTTGGACGCCCTTGGAATCGACTGATTAAGCTGCTTGAACTTGAGATATGGTAATTTTCCTCTGGTAACTTTTGTCTGACGAGAACCACGACTGCAGCCACCTCAGATTTCTGGTGGGTATTGTTCTTATCGCGATGAATGGGCTGAAGTCACGTGGAGATAAAACTTCACCTTTGACAAGTCAAAACTACCTAGTTAGGTACGCAAAGGCACCGTCGACAGTAGACTTGAAAGGTGGTTACTGCTTGTTTCTAGGGTTATTTACGCCGTGTATAAAAATATCCTCAAGCGTCTAGGCAGTGTCCCTTACGAAAATGGTCGGCATGGGTACAGGTAGTGATGTATGATTATTAACGTTATTTGGATAACCAGGTAGTAACTAGTAGGTTCTGAAGAGCAGGGTCGCTGCGCGTTTATCTCCTATCGTAAGTCCTTCAAGTGCGTCGGGGACCGAGAGTTCAATTCCGATCAGCGGCACGGAACCAAGGCTTTACTAACGGTGACCGACACAAGCCCGGTCCAACCGAGGTCAAGGTTGGTCTCCAGACCCGAAAAAAAGTTTGCAGGGTGCACAGTCTCTTCATTTTACGGTGGGTTGGCAGGGGTTTATGATTTATTAGTTATTGCCTCCCGTGCTGGCAGTGTTTGACGGTGCTTGAGGCACCTACCGTAGTGCATGTGGCTTGGTTCGTTAGTTACATCCGGGTGGCTAACTATTTTCATGTGCTGCAATTCGATTACCGACCACGCATGCCCAGACTTTCGAAAGGAACAGCCATGCTCTGGTCGACAGCATGAGCCAATGCAGTTACATACTAAGCGAGTGCTATATATGTATTGCCTCCAAACGGAACTATGTAGGAGTGATATCAAGACGCAATGTTGTACTCTTATTCTCGCGTCCCGCCAAGTTTGCCGTAAACTCGGCGTTGTGGAAAGCCATGACCCCGGCCAGTCCACACAGCCCATGACGAAAGCAACGTGAGTATTATTTTCGCATGCGCTGTGACTGGCTGGTTTCCACCAAAAGCCTCATCAAGTCCCCACACACGAGCCTGGAGCTGTGCAACCGGACAGTGGATCCGTCGAGCGTTGTCTTCTGGCCAGCTCGGTAAAACACCTCCTCTGCATCGCCTTCTTCTCCCTTCCTCTCTCTTATAGCTGCCCTCCCCCACCAGCTTGCAATTGAACCATCTCCTCGAGTGAAAGGCCTCGCTCGTGTGACACATCTAAACACTCTCCCCCCCAACCAATTGGCCCAGCATGCTTGCCTCTAGACAGGTTCTGGGCAATGTTACCCGGAGCCGTGCCGTTGCTGGCACCGCCACCGGCATCCGCCGCCTCGCCACCGTCTCCGACTCTCCGCTGGATAGAAAGGTATGTGACATGCATTAGATTTGTTGCAAAACCCGTTGCTACGACGTATTGCAGTCTTGTCCTTACAACATGATGCTAACGACCTCTTGAACATATAGGTCCGCCAGAACAACTGGGAGGAGAATAATTTTATCAACTACAAGAAGATGTCCGAGAACCTAGCCATTGTTCGCAGCCGTCTTAACCGCCCCTTGGCCTATGCCGAGAAGATCCTCTACTCTCATTTGGACGACCCCCACGGCCAGGAGATTGAGCGTGGCAAGTCTTACCTAAAGCTCCGCCCCGATCGCGTTGCTTGCCAGGATGCCACCGCTCAAATGGCTATTTTGCAGTTCATGTCTGCTGGTATGGACGCCGTTGCCAATCCTAGCACTGTCCACTGTGATCACTTGATTGAGGCTCAGGTTGGCGGCAGCAAGGATCTGGCGCGCGCCATCGACATCAACAAGGAAGTTTACGACTTTCTCGCGAGTGCTTGTGCGAAGTACAACATTGGTTTCTGGAAGCCCGGTTCCGGTATTATTCACCAAATCATTCTGGAGAACTATGCCTTCCCTGGCGGTCTTCTCATTGGTACCGACTCTCACACCCCCAACGGTGGTGGTCTTGGAATGGCTTGCATCGGTGTCGGCGGTGCTGACGCCGTCGACGTCATGGCCAACTTGCCCTGGGAGCTCAAGGCCCCCAATGTCATTGGTGTTAAACTGACAGGCGAGCTCTCTGGTTGGACTTCCCCCAAGGACATTATTCTCAAAGTTGCCGACATTCTGACTGTCAAGGGTGGCACTGGTGCCATCGTCGAGTACCATGGTCCAGGTGTCAACAACATCTCCTGCACAGGCATGGCTACAATCGCAAATATGTAAGCTTCTTTGGAAATGCCTCACAATCGTTCAATCCCTTGATTCCGCCCGACATTGTTGGCTTTTCCCCGGACTTGCCCACTCTCTCCCACATTTCCGCCCGACCCACTCTACGTCTGTCTATATCCGCTCATCTTCTCTCCACGCTTGCCTTTCTTGGACGTTGTTGCTGTTCCTATCCTTCTCGTTCTTCTTACCCTGCTACCCGTGTCATTTCCCCCGGGTCCCTTCGTCTTACTGCCTCCCTTGCCACGTAGCGTCTCATAACAACACGCCGAACCAGCAGCTGACCATTATCTAGGGGTGCTGAAATTGGTGCGACAACCTCTGTGTTCCCTTTCAACGACCGCATGTACGACTACCTTCTCGCCACCAAGCGCAAAGATATTGGTGATTTCGCCCGCACTTACGCTAAGGAGCTCCGCGAGGATGAGGGTACAGAGTACGACCAGCTCATTGAGCTCAACCTCTCTGAACTCGAGCCTCACATCAACGGTCCCTTCACTCCTGATCTGGGCACGCCCATCTCCAAATTCAGTCAGGCTGTCAAGGAGAATGGCTGGCCTGAGGAGCTCAAGGTCGGCCTCATCGGTTCATGCACCAACTCCTCTTACGAGGACATGTCTCGAGCTGCTTCTATTGCTCGCGATGCCCTCAACCATGGCATCAAGGCCAAGGCTGCTTTTACCGTCACTCCTGGGTCTGAGCAAATCCGTGCTACCATTGCCCGTGATGGCCAGCTTCAGACTTTCGAAGAGTTTGGCGGTATTGTTCTCGCCAACGCTTGTGGTCCTTGCATTGGTCAGTGGGATCGCACCGACGTGAAGAAAGGTGAGGCCAACTCAATCCTCTCGTCCTACAACCGTAACTTCACTGGCCGCAACGATGGCAACCCCGCTACCCACTCCTTTGTCACCTCACCTGATCTGGTAGTTGCGCTTACCATCGCCGGCTCCCTGCACTTCAACCCCTTGACCGACAAGCTCAAGGACAAGGATGGCAACGAGTTCATGTTGAAGCCTCCCACCGGTAACGGCCTTCCTACTGCCGGCTATGACCCTGGTAACAACACCTATCAGGCGCCTCCTAAGGATCGATCTACTGTTACTGTTCAGGTTGCTCCTACCTCGGACCGTCTCCAAGTGCTTCAGCCTTTCCAAGCTTGGGACGGCAAGGATGTCAAGGACATTCCCATTCTCATCAAGGCCCATGGCAAGACTACCACCGATCACATCTCTATGGCTGGTCCCTGGCTCAAGTACCGTGGCCATCTTGACAACATCTCCAACAACATGTTGATTGGCGCTATCAACGAGGCCAACGGTGAGGCCAACAAGGTCAGAAACTTCACCACTGGTGATTGGGATGCCGTGCCTGCTGTTGCCCGTGACTACAAGAAGAAGGGCATCAAGTGGGTTGTCATTGGTGATTGGAACTACGGCGAGGGCAGCTCTCGCGAGCATGCCGCCCTTGAGCCTCGTCACCTTGGCGGTCTTGCCATCGTTACTCGCAGCTTTGCCCGTATTCACGAGACCAATTTGAAGAAGCAGGGCATGCTTCCTCTTACGTTTGCCGACCCCGCTGACTACGACAAGATTAAGCCTGATGACAAGGTAAGAAGATTTTTACCCTTAGCCTGCGACTTTGCTAACAGTATAATACAGGTCGATATCCTCGCTACTCAGCTCGCTGTTGGCAAGCCCATTACCATGGTGGTTCACCCCAAGGATGGCAAGTCTTACGAGGTTTCCCTGCAGCACACTTACAATGAGGCCCAGATTGAGTGGTTCAAGAATGGTAGCGCTCTCAACACCATGGCTAAGGCCGCTCGCAAGTAATCAAAATTTCATCTGGAGGGGACTATACCTAGGCGCTTGATTTTGCATGAATTGTTTTACACCGTGAACAAAGAGAAGGAGTTGAAGGAACTGTGAGAGGCGCTTTCCTGGAAAGTTGCTCTATCGCTTTGTTTTTTTTTTCTGTGTCTGGAAGGACGTGTCATATTTTATGTGTACCAAAACAAGAAATTCCTGAAAATTGCGCAGTCCCGCAAGTGCCATGTTTGCTGACCACATCGAAAAGTTTAAATAACAATTGGCGCGCTTGCTGCTATGTTGTGCCGTCATCTTTGGAGGCGCGCACATGCACACCAGCGTTGACAAGTTATAGAGTCGACTGATCCCGCGAGCCTCTTGTTGCATGAATAAGAGGCACCTTACCACGCGAGCGGGGGGTGTTTTCTGCGATGCCTATAATAACCAGCCTGCGTTTATCTATATATTTTTAGCCCTCTATATTATATTTAAAATTATAAAATAGCGCTAATATACTAAAATATATATTTAGATTTATTTATTAAATTATACTAATTTAACTCTATAGTTTTTCTAATATATTTAGTTATTAAATTACCTTAATTAAACCTTATAGTTTTTTTAGTACCTTAATAAACTTATAAGTATTAGAATAACTATAGTAGTAGATCCCTTATACTAGTACTTTACTATACTAGGTATAGACCTAAGGCTACCTAGGTAAAAACTGGCCTTTTCTATATACTTATTTACTATTATATAATAATATTAAGGGCTAGGCTACAGAGCCCGCCCTGGTCCTTCTAGAGTGGCCAGCGTGGAGCCCCTAGGGGGCCCCTTATAGGTGCAACTAGATAATAATAAGTTAGTATTATTATTATAAATCCTTTTAGCCTTATAGTTAAGAGGGTTATGGCTATAAGGCTACTAATAGCTATAGGGCTAGTTACCCCTAAAGCCCCTCTAGGACTAGCCTATTATATATAATAATACTAACCTAGGGTTATAGGTTTAAACTATATAGTAGGTAGCTACTATAATAGAAGGTAGATTAGTGCTATATATAGGCATATTTTAGCCTAGGCTTATAGGCAGCAGCTTATCTAGGGGGTTTATAGCCTATCTATAGGCGCGCTAGGGAGAGAGAGGGTATATTAAGGGCTAGGCTATAGAGCCTACCCTAGTCCTTCTAGAGTGGCTAGTGTAGAGCCCCTAGGGGGCCCCTTATAGGTATAACTAGATAATAATAAGTTAGTAATATTAAAAAAGCTTGCCATGGTGTCCGCTGCCTAGCAGCCTGATTTCTCGCGGGATCACCTAAGTTATACCGGCAGCAACGGTTAATGTATATAAGACGGCTAAGATACTAATATTAGAGTATCCTATTATATCCCTTTACCTTCTTTTATAATAACTACTATAGATCCTATATAAATGTTTAATAACATCTTATCTGTATAGCTAGACTAGCTATTAATAACTCTTTATATAATACTATTATATAACTAGTTATAAGACTATTAGTTACTACTAGCTAGGTAACTTAAGCTTAAGGATATCTTTAAAGAAGTACTAAGCCTAGTAATCTTAGGTACCTTTAATAATAATAATAATATACTATTAATACCTATAGAGTCTATAAGATATTAGTTTTAGCTAATAGTAAAGTCGGTTTTCCTTATATACCCTAAGTATTTCCTATCTATATAGGACTTCCTTAATAGCGTTAAATTTTTTAACTTTAAGTACTTTTATATAGTATAGAAGGAGTATAAGGATAGGATGCTATACTTCTATATAATTAGTAAGTAGCTATAGAAGTATAATATTAAGAATACTAAGTTCTTTAATATTAGTTAATATTACCTTAATATTTAAAAAATAAAGAGTTATCTTATTATATAGTAGTACTTTAATAAGTATAGTATAAAGTATATTAGTAGTAATATATAAGAGCTTAAGGCCCTCTAATAGGAGGCTAAAACTATAATATAGAAGGATATAGTAGCTTTTAAGGATAGGTCTAGCTTCTTCTTATATCTTAGTAGTAAGGCACTATATAATCTAATTCTCTACTATAGGAATATCTAGGCCTATATAGATAATATATTCTAGCTACCTATACTAGTCTATATACTACCTATTCTAATAGGTAGAGCCTAGGTCCTACCCTAGGAGATTAAAAGCTAGCTATTAGAAAACCTTTATATATCCCTATACCTAGTATATCCTAAGTCTCTTTATATTTATAGTAAGATATAGCTCTATAAGACTATATAAGCCTATTAACTTAGTACTTATTACTATATAAGTAGCTATTAGAATATATTACTATTTAATAGTAATAAAGACTATATTATTATTAATAATATTCCTCTTTTAAAGAAGGATATATAAAAGTACTATAAGTAAATACTTAGGTACTAAAATAACTTCTTTATAATAAATAAGTATATAAAAAAGACTAACTTTACTACTTAGGGTAAGCCTTATATTTATCTATCTAATAAGGACCTTTATAGCTATATAGGTATTAACTATAAGTAGATAGAGAGTAACTATATATTTATAGACTTATAGGTCTTACTATATATAGAAGGGGTATAGAAGGATAATATAGATTAGCTAGAGCTAGATTAGTTAAAGCTAGATAAGATAGATAATAATATTAGTTTCTAACTAGGAGTCTACTTACTAAAATAGAGATACTATAATATTCTAAACTTTAAGTATAGGTAATATATAGTGCTTAGCTAGGACTATCTCCTTATCCTCCTTTAGAATATTCTCTAGTAGAATATTTATAGACGCCTTAGAGGTAGTAGTACCTAGGTACTTAATCTTAATACTAGGCCTAGTTATATAATATTAAAAATAAGAGGTTTTCCTCTTAAATAATAACTTTATCTTAATAGCTATCTCTACCTCCTATATAGTATTTTTTAAGGTATCTATACCTAATTAAAAAGGATAAAGCTACTATTTAAGAGAAAATAAAGGTATATAGAAAACTATAAGAAAGATATAGTTAAAATACTATTTAGGCTTATTACTATAATAATAAAGACTATTCTAGGGAGTACTTTTATTTAGCGTTATATAGGTAACCTTCTTTATAAGAAATATAAAAGTAGAGATCTTCTTAAAATAAAGCTATATAGCTATATAGAAGGTATAGGTCTAGTTAAGTAGAACCTAGCCCTTTATAGTTAACTAGTAAAAAAGGGAATATATATCCTTTAGATTAAATATATACTAATCCTTTATAAAAGCACTAGCTATAATAAATAAGTTATTAACTAGCCTAAAGAATATAAAGGTAGTAGTATATAAGCTACTAGAAATAGTAAAGGTATACTAAAGAAGTGCCTTTACCTTAAGATAAAGAATATATACTATATAGCTTTAAGATATATAGATATTAAATTCTAATTTTACTACTTATAGAAATATAATATAATTACTATCCTCCCTATAAGTATCTACCTAATAGACCTTTATAGTAGGTATAATTATGCCTATATCTTAGTAGCTAGTATAAATATTAAAGGAGGGCCTAACCTAATAAACCGTATATTTCTTTACTTACTATACCTATATAATAGAGTAAGTAAAACGTCTAAAAGCACTAGTATAGTAAAATAGGCAGTAGGATCTACTATAGTATCTATAAGGCATAATAGATAGATAGACGGCTAGTAATAACGGTAGTAATAGCCACTAGTAAAGTAGATGGTAGGTGTACGTAAGGCGTATCCTAATCGAGGGTATTAAGAATAACGGTAGTAGGAGTAAGGGCGGTAGTAGGGAGCACGTTAATGGTAATATATTATGTGGAAAGTGTGTCCTAATAACCATATAAGAAAAGGGGCACTACTACCCCCTTTTAAAAGAGAAATCAGGCTGCCAGGTAGCGGACACCATGGCAAGCTTTTTTAATATTGTAGATAGGGTCTTACACCCTGTTAAAATAAAAACACTGCCTCCGCCATGTCTATGATGACGCCCGTTACCCACAGGGGCCCCACCACCACACTCGGGCCGTCCCGCCATACAGCAGGGGACCCCACACACACACGGCTCGTACGCCTCACCGTGACACCCCTGCTCCCGGACACCAGGACACCAGAAAACCATGGCTGTATTATTATTATAAATCCTTTTAGCCTTATAGTTAAGAGGGTTATAGCTATAAGGCTACTAATAGCTATAGGGCTAGTTACCCCTAAAGCCCCTCTAGGGCTAGCCTATTATAAATAATTCCTAATAATATTTAATAATATTAAGTATTCTTAGTTAGTAGGTTCTTAAGTTATTACTTTAATTTATATTCTTTTATATCTTTTATTATTTATTAACTATTTAAATATATTAAATAATTTACTATTTATATATATATCTAAGTAATAAAATAATAAAATAATAATTCTTATATACTAATTAGGCTAAATAACCTATCTAGTACCTTTACTAATTATAAGGTAAGGAAAAACTAGAGTACCTAGGGGAAAACCTTATCTATATTTTACGGGATTCTTCGCGGTTTTATTCCGGAGTATATAGGGGTCCGGTAAGACCCCTTTTAATACTATATACCAGGTTTTTATCTACATCCTAGCCTATATTATACTAATTTATATAGTTTTATATTATTAAAGTATTATATTATAAAAGTTATATATTTAAATTAAAAATACTATTTATACTATCTTAGAAAATAGCCTTATTTTCTTAAGTAGTAAATAACTAAGTACTTACCTTAAAACTTAACTACCTTAAGTATTAAAGTAAAATAGTATATATAGTTAACTATTTTTAATATAGCTAAATAAAACTTATTAATTAATATTAAGGTCTATAAGATACTTATATAGAAGGAGTAGAAGGTCTATTAAATATAAGTTATAAGTAGGAAAAATAGATTAATTAGGTAATAGAAGTAGGGAGAAGAATTATAGTATTAATAGCTATAAAGATTATATATAAATTATATAAAGGGATTACTATACTTTATAGCTAGAGACTTTAGAGACCTTTCTCTAGCTTCTTGATAACTGCTAAATACTTTAATATATGTTAAGGACTAGCCTTAGGGCATCTATAGATAGGCGTTATAATAGTATTAACTCTCTTACAGAGTAAGAGAGGAGGGAAGCTAGTCTATCTATTTACTATGGTATATAAAGGGGGCGTGCTAGGGGCGCGCCTGTGGTAGCCTTAGGCCAAGTCTAGCCGGAGTGGGCTCGAGCCTAACTCCTTCACAATATAGGGCTAATATAGGTATTTCAGAGCATCCAAGAGGAGGCATTAGAGGTATTCCAAAGTATCTAGCTATTATGTAACTCCCTTATAACTTACGTAATAGTAATCCTTAGTAAGTAAAAGTGGGTCCATTATAAAGGGAAAAATTAGGGCAATTTTATAGTATATATAATTATACCTTTATCCCTTATAATTAATAAAGAGCTATATATAAAGCCTACCTTAGGCTAGGATAGGACTTTAGGGGTATATAGGTTAAGTAGGGAATAGACTAGAGGGGTAGGTCTATTAACCTACCAAGTTTCGCGTATTTACGCCTATTATTATTATCTTTTACTAAGATAAGGAGTATACTACTCCCTACTAGGAATCGCTCTAGGATTATACTAAACCTATACTAGAGCTAGGGTTTTTCCTTTAGGTACTCTAGTTTTTTCCCTATCTTATAAGCTATAGAGGTATTAGATAGACTAGCTAGTCTAATTTATATAATATAATAATAATAATAATAAAGAGCTACTAGCTAGATTAATATATCTTACTAAATAGATTATTTAGATAATTACTCTTTTATTTTAAAATAGGTTAGTCTTATTTAATATATATAAGTTAGTATTAAAATATTAAGGAATAGGCTATACTTAGTACCCTTCTAGAAAGTAGCTAGTATAGAGTCCCTAAAAGGGGTACCCTTATAGGTATAACTAGATAATAACTAGCTAGTATTATTATTATAAATTCTTTTAACCCCTTATAGTTAAGTAGGTTAAGGCTATAAGGCTACTAATAGTAGTAGTACTAGTTATTATTAAAGCCCCCTAGGCTAATTCTATTATATAAACCTATTAAATATTAAGTACTATAAATAATTCTTACTTTACTTTTCCTAACTTATATTTTTATTATTACTTTTAGTTAATAAAGTTATAACTTAACTTTTTTAATATTTTTATTATAATAATAATTATACTTATAAAGAGCATTTAATTAGTAAATAAAAGGTTATTTTATATTAACTATAATAACTTTATTAAAAATAATATAAAGATTCTTCTATATATAATAATATAAAGAATAATAATATAATTATATATACTATAAAAATGCCCTAATTTTTCCTATTATAATAGACCCACTTTTATATAATTTAGATAATTATTATATAAGATATAAGGGAGTTATATAACTCTTAGATACTTTAGAATACCTTTAATACCTTCTCTTAGATACTTTAAAATACCTATATTAGCCCTATATTAAAGTATTTAGTAGTTATTTAGAAGTAGAAGAAAGGTCTCTATAGTCTCTAGTTATAAAGTATAGTAATCCCTTTATATAATTTATATATAATCTTTATAGCTATTAATATTATAATTCTTCTTCTTTCTTCTTTTACTTATTTAATCTACTTTTCTTATTTATAACTTATATTTAATAAACCTTCTACTCCTTCTACTTAAGTATCTTATATACCTTAATAGGTTATAAGCCTAGAGTTATAATATTAATATAGGTATAATACTACTTTAATTATACTAAATTTACTATATAACTTAAGTAAAACGTTACTTAGTTATATATATATAAAATAACTAACAAACTAACCGACTTTTTAAGTTATTTTTAAGCTAATAAGCTGTTTTTTGAGCCGTTTTCAAGCCAATAAGCCGTTTTTTAAGCTATTTTTAAGCTAATAAGCTACCTTTTAAGCTTTTTTAAACCAACAAACTATATATAAACTAACCAATATATATATTAATATTATATTATATAATATTAATAGTTAAATAGTTATAACTATAATAATTTATTAATTAAGTTCAATAATTGCATACCTAGAATCAGTATATACTTATAGTAAGCCTATAATATTAATAAAATTAATAAAAAGTAGGTAAGAAGTAAAATAATATTAAGCCTAGCTTAGAAATAATACTAAATAAAAGCTATATTATAGTTAAGGTAGGTAATAGTAAAAAGATTACTAAAGATATATCTAAATATATTAAAACTAATAAGACTTAACTAACTAAACCTAAGGTAGTACCTACCTAGAAGAAACCTAAAACCTAGTTAACTATTATAAAAAAGCTCCTTTTCTTAATAAATAAAGATAATAAGCTTTAAGTAAAAGCCCTTTTAGAATAGTTATAAATATATACTAACCTTAAGTTAAGACTATTTATAACTATTAAAGTAATTTAGAATATTATAAAGAAGATAATTATATAGTTAAGCCTTATATTAAAAAGGACTTATATAGATATAGTATAAAGAGGAACTTAGGGAAATACCTAGGTAAAGCTAGTCTTAGCCTAGTATAATAAAGAACTAATTATTAATACTAAAGACTACTAAGCTAAGGTATAGGCTATAAAGCTAGTAAAAGTAGTTATAATAATAAACTAATCCCTTTAGAAGAATACTATAATAGCTACCTACTAGCTTCTATCTAAAGATATAATACTTTTATTTTACTAAAATATAAAGATATTTATAAATAATATATACTAGGTTAAGAATATATTTAGGCTAGAAGTATAGCTATCTTACTATATATACTTAATAGTAGTAAAAGGTATACCTTTAGTTAAAATACTAAATAATACTACTAACCTTACTATTATATTAGTAGTATTTAATAAGGCTAATATAGTTATAGCTAAGGTATATTACCCCTAAGTTAAATCTAGTATAAAGGTATTATTAGTTATTAGTATTTATAATATAACTATAGCTAACTAACTATACTAATAGAGTATATACTTTAATTTATAGGTATTTAAGTATAAACCCTATATAGAATTAGTCTAGGCTATTTAGTACTATAAATACTATAGGTTTAGATATATTATATAGTTCTATATAATAAAGATAAATAGGTATAGTTAGTATATAGGCTAAGCCTATATTAATATTAAGGTATATTTAGCTATTATTAATATATTAAAGGAATTATATATTAACTATAAAAAAAGGTACTTAGTATAGTTTAGGGATTATTCTATATAGTAAGAGTATTAGATCTAGGCTTAGGAAGCTTATTACCTTTAGCCTACCTAGTTTAAAACCTATTAGCTAACTAAGTATAGGCCCTAAAGCCTAAAGGCCTCTTTACTACTTAAGTAAGTTATTAATAACTTATAGCTATAAGGAAGACCCCTTAGAACTAGGTAAAGCCTAGTAAAAAGACTAAATATATTATAGTTAAATATAATATAGTTTCCTTTAATAAAAGGTAATAGTATACTACCCCCCCCTTACTATTATAAACCTTAACTAGATAACCTATAATAGTAGTAATAATAATACTAGTCTTAATATTAACTACTTTTAAACTAGCTTAGTCTAGATAATAGAATAAAGATCCTTTTATAGAATATTTATAAAAATAATAATAATATCTAGATAGCCTTATACCTTTTTAATAGTCTAGATATTCTAGCCTTTTAGGAAATAGTACTAGGCTAACTCCTTCTTACCTTAGCCTTAGTATTATACTAAAGGCTTTAAAGGGAAGGCTATATTATAACTTATATATATAAAAGATTACTAAAAGATCTTTAAAATACTATTTTATTAAAAGATACTTATTATATTTAATTCCTTTCTTTACTACTAGTTATTATAAATATTTATATTAAACCTAGATTAAACCTAGTTACTCTCCTATTTAGAGTAGAAGTAAGTAAGCCTATACTAAGAATTATAGTAAGAGATTTTAATATTTACTATTTAATATAAGACTTTTATAAATAAGAGTCTAATATTACTAAACCTATAATAAAGTATATAGATAGGCTTAAGGCTAAGCTAGTTATACCTTTTAAAATAGGTATATAGTATAAAAAGGATAAATACTTAAATATAATTAACCTACTTTAAGCTTCTCTCTTCTTAAAAAGGTAATATAATATTATACTATAAAGCCTAACTAGGTTTAATTATATTCTTTAACTATTAATACTAGATATATATAAAAGAGTAAAACCTTTATAGATTAGAAATTAAAAGAGGATAAATAAAAATATAGCTATTATTAAAGTAATAGCCTAGTTTTAGCCTTTAAATAAGGTAATACTTTATAACCCTCTTAAGATTAAAGTAATATATAGATAATTAATATAGATAATTAGTAATAACTATTTAAAATATAGTTTAATTAGCTATTCTTATTATAACTTTAGCCTAATTATAATAACTACTATAATAGAATTAAAAGGTAGTAAATACTATTAATAATATAAAGAGGGTATAGTAAATAGTATAATATATAAGAGTATTAGTAAATTAAAGATATATAGTTAAAGTAAAAATAGCCTAGGTAAGAACCTTATATAAGGCTAAGCTATAAAGCTAAAAAGAGTACCTCGATTCCTTAGGGGATATATCTAGGCTTTAAAGATACTTTTACTAGGTAAAAAAATATATAGCTAGATATACTCTTAATATAATACTAGTCTTAACTAGACTAAATAGTAAGATAGCTATTATATAAGAAGAGAAAGTTAATATACTTAACTAGAAGTTCTTTTTAAATACTATACTACTTAACTAAGAATAGCCTAAGTTTAAAGTAAAGCTATAAGGGGTAAGCTAAGATATAACTAAGATCTTTAAGTTAATTACTAAAGAGGAGGTTATAATAATACTTAAAGGGTATATAACCTAGAATACCTTAGGGCTAGATAAGGTTCTTTATAGGTTTTTATAGGCCTTAAGATTACTACTTTATTAAGTCTTAGCTTTACTTTATAATACCTTACTTAAAGCTAGTTACTTTCTATCTTAATATAAGGCTAATATTATTATAGTTTTATAAAAGCTAGATAAGTAACTAGAGAACCTTTATATAGCTAAAGAATAATAACCTATTACCTTTCTTAATATTATAAATAAACTTCTTAAGAAGATTATAGTAAATAAGATTATAATTATAATAAAGTTAAACTAGCTCCTACCTAATAGATAAATAGGGAATAGGTAGAAAAGGTTAACTAAGATTATATTATAACTAATAGGGTATATATAGGGTAAGAAGTAAAGTTATTATATTATATAACTTCTATCTAGTTATATAGTATAGGTAAGTACTAGATATACTAGGTAATAGGAGATTATTCTTCTAGCTTCTAAGCTACCTATTATTACTCTTACTTAATCTATATTAACTAGGAAAAATAACTAATAGAATAAAATAATAACTATAAGGAATAAAATAATAACTATAAGGAAAAGTAGTAATTACTATAACTACTATAATATACTATAATAGTAGCCTAATTCTCCTACTTACTAATAAGTATAATAGTACCTATTAGTATATATAAGTTACCTTTTTCTTCTAAGTATAGGGTAGCTTATAGTTATACTAGGTATAAGGTAGCTTATAGTTATATAGGGGGCCTTACTATTATATTAGGGGTTTTATAACTACTATATTTTCTACTTTTTACTTATAAGGTAATTTAACTTAAAAACCTATATAAATAAATTTTATAGAAAATAAAAGTTATACTATAAACTATATTTAGTAAAGGCGCCTTATCCTAAAGGCTATAGAATATATAAAGGACTACTAGCTAAGGTATACTAAGCACTATACTAATACTAAGTATACTATACTAGTACTATACTAGTACTAAATATACTATACTAGTATTATACTAGTACTATACTAGTACTATACTAATACTAAGTATACTAATTAACTATAATAGTCCTAAGAGTAATAGAATAGTAATAGACTTATAAAGGCTTAGGTTTTTATAAGATTATAGTTATAAGGAAGTCTTAGTAACTATAAGACCTATAAAGCCTTATAACTTATAGCTATAAAAGGCTTACTATAATACCTTTAAAGGGTAATACCTTAGAGGTATAATATTAGTTAGCCTATAATAGTCTTAAAAGTAATAAAATAATAGTAAGCTATAAAAGGAGCTTTAATAACTATAAGACCTATAAAGCCTTATAATTTATAATTATAAAAGGCTTATTATAATACCTTTAGAAGGTAATACCTTAAAGGCTTAATACTAGTTAGCTTATAATAGTCTTAAAAGTAATAAAATAATAGTAAGCTATAGGAAGAGTCTTAGTAACTATAAAACCTATAAAGTCTTATAACTTATAACTATAAAAGGCTTATTATAATACCTTTAAAAGGTAATACCTTAAAGGCTTAATATTAATTAGCTTATAATAGTCTTAAAAGTAATAAGATAATAGTAAATAAAGAGCTTACTAGCCTTTAAAGGGTAATACCCTAAAGGCTAATACTAATAAAGGTATTAATAAAAAGCTAGCTAGCCTTTAAAGGGTAATACCTTAAAGGCTAATACTAATAAAAGTATTAATAAAGAGCTAGCTAGCCTTTAAAGGGTAATACCCTAAAGGCTAGTACTAATAGTACTAATAGAGAGCTTATTATAGTACTTATAAAGGGTAATACCCTAAAGGTATAAAGCTAATTAACTATAATACTTATAGAATAGCTTTAATAGGTAATACCTTAAAGACTAAAAGCTTTAAAAGTATAATACTTCTAGAATAAACCTTTAGAAAATTATAACTTAGAAGGTACTTAGTATAGTCCTAGGTAGTACCTATACTTATAAAAGGCTAGCTTTAATAGTAACTTAATTATAATATTAATAATATTCTTAATACTTAGAATTTAACTAAAGCTTAATTAATATAGTATATTCTTATTATATAACTAATAGTATTAAATATTTATATACTTTATATAAAGGTATTCTTAGATATTAGAAGCTTAAGTAATAGTATTAGAGTTATTAGCCTAGATAGTAGTCTTAGTATAGGTAGGCTTTTTTTTAAAGGTTTTTATAATAATATAGTAAAACTATTAAATCTAGATAGCTTTCTAGGCTATATTATACTAGGAAATATACTCTACTTTAGTAGTTAAGTATATAATAATATTTTATAGCTTTAAGTATTAAGATATAATATTATTCTTTAAGGTAATAATAAAGCTATTAATAGATTTATATATTTATTAATAGCTAATATAATTAATATTATAATAGACTTAAGGTCTTTTATTAAGTCTTATAAAAATAAGTTTATAGTTAATAGTACCTTTAATATATTATAAAAGCTATTTTAAGCTAATAATATATTCTATTAATAAGGTAGCTATAAATCTATAGTAATAGCTAATAGTAAAGTAGATATTAGGCCTAAAGTAGTTAGAAAGATAAATTAAGTCTTTATAGGTCTTAATATACTAGCTATTCTTAATAGTTAGCTATTATTTAATACTTTTAATAGTAAGACTTATTAGTAGGTTATAAGGTTTATAGTTAAGAAGGCTAGCTTCTTTTAAAAAGGCTTTAGTATATTTACTCTAAGAAAGTATAAAGGTTTTTATATATTAATCCTAATAGATATTAATACTAAGATAATAGCTAATAAGGCCTATATTTATTATCTTATAAGTATTTAATAAGGCTTTTTTAATCTTTATAATAGTAATCTTATTTTTACTAATAATAAGAAGATTATTAATATAAACTATAATAATTAGGCTATCTTTATAAATAAATAGGGAATAATTAAGCTATATAGGCTTAAAGCTAAGACTTTAAAGTATTTTATAAAAGGTTATATATTAAATCTATAGGGCTTACTTTAGCCTATATAGGGACTTTAGTAGCTTCTATACTTTCCTAAAGTATTCTTTTTAATATCCTTTAGGTATTTTAATATAGACTTTAGTATTTATAAGACTATAAAAGAAGGTAATTTTAATATCTATTTACTTAACCTTAAGGTTTAAAGTAGCTATAATTACTAATAGTAAGTATAGTATTAAAATTTTTAGTATACTTATAAATATTTTATAGTAATTAAATCCTTTATATTAATTAAAGCCTTTTACTATATATTAAGATTTCTAGTAAATAACCTTATTATTAATACCTCTTTTAAGTTTATATACTTATTTACTTAGGAGAATAGTCTTATTTTTAGGCTTATTAACTATAATTATAATATAATTCTTTATTAAAGAGTTATACTTATTTACTATTAAGCCTTTCTATTTTTATAAGTTAAAGTAAAAAATAGCTTACTTATATATTATAGATTCTTTATTATAAATAAGGTTATTAAATATAGTAAGGTTTATTATATTATTAAGATTAGAGTAAAGTATATATTAGTAGTTTTAAGATACTAGGACTAATCTAATTAGAATTTTAATCTATATTATAGGTCTTTCTTCTTACTTAATAATACTACTTAAAGCTAAGGATAAAGGTATTTTAAAGAGGTTAAATAGTATCTTATTAATACTAATAGTAAAGATAAGATATAAAGTTAATTAAATATTTAATAGTATTAGTTTAAATTTATTATTACTTAGTATATATAGATAACTAATAAAGTTATTATTATTAGCTAGGTTATAAATATTATTATCTTTATTAGTAATTCCTAGTATTACTAATATAGAGAATATAAAGGGTATTATTTACTTAGGCCTTATAGTTAAGGTAATAAGTATACTATAGTACTTTACTATAGAGCTCCTATTAATAGGTAAATTATAGGTAATTAAAGTAATTTCTATATACTTTTATTTCTTACTAATTACCTATTAACCTAAAGAGTAGTATATAGTTTTACTCTTATAGCCTAAGGTAAGGTTATTCTACTAAAGAAGGTTATATTTAAAATCTTTAAATAGCTAGTTAGGCTATTCTTAAAAGATAATATTATTAATAACTACTAGTCTATTAAGTCTATTAGTATTTAAGATAATATAGTTAGTTTAGCCTTTATATTTAATTAGGATATATAGGATAGTTTTAAGAATTATTCTTAAAATATAATAAGAGGTCTTTTACTACTTATAACTACCTATAATTTATAAATAACTAAGGTTAGGTTTATCTTTAAACTATAGTTTATAAAGAGTTATTAGTTTATTATTCTTTATTATAAAGGTATACTATTAAAAAGTAATATAGGCCTATATTATAACTAGCTAGAATTTAATTAGTATTTTTAACTAATATATAATAAAAAAAAGCTTATCTTATAGTATCCTATTCCTAACCTTAGTAATACTATTCTATTAATACTAATTAGTAGTAGAATACTATAGGTATATACTTAAGGAAATATAAGAGTTCTTAAACTAGGTTATAATATTCTCCTCTTCTTAATCTAGCTAAATAAAGTAATATTTATATTCTAGATATTCTTATATTTTTAAGAAATTTAGTATTATATTAGGTAGTTAAGATTTCTTTTTAATAAGGAATAATTAGTATATTCTAGTATAATTATTAATAATAGTAACTTAATATTAATCCTTCTTTTAGAAGGTAGGTAAGGTATTAATAATATTAGTATAAAGGCTTTTAAAAGAATATATTCCCTTTTAAAATAAATAAATATAAAGGCTTTCTTTTTATCTTCTTATAAGATAGCTAATATAATATTTATATTAACTAATAGGCTTTATACTAATAGAGATAAAAATAAGTTTAATAATATTCTATTTCTTTAAATATCTAAGTTAATTATACTATAGCTTATACCTTAAGTTATTTATTATATAGGCTAATATACTAATACTTAGAGTAATATAGTTAACTATATAGACTTTAGTAATTTACTAAGTAGTAAGAATAACCCTTTAATCCTTTATTATAACTACTTTTTCTTTACTAAAGACTACTATAGTATTTTTTACTATTAGGTAGCTAATAAAAAGTAGGCTTATTAGGGTACCTTCTTATAGAATACTATTATATAATTTTAAGGTAGTCTTAGGGCTCTTTATAGTAATAATAGCTATTCTATAAATAGTAGGTTTTAAGATAGTACTAGTAAAACCTTAAATACTAAAGCCTAAGTAAAAGAATAAGTCTTTTATAAGTTCTTTATAGCTTAAGATATAGCTAGATATACTAAAGTTAAGTAATATTAGTTTTTAATATAATAATATAAAAAGACTAAAATCTTATCTAGGTTTAATACCTATAAAAGTATTATTTACCTTAAGTTAACTAAAGTATTATAAACTTTAAAAGATAGTAAAAGTAAGTTAGACTAGTTTAAAGTTTATAAAAAGACTTATATACTATTTAAAGCTAACCTTTTTATATTTATACTTATTATTATATTTCTTAGTTAGGTATTAGTATTTTCTATTTTATTAAAATAAAAAAAGTAGGTTTATTAAATAGAGTTTAAAGTATAGCTTCTAGTATTACTTATTAAAGTAACCTAAAAGCTTATAAGAGGAATAAAAGTACTTAGTAATATTAGGTTTTATTATACTATAAGGAAGATACTTTCTAATAGCTATTATAATAATTAAAATAGCTTATTACTTAGATTTTTTATTATTCTATTATTTAAGCTTAGTAAGGTTAGCTATAATTATAACTACCTATATAAATATAGTTATAAAAGCTATAATAGTATTATTAGTTTATTTTAGAATAAGATAAAGGGCTATTTTAATAGTATAAAAGTTAAACTCTTTATTAAGATTATTAATAAAAAGATATATTATTAAAGCCTTAAGGACTTTAAAGTCTTTATTAAGAGATTATTACTTAGCCTAAGTATTAATAAGTACTATAGTAAGTTTCTTAATAGATCTATATTAAGTAAAGGTTAATATTAAGAGATAGTTAGCTATAATTTAAAAAATAATAATACCTTTTAGTTTAAAATACTTCTTAAAGGCTATAATTATATTTAATACTATAACTTTATCTTTAGTAAGGCTATAAGTATATTCTTTAAGGCTTATATTAATAAGAGTAATAGTATAAACCTAGTTCTATATTTATTTCTAGATAAGATTCTTTATAGTCTTACTACTATAAGCCTTAGTTAAAATAAAGCTATTTCTTTAGCCTTTTAATAGTAATCTATTAAGATTATTAAGTCTTAATATATTAATTATCTTTAGCTTCTATTTAACCTAGTTACTTTTAGATTTAAGCTTTAGAATATTTAGTACCTTCTTTAGTATTAAAAATATAATACTAAATAATAAAGTAGGTAATAAGGCTATAAGAAGATCTTAGCTTATATATAAGAATTAAGTTATTAATAGTATTATCTATTAAAGGAGTAGAACTTTAAGATAATAAGGAGGATAATAGGCTAAGTATATAGTCTCTCTTTTTAAACTAAGTATTTTATATTTATTTAAAAATAAAAAGTATTTAAGTAAGTAATAGGGAATTCTTTTTACTAAGTAAGTAGTTATTATATACCTTTTATAATAGTTAAGACTATAGATTATAATAAGTAATCTAGTAAGTATATTTAAAACTATAAATTATAGTAAGTAATTTAATAAGTATATTTATTTAAAGGCTATAACTATACTAAGTAAATTTATATTATAATATATATAAAATAAGTATATAAAGTCTATATATAAATTACTAAATAGGGTATAATAATAGAATTTCTTTTTCTTTATATAGAATTTTTATAATAAATAGACTTATTAGATATACTCTAGATTAGCTAGAGTTTAAGGTCTTTCCTTTTTCTATATATAAGGAGTTATAAATTTCTTAAGTTTTATAGTAAATATTAGCTTATATAGATAATAGGTAAATTTAGTAAGAAATTAATACTTTCCTTTATTTTATTAGTAGCTTTTATAATATAAGTACTACTAGGCTTATAACCTATTATAACTAATAGGGTATATATAGGGTAAGAGGTTAAGTTATTATATTATATAACTTCTATCTAGTTATATAGTATAGGTAAGTACTAAATATACTAGGTAATAAGAGATTGTTCTTCTAGCTTTAAAGCTACCTATTATTAGTAATACCCTAGAGGCTAATACTAATAAAGGTATTAATAAAAAGCTAGCTAGCCTTTAGTAGGTAATACCCTAAAGGCTAGTATTAATAGTACTAATAGAGAGCCTACTATAGTGCCTATAGAGAGTAATACCTTAAAGGTATAGAACTAATTAACTATAATACTTATAGAATAGCTTTAATAAGTAATACCCTAGAGACTAGAGGCCTTAGGAGTATAATACTTCTAGAATAGACCCCTAGAAAATTATAGCTTAGAAGGTACTTAGTATAGTCCTAGGTAGTACTTATACTTATAAAAGGCTAGCTTTAGTAGTAGCTTAGTTATAATATTAATAGTATTCTTAGTATTTAGAATTTAACTAAAGCTTAACTAGTATAGTATATTCTTATTATATAACTAATAGTATTAAATATCTATATATTTTATATAGGGGTATTCTTAGATACTAGAAGCTTAGGTAATAGTACTAGAGTTATTAGCCTAGATAGTAGTCTTAGTATAAGTAGGCTTTTTCTTAAGGGTTTTTATAATAATATAGTAAAGCTACTAAATCTAGATAGCTTCTTAGGCTATATTATATTAAGAGATATACTTTACTTTAGTAGTTAAGTATATAATAATATTCTATAGCTTTAAGTACTAGAATATAATACTACTCCTTAAGGTAATAATAAAGCTATTAATAGATTTATATATTTATTAGTAGCTAATATAATTAGTATTATAGTAAACTTAAGGTTTTTTATTAAATCTTATAAAAATAAGTTTATAGTTAGTAATACCTTTAATATATTATAAAAGCTATTTTAGGCTAGTAATATATTCTACTAATAGGGTAGTTATAAATCTATAATAATAGCTAATAGTAAAGTAGATATTAAGCTTAGAGTAGTTAGAAAGATAAATTAGGCCTTTATAGGTCTTAGTATACTAGCTATTCTTAATAGTTAGCTATTACTTAATACTTTTAGTAGTAGGACTTATTAGTAGGTTATAAGGTTTATAGTTAAGAAGGCTAGCTTTTTTTAGAAGGGCTTTAGTATATCTACTTTAAGAGAGTATAAAGGTTCTTATATATTAGTCTTAGTAGATATTAATATTAAGATAGTAGCTAATAAAGCCTATATTTATTATCTTATAGATATCTAATAAGGCTTTCTTAATCTTTATAATAGTAACCTTATTCTTACTAATAATAAGAAGATTATTAATATAAATTATAATAATTAGGCTATCTTTATAGATAAATAGGGAATAATTAAGCTATATAGGCTTAAAGCTAAGACTTTAAAGTATTTTATAAAGGGTTATATACTAGATTTATAGGGCTTACTTTAGCCTATATAGGGACTTTAATAGCTTCTATACTTTCCTAGGGTATTCTTCTTAATATCCTTTAGGTATTTTAATATAGACTTTAATATTTATAGGATTATAAAGGAAGGTAGTCTTAATATCTATTTACTTAACCTTAAGGTCTAAGGTAGTTATAATTACTAGTAGTAGGTATAGTATTGAAATTTTTAGTATACTTATAAATATTTTATAGTAATTAAGTCCTTTATATTAATTAAAACCTTTTACTATATACTAGGATTTCTAGTAAATAACCTTATTATTAGTACCTTTTTTAAGTTTATATACCTACTTACCTAGAAGGATAATCTTATTTTTAGGCTTATTAATTATAATTATAATATAGTTCTTTACTAAAGAGTTATACTTATCTACTATTAAGCCTTTCTATTTTTATAAGTTAAAGTAAAGAATAGCCTATTTATATATTATAGGTTCTTTATTATAGATAAGGTTATTAAATATAGTAAGGTTTATTATATTATTAAGATTAAAGTAAAGTATATATTAGTAATTTTAAAATACTAGGATTAATCTAATTAGAATTTTAATCTATATTATAAGTCTTTCTTTTTACTTAATAATACTACTTAGAGCTAGGGATAAAGGTATTTTAAAGAGGTTAAATAGTATCTTATTAATATTAATAGTAAAAATAGGATATAAGGTTAATTAAATATCTAATAGTATTAGTTTAAATTTATTATTACTTAGTATATATAGATAGCTAATAAAGTTATTATTATTAGCTAGGTTATAGATATTATTATTTTTATTAGTAATTCCTAGTATTACTAATATAGAGGATATAGAGGGTATTATTTACTTAGGCCTTATAGTTAAGGTAGTAGGTATATTATAGTACTTTACTATAAAGCTCCTACTAGTAGGTAAGTTATAGATAATTAGAATAATTTTTATATACTCTTATCTCTTACTAATTACCTATTAACCTAAAGAGTAGTATATAGTTTTACTCTTATAGCTTAAGGTAAGGTTATTATTCTATTAAAGAAGGTTATATTTAAAATCTTTAAATAGCTAGTTAAGCTATTCTTAAAAGATAATATTATTAATAATTACTAGTCTATTAGGTCTATTAGTATTTAAGATAATATAGTTAGTTTAGCCTTTATATTTAATTAAGATATATAGGATAGTTTTAGGAACTATTCTTAAAATATAATAAGAGGTCTTTTACTACCTATAACTACCTATAATTTATAAATAACTAAGGTTAGGTTTATCTTTAAATTATAGTTTATAAGGAGTTATTAGTTTATTATTCCTTATTATAGGGGTATACTATTAAAGAGTAGTATAGGCCTATACTATCTAGCTAGAATTTAATTAGCACTTTTAACTAATATATAGTAAGAAAAAGCTTATCTTATAATATTCTATTCCTAACCTTAGTAATACTATTCTATTAATACTAATTAGTAGTAAAATACTATAGGTATATACTTAAGGAAATATAAAAGTTTTTAAACTAGGTTATAATATTCTCCCCCCCCTAATCTAGCTAGATAAAGTAGTATTTATATTCTAGATATTCCTATATCTTTAAGAAATTTAGTATTATATTAAGTAGCTAAGATTTCTTTTTAATAAGGAATAGCTAGTATATTCTAGTATAATTATTAATAATAATAACTTAGTACTAATCCTTCTTTTAAAAGGTAGGTAAAGTATTAATAATATTAATATAAAGGCTTTTAAGAGAATATATTCCCTTTTAAAATAAATAAATATAAAGGCTTTTTTTTTATCTCTTTATAAGATAGCTAATATAATATTTATACTAACTAATAGGCTTTATACTAGTAAAGATAAAGATAAGTTTAGTAATATTCTATTTCCCTAAATATCTAAGTTAATTATACTATAGTTTATACCTTAAGTTATTTATTATATAAGCTAATAT
Source organism: Cordyceps militaris CM01 (assembly GCF_000225605.1). Taxonomy (NCBI): domain Eukaryota; kingdom Fungi; phylum Ascomycota; class Sordariomycetes; order Hypocreales; family Cordycipitaceae; genus Cordyceps; species Cordyceps militaris. The sequence goes on from NW_006271969.1 coordinate 3,746,669, forward strand.
ATTAATATTTAAAGTAATATAGTTAACTATATAGACTTTAGTAGTTTACTAGGTAGTAAGAATAACCTTTTAATCTTTTATTATAACTACTCTTTCTTTACTAAAGACTATTATAATATCCTTTACTACTAGGTAGCTAATAAAGAGTAGGCTTATTAGGGTATCTTCCTATAGAATACTATTATATAATTTTAAGGTAGTTTTAAGGCTTTTTATAATAATAATAGCTATTCTATAAGTAATAGGTTTTAAAATAATACTAGTAAAACCTTAAATATTAAGGTCTAAGTAAGGAGATAGGTTCTTTATAAGTTCTTTATAGCTTAAGATATAGCTAAATATACTAAAGTTAAGTAGTATTAGTTTTTAATATAATAATATTAAAAGATTAAAATCTTATCTAGGTTTAATACCTATAAAAGTACTATCTACCTTAAGTTAACTAGAGTATTATAAGCTTTAAAAGATAGTAAAAGTAAGTTAGGCTAGCTTAGAATCTATAAAGGGACTTATATACTATTTAAAGCTAACCTTCTTATATTTATACTTACTATTATATTTTTTAGTTAAGTATTAGTACTTTTTATTTTATTAAAATAAAGAGGGTAGGTTTACTAAATAAAGTTTAAAGTATAACTTTTAATATTACTTATTAAAGTAACCTAAAAGCTTATAAAAGAAATAGAAGTACCTAATAGTATTAGGTTTTATTATACTATAAGGGGGATACTTTTTAGTAGCTATTATAATAATTAAAATAGCTTATTACTTAGACTTTTTATTATTCTATTATTTAAGCTTAATAAGGTTAGTTATAATTATAACTACCTATATAAATATAGTTATAAAAGCTATAATAGTATTATTAGTTTACTTTAGAATAAGATAAGGGGCTATTTTAGTAGTATAGAAGTTAAACTCTTTACTAAGACTATTAATAAAAAGATATACTATTAAAGCCTTAAGGACTTTAAAGTCTCTATTAAGAGATTATTATTTAGCCTAAGTATTAATAAGTATTATAGTAAGTTTCTTAATAGATCTATATTAAATAAGGGTTAGTATTAAAAAATAGTTAGCTATAGTTTAAAAGATAATAATACCTTTTAGTTTAAAGTACTTTTTAAAGGCTATAATTATATTTAATACTATAACCTTATCCTTAATAAAGCTATAAGTATATTCTTTAAGGCTTATATTAATAAAAGTAATAGTATAGACTTAGTCTTATATTTATTTTTAAATAAAATCCTTTATAGTCTTACTACTATAAGCCTTAGTTAAGATAAAGCTATTTCCTTAGCCTTTTAATAGTAATCTACTAAGATTATTAAGTCTTAGTATATTAATTATCTTTAGCTTCTATTTAACCTAGCTACTTTTAGATTTAAGCTTTAAGATATTTAGTACCTCCTTTAATATTAAGAATATAATACTAGATAATAAAGTAGGTAATAAAGCTATAAAAGGATCTTAGCTTATATATAGGAGTTAAGTTATTAATAATACTACTTACTAAAGGAGTAGAACTTTAAGATAATAAGGAGGATAATAGGCTAAATATATAGTCTCTCTTTTTAAACTAAATACTTTATATTTATTTAAAAGTAAAAAGTATTTAAATAAGTAATAAAGAATTCTTCTTACTAAATAAGTAGTTATTATATACTTTTTATAGTAGTTAAGACTATAAATTATAGTAAGTAATTTAGTAAGTATATTTAAGATTATAGATTATAGTAAGTAATCTAATAAGTATATTTATTTAAAAGCTATAACTATACTAGGTAAATTTATATTATAATATATATAAAATAAGTATATAGAGTCTATATATAAATTACTAAGTAGAGTATAGTAGTAGAATTTCTTTTTCTTTATATAGAATTTTTATAGTAAATAGACTTATTAGATATACTTTAGATTAGCTAGAGTTTAAGGTCTTTCCTCTTTCTATATATAAGGAGTTATAAATTTCTTAAGTTTTATAGTAAATATTAGCTTATATAGATAGTAGGTAAATTTAGTAAGAAATTAATACTTTCCTTTATTTTATTAGTAGCTTTTATAATATAAGTACTACTAAGCTTATAACCTATTAAGGCTAATAGGGTATATATAAGGTAAGAGGTAAGGTTATTATATTATATAACTTCTATCTAGTTGTATAGTATAGGTAAGTGCTAGATATACTAGGTAATAGGAGATTATTCTTCTAGCTTTAGAACTGCTTATTATTAAATAATACTAAGAAGCTAAATATAATATAACTAGCTATAGATAGAGTAAAAGTAAGGCTAGTAAATACTAGCTACCTAGATAGCTAGGCCTAGAATAGGGGTAATTATAATATATAGACTACTTAAAAGAAATTCCTAGGTATAAAGACTATAGTAAAAAGTAAGTAAACTAAGGTTACTATAAGAATATTCTTTAGTAATATATATATAGGCTATAAAAGTATAGACCCTAGATAATAACCTAGTATAAGTATAGGGTATATATTAAATATATACTAACTTAGGTAAGTAAGGTATAGTAGGCCTATATTAGCTTAGGTAATTATAGTTAATATAACTAGGGTACTACTAGAAAGGGGGGGTATATAAAGGAGTTAGGCTTAAGCCTATTCTAGCTAGACTTAGCCTAAGGCTACTATAAGTATACCCCTAGTATACCCCCTTTATATATTATAGTAAATAGATAGACTAGCTTTTCCTCCTTTCTTACTCTATAAGAGAGTTAATACTATTATAATACCTATTTATAAATGCCCTAAGGCTAGTTCTTAATACCTTAACTTTATTACTTTTAGTAAGCTAAAAATATATAGAAAATAATTTTTTTTTTAAATAGGTATAGCCTAGGCTAGGCCTAGTATTACCCCTCCCTATCTTCTTTTCTTACTCCTTCTTCTCCTCCTTCTTATCCTCCTTCCTTTTAGTTAAGATAGCTAAGTCTAGGCCTTTATCTAGCCTAAACTTAGGTATAGTTACCCTCTAAGCCTTTAAGGTAACTATAGTAACCTAAAATAGGCTAGTTAAAGTATATTACTACTAGGCTAGTTAGTAAACTACCTTAGCCTTAGCCTAATCTAAGTATACTAATACCTTAATATTAGTATAGATAATTATAATTAAGACTAAGTTATAACTAATAAAAGCTAGTATAATTATAACTTAGGTTAAACTAATTATACTTTAAATATAATAAATATTACTTTTAATTATAATATTATTAGTTTAGTTATAAATATAATAAATAACTATTATTAAATAGTTAAACTTAATATTACTTTAACTTAAAGTTAAATTATTTTTAATATAGGCTAAAAGCTAATTTTAAATAGTAATAGTTATAAGCTTAATACTATTAATAAGCTATTAATAAATTAATTAAGATTAGATTTAATTAGGTTTTAAATTAGAATTAAAAAGACTTATTAATATATAAATTTTATTATTTTTTATATACTTAATATATATAAATATATTTATTTATTTATTAAATTACCCTAATTAGACCTTATAGTCCTTTTAGTACCTTAATAAACTTATAAGTATTAGAAAAACTATAGTAGTAAACCCCTTTTATACTAGTACCTTACTATACTAAGTATAGACCTAGGGCTGCCTAGGTAAAAACTAGCCTTTCCTATATACTAATCTACTATTATATAATAATTCCTAGTAGTAGTTAATAGTATTTAGTATATTCTTAATAGGTAGGTTCCTAGGCTACTACCTTAATCTATATTACTCTATATTTTCTATTATTTATTAACTATCTAAATATATTAAATTACTTACTATCTATATATATATCTAAGTAATAAAATAGTTCCTTACTATAATACCTATTTATAGGTATATATTATAGTATATATATAGTTTTTAGCCTTATTCTATTTATTAAAGGCTAAGGTAGTATAGTAGTTAGTATATATTACCTTTTAGTATTTTACCTTAGCTAACTCTATAGTTACCCTATCTATATTCCCTTATAAGTTAGTTATAAGGTAGATATACTACTTAACTTTTAGAAAAATTGTTTAGGGTACCTCTAGCTAGATTTAAACTAGCAATCTATATACTAACCTATATAGAACTCCCTAGTATAGAACCACTACACTATAAAGGCAAATATATAAATATATTAAGATTTAAAACTAGATTAAAATAAAGGCTATCTTAATATAATATTAAGATACTTATTAGCTTATTTAAAGTAAATAATAGTATTAATCTTATTTATATACTTAAAGTATTAATTATAAAGAATTAATATTAATTTAATTATAATAATAACCTAATATAAGTACTTAGTAAGGTAATAAAGAGATAATAAGGTTATAATAAAGAATAGCTAGCTAATATAATAGACTGGCCCTAGAGGGGGTTTAGGGCAACCAGCCCTATGGCTATTAGGGGCGTAAGCCCTAATCCTCTTACCTACTTAACCACGGAAGGCAAAAGGATTTGTAACAACAATACTGACTTGTTGTTATCTGGTTGCACCTATAAGGGGCCCCCCTTTAGGGGGCTCCGCGCTAGCCACTCTGGAAGGACTAGGGCGGGCTCTGTAGCCTAGCCCTTAACAGCTAAATTAGTATTAAAATAAAGGTAGATAATAAATAAATAAGGAGTATTTATATTATTAATAGTAATAATAATAGTATTAAACTAATAAAGTTAGGGATAAGATAAAGCTAGGTAAATACTAGGGATAAAGTAACTTATTATAATAATAGTAATAGTAATTAAATTTTTTTTATTTTTTCTAAAGAAATATTAATAATATTAAAATAAGGCTAAGGGTAGCCTAGGTATAGCCTAGAGAGGTATATAAGAATAAGAAGAAAGGAAATATATAAATATAATAGTAATAATAATAAGAAACTAATAAAAAAGAGAATTAGTATAGTTTAATAACTAAAGTAAAAATAGCTTAGCCTAGGTAAGGGTAAGGGTAATAGTAAGGTATAGTATATATATTAAAAGTAAAGAAAATATATAATTATATATTATTAAAAAAAAAAGAAAAGAGTAAAAATTAAAGAATTTAAGGCTTTTTAAATATTATAATAAATAGGCTAGTTAGCTAGGTAATAAACTAAAAATAATAATAATTAAATATATATAGTTATAACTCTTTTCTTACCTAGTATAGTAAATATAATAAACTATATAAAGGCTAATATTAATCTAGGGGTTTTAAAGGGGTATAAGGATATAAATAGAGTAATTATAAAGTAAAAAGTAAAGATAAGTATAAAAGTATATAAAAGTAGGAGAATAATAAAGCTATTTTAATTAGTCTTAAGTTAAGTAAAGCCTTATAAAGGGTAAGGTTTTTACTTATTTAATATAAATAATATAGAAAATAAACTATAAAAGCTAAAGTAAGAATAATAAGGGTAGGTATTTTAGCCTTTTATAGCTATTACTATATTTACCTAAACTTTAAAGTATTTAGAGATTAGGATTTAAAAGGGACCTTAACTATATATAGTACCTAGCCTAGGCTAAGATAAGGCTATAAAAGAAGGAGGTTAAGGGGGTTAAGTAGGGAATAGGTAGGTCTATTAACCTACTAAGTTTTATATATTTATACTTATTATTATTATCTTTTATTAAGATAAGGAGTATACTACTCCTTATTAGGAATTACTTTAGGATTATACTAAACCTATATTAAAGCTAGGGTTTTTCCTTTAGGTACTCTAGTTTTTTCCCTATCTTATAAGCTATAAAGGTACTAGATAGAGCTAGTCTAATTAGTATAATATAATAATAAATAAATAATTTAAAATCTTATTAGTTATTAACTAATAGCTAGTAAGAAATAAAAGGTATTTTTTTTCTTTTTTTTTCTTTTTTTTCTTTTTTCTTATTAATATTATTTTCTTTATTTATATTATTTTCTTTTTCTTTCTTTTCTACCTTTTCTTCCCCTTTTTATATTCCCTTTTCTTATACTTATAGCTTTTCCTTATTAAATCCTACTATTCTTTATTAACTAACTTTATATAGCTATTTTATAATATTTTATTTATTATCTTTAATATACTTACTTAGCTAGAAAAGGGCTTCTAGCCTTATTACTAATTCTTTTAACTTCTTTATAGCTAGTATTATAGCTTTTAATTACTTCTATATATAATTACCTTTACTTCTCTTATTTATTAATATATCTTTCTTAATAGTTAAGAACTTATAAGGTATTATATTTTTCTTTATATTAAAGTTTCTACTTAAGTCCTAAGCTATAGTTCTAGAATATCTTATAGGGAGTATTCTTAATTAGCTTTACCTTACTATAGCTTACTAATCTATTTCTTAGTTTTCTTATTCTATTCTAGGTAGCCTAATCTTTTCTATAAGTCCCTATTAGTCTCTACCTTACTCCTTACTCCTACTTCTTTTCTTTCTTACTTCTTACTAACCTCTTATTATCTTTATTTAGTTTTAATATTATTACTATATTAGCTTATTTAAAGATTTTAAGGTAATACCTAACTATTAGGTATTTTTAATAAAGCTTATATATCTATTCCTTTAAAACTAGCTATACTATATAGAGTAGCTTTATAGTAATTCTATCTACCTTTAGGGATATATTTCCTATTAAGATAAGGGTATCTTAGATCTCCTCTATTAAGAATTCTATAGGCTAGGGTATTAGCTTCCCTAGGATAGTTAGGATGTCTTTTAGTAGGTCTTCTCCTTAGGTTCTTTTCCTAAGTAGGGCTTTCCTAAGGCACTTAGCTTTTTCCTTAGGTTCTGTATGTGTCCTACCCTCGTGCTTAATTGGCGGGGTCTGGAACTGTGAGGTCGGGTTATACTAGTTCATCACCCTGTATAGAGCCTTGTCTGAGTCGATGCTGTCCACTAGTTTCCTGTTGAAGTTGGACCACACCGAGTGCGTGCCGGTGCAAATGGTAAACGTCTTGCAGCCGGCGTCGGTGACGGCAAACGCCGAGCAGCCGCACTCGCCGCGCCACCGCAGGCTGCTCAGCCAGGCAAAGTTGTGCGCCTACGCGCTGATGATGTCGAAGCCGAAGAAGGTGTTGGGGCAGTCGCTCTGGTAGCAGCCGGAGCGGGCGTCGAGGGAGGAGTTAGTGGGAGGGGGGGAGAGGGAGCCAATGTGCGCGGAGAGGACGGGCTGGCTGAGGAGCGCGAGGCTGGCGGTGGTTGGGAGGAGAGTAAGCGGAAGTGTTGGTGGGAGGTGGTGTGAGTACAGAAGAATGGTCTCACGAGAAATGACCAAGAGATGCGAGTTGAAAGACTTCTACTCTTCTTGAAAAGCTGCGGCTTCCCGTCTATTTATCTCTATTCTGCTTGTTTGCAAGGCACTCACTCGCAACCCCGGCCCTCGGGGTGGGTGGGCCGACAAACCACGTCCCGGGCCGTGAATGAGCGCAACGAAGATCATTCCGGACTCACAAAGGCCTGTGGATGACTAGTCCTGTATATGCAAGCTCGCGGCCGCAGTTGTGTGGTGATGGCCTCGAGACGGGACTCTTCACCCCAGGGCGCGGCCTCTGTAGACCAGCCGGTTGTGATTTTTTTTTATCATCGAGATGATTAAGAAATCGAGTCTTGTTCTTTAATTCTAGATTGAAGTCTTCGAGCAACGTAAACAACTTTGCTCTGGACGATGGCGACTGTTGGTCGTCTGCTGGGACAACTCCACAAACCGATCTAGAGCACTACCCTAATAAGAGGGCTTATCTTATCTACACTAATAATAAGCATAAATAAGCAATAACCTTAGGTATGCTAAGATATAGTATTATCCTATAATATTAAATAATATAACCTAAGACTAGGAATTAGGATATATAAAATAGCTATTTTATTCCTTATAGTTAAATCTAATATAAAGCTAATTTCCTTTTTATCTTTATTTTTTATCATTTCTTTATACGTTATATGATAAGGCGGCCGCGGAATTATCTATTCCCGGAATCACCCTAATCGATAAGACAACACCGCTCTAAACTGGGTTTGATGGCGTAGCTTTTAGACATACTTGTTCAGGTGAGCTAACTAGAATTCCTGTCTATAAGATAAAAGAATCCCTGCGACCTCGAAATCAGCATGACATTACAGTAATTGACCGCTTGAGAAGCCTGCCTTAGACCCGAAACGAATACGAAAGCATCTAGCTCAGGTCGCAAGTGGTGGTGTTAGCCTCTGAAGCCGCGCTGTGCCGCAAGTATCCCTATTCACAAACGTGGAAGCCACCATCGCAGACCGCACTCGACCAGAATACCACCCAATACTCCATTGAACGACCGAAAAAGCGCCAAATAGTAAAAACAAGGGACCACCAACGATAGGGCAAGCCTGTTGCACTCCCAGACATCTTGCCGCCTTGTGAGACGCTGCACGCGACCCGGCGCCGTTTGGCCATCACAGTTGGACACCATGTCTAGCCGACCAGTTACTCCAGCATCTCCACGTAATGTTCGTGTGAAGTCGCCTACGCCAGGTTCTCCTATGTTTGGATGCGGTACGCTTCAATCCTGGCCGAATACTCCGAACGGATAACTAACTTTGCTTACGCAGAACACGTCCAGTTGCTCCTTTCACAAGGGCAGGAGGTGATGAATAGTTCGATAGCACACTACAAGATGATTCTCCGTGGCATATTCGATACGAATCCAATTGTTCCGCAGACATCCACCAGCAAAGAAGGCCGGCCGATCACCACTTTGACTTCAAATTTTCTTTGTCTTCAATGTCCAACGACAGTTTCTGAGGAAGACAGGTTGGGGCATGGGAACAAAAAGTCGCATAGATTTTGTAAATATTATCCCCAACACATGCGATGACTCCGCCGGCTGACTCTCTCAGATGTCGACTCTCGGAACGGAGCTCTGTACTGTCAAATCTGTGACGATTTGGTCTGGGACCCTACTCTTGAAGAACTACGTTTGCGAAAAATTGGGACAGGTTCATTCTCTGGTAGAACACCTGCAATACTTTCAAATTTTCCAAGCTAACAACCATGAAGGACGTAAGAGGAAACACGACGAGCTCTTCACCGACTCAATCAAAGACGACCCGAGGTACATCTCTTCCAATACCACCCTCGCTTCGTGCCGTGCCGATGGTCTTCGAGGTATCTACAATGCTGGAGCAACATGCTACCAAAACGTTGTTCTGCAGAGCTTTCTACACAACCCTCTTTTACGGAACTTCTACCTCAGCGATGGGCATCAAAGCAACGAATGTAACGTGCCTCACTGTTTGAGCTGTGCTATGGATGACATGTTCCAAGACTTTTATGCCTTGGAAAACACCAATGGCTATACGGCTGCTAATATCCTGTCTGGCTTTTGGATTTCGGAGAAGAAAGCCTTCGAAAATCTGGTTACTACCAAAGAACAAGACGCTCATGAGTTCTTCCAATTCCTGGCCGAAGATTTGCACGAGCGGAATGGCGATGGCAAAAAGCCCGAGATTGGGAGCGAGCACAGCTGTAATTGCATTATTCACCAGACATTCTACGGAAAGATGCAAACGACGACAACGTGTCAAAATTGCAACAGCTCTAGTAACACAGTACAATCATTTTTGGATCTGAGCGTAGGGCTTGACAGCCTAGCGCAGAGGAGGAACAAGAAGGCAGGGCAAAAGATACCTAATCTTAGCCTCACTGACTGTCTTGATGAAGAATATATCAAATCAGACAAGTGTGAGTATCGTTGCTACCACTGTGCTTCAACACAGCAAGCGCGACGTTACACAAGCGTTAAGCGCCTACCAAATGTGCTCTCTATACAACTCAAGGTAAGCGCTCACAATCATCATGCCATATCCACCGCAAACGACTAAACCCCACTCTCCAGCGATTCGAGTACAAGCAAGGGCGTCATGATCATGCCGCCTCAAAGGTCGACGTGCCGGTACACTTTCCGCTGCAGCTCAACATGCTCCCATACACAAATCGGGTTCGTAGCCGTGACAGCCGGGAAAACATGGAGCTACAACGATCATGTGTTTATGACCTTCTAAGCGTCGTTGTTCACGTTGGGGAGCTCGAAACGGGGCATTATACTTCATACTGCCGCGTAGGCGATCAGGTCCGTTGGTTCCGCCTTCAAAGGTATTATCTCGTACTGACTTTAGCCCTCTAGTGGTTCAAGTTCAATGACCATAAAGTCGAGCTGGCAAGCCTATCCGATGTGCTAGGTGCCCAGGCGTATCTTCTTTTCTATATTATTCGATCTCTGGCATAGGGTGTCATCAGTAATACGCTACCGAGAATGTGCCTGGGCCTGGAGCCGCAGAAATATGGATGGCCCGGCCTATATTCGAGGGTACCCCAGTGTCGCGATTGCGGCGCGTTCTAAGATGCATATTGGCGTTATCAATTAATTGTCTTATGTCCATTATACTGTAGTGATGTCTCCATTTTTCATGCTGCTCTATTTTTCATGCTGCTCTAGGATATATCGATCTTGAAAATCCAAATGAGCTGGTCGATGTCCACATTGGCTGGGGACGTTTTTGAGGGTGACCGTCAGTGAGAATTGCTATGTGTGCATGCAGACGTTCATCCGCCTAGGCTCGTAAGTTTGTTCAACGTAACAAGTGTATGGAGGATGCATTTGATACACGTACCAGCCATCCGTTACCACCCCGAGACTCGCATCGGCAGCCAGACTCGCTTGATACACTCACCCACCACCCATGCATTTTTAGTGAGAGCCGCTAGCCGGACCAATAGGTCTTTACTAGGTATATCATTTTAGGTATAATTTATATAGAAATACAATTACCTTAAATTCTGTTTTAGTTATATATACTTTTAAATAGCTACTTTAAGACTTTATAATAGTCTTTTATTTACTTAAAAAATAAACTATTATAATAGACTAGCCCTAGAGGGGCTTTAGGGGTAACCAGCCCCGTGGCTATTAAGGGCGTAAGCCCTAACCCCCTTAACTATAAGGCTAAAAGGATTTATAATAACAATACTAACCGATTATTATCTAGTTACACCTATAAGGGCCCCCTTTAGGGGCTCTACGCTAGCCACTCTTAGAAGGTGCTAGGCTAGAGCCTAGCCTATAATATACCTTCCCTCTCTTTAACACTATAGATAGGCTATAAACCCCCTAGATAAGCCGCCGCCTATAAGCC
>NW_006271969.1:3757924-3770532 GCF_000225605.1 Cordyceps militaris CM01
AGGTCTATACGTAGCGCCTCTTATACTACCTATAGTAGCTACTTACTATACAGTTTAAACCTATAACCCTAGGGTAGTATTATTATATATAATAGACTAGCCCTAGAGGGGCTTTAGGGGTAACTAGCCCCGTGGCTATTAAGGGCGTAAGCCCTAACCCCCTTAACTATAAGGCTAAAAGGATTTATAATAATAATACTAACTAATTATTATCTAGTTACACCTATAAGGGCCCCCTTTAGGGGCTCCGTGCTAGCCACTCTTAGAAGGTGCTAGGCTAGAGCCTAGCTTATAATAACTATATATTAATAAAACTAGTAGGAAAATTTCCTTACCCTTATAGTTATGTATTATATTAGAAAGATATATTAAAAACAAGTTAAGTTATCCTTACTAGTAGTAAAAAGTAATTAGAAAATATAATAAGTAACTAAAGAAAAATAGTACTACTATAATACTTAGTACTTAGTATATAGTAGTAATAGTAGTTTTTATATACTAATTAAGCTATATAGCCTATCTAATACCTTTATAATTACTAATCTATAAAGATATAGGGAAAAAAAATACTATTACCTACTTAATATAGCTTAATATAGTTCTTAATATCTTAATATACTTCTATCTTAAGAAATATGCCTAAAAACACTACCTTTAGTAGAAGGCATCTCACTGCCTAGGGTATTACTATTATATAGTAAGATAATATGACTTAGTTCTTAGTGCTTATCCTACTGCCGTTAACGTGGTAGATTATGCCCCTACTAACGTAAGGTGGAATACGCTGCTATATTGTAGTAGATATGGAAGGTGAACTCTCTAAATCCCTTTTAGAAACAAAAGGCACTAGGGGTGCCTCCTATGCCTACATCCCACCTTTCAAAAAGGCGGTGTTGATGTAGGAAGAGAGTTGCGCTTAGTATGTGTTAGCGCTAATTAATAAGTACCGAACTAGATTCAGTTACGAGGATAGTCTGGCCAGTAAAACGAGTCGGTCCGGCTAGCAGCCCTCTTTTTGGTGGCTACTCCACAACGACGGTGCACCCGAAGAAGTTACCAAACGGAAATTAAAATACCGCAAAAGGAAAACGGAACTCAATCGGCTGTACGCTGCTTGGCTTCCAGCTTTTTATCTAGAATACGGCTCTATATTCATACAAAGGGTGGAGAATCGGACACCTGCTTTACAACTCATCCAAGACATGGATATACTTCTTGTCTTCACGCTTTTCCTTCTCCGTCGCTGGGGGTAGGTCATAGTAGTTCTGGCTGCGGAAGCCTTGCTGAATCTGAGGTTAGCAGTGTGGCTAGGAGGTTAACTGCTGGTTAAAAAGCTTACCAAGTAATGGTAGGTGAAGTTGGCTATGTCGCCGGGCTCAAGACCAAGGTCCTTGAAAGTCTTGGCCTCAGGATCAATGACTTGGTCGATGAACTCCCGCTCCACCTCATCGGCCGACATAGTGTGCCACCAAAGGGCTTTGTTGAGAACGCCAGCAACGGGCTTGAGAGTAGCCTTCGGTATGTTGACGTGTCTCCTCTGTTTGAAAATTTCTTTGTCGACCATTTCGGCAATCTGCGCCATGCTGTACTGCTTGGGGCCATACAGCTCAAAGGTTTGGCCTGCTGTAGAGTCATCGTATAGCATCTTTTCCAGACCAGCGCCAACATCGATTGACTATCAATGTCAGATGCCGATTGAAGGACCACAACTCAACGTTGACTTACGTGGACTGGCCAGAACTTCTCTTGCATGTTATTGGCCGTGAACAAGTTCAACACAGACGCCAACTTCAGAAGTAGGTTGTCCTCGAACCCAAATATCGGAGCAGGGCGAACAAGAGTAGTCTCCGGGAAGATGCCTCGCGCAACTTCCTCCCCACGTCCCTAAAAATGTTACTATTGAATCGATTTGTGGGTTCGTGGCAAGCGCACCTTTGTGGCAAAGAACTCGGATGCTGACGCAGTGCTGGCGTTGTGCGAGGACACATGAATATAACGATCGACATCATACTTCGCCACAGCGTCGACAATACGTTCGGTTCCTTCGACATGGACATCGGCGAGAGAGAAATTCCTGAATACATTTAGCGCCAGTGCTCTAGAGTAACCTACGGAATGAGGCTTACTTGGTAGGATAGTCACGGCCAACGAGGTTGTAGACGATATCAGAGTGGCGAACGCTAGCTTCGATTGAGGCTGTGTTGCGCAGATCATATTCCTAGTCCGTCTGTCAATTATTTTGAAAAATAGCTGAGGCTGGGAGGTTCTTACGATAAAGACAACTCGCCCGAGGTCGCCAGTCACTTTGAGGTGGCGTTTCGTTATTTCCTCACGGTATGGAACGACAACGGTGCATCCTTGTCGGGCTGATCTCATTAGCCATGAAAAAATCGAGCCATTCTCTCTAGTCAATTGCCATACCGAGCCTGTTCACAATATAGCGACCGAGCTGACCGGTTGCGCCGAAAACGGTAGCGGTATGGCCTGTGAAGTGTAAGTCGTATTCTGACCGGTTGGAAAAGAGTCTGCAAACCTCCAAGAGAGGATCTATTAAGAGAGCAATGTTAGCTTTGTGGCACTGGGGTGAATTGGTCTTGCACGCATACCTTCCACCCTCCGTGCGAACAATTGGCTTGCCCGTCCTAGTGATGGCAATGTCGGAAAGGAAACGCTTCGAAGCAGCATTGGGCAAAATCGTGCGGGCAGAGCGCGCCGTGATCAATGAAGAGACCATTCTTGGGGCAGTAGGTTCGATGCAAGAATAGCTGTTACCTTTCAGCCAATTGCAATGGGCTCTTCTATCCTCTGATCTCGGATTAGCTACAAGGTAGACAGTGGAGCCGAATTGGAATCACGTGCAGTGTCACATGTAAGCCAGTCCTACAGCAACTACCTATATGCGCGAGCAAGGCCTGTTTTTAAATAGGGTACTAGACAGGTCGCTCTTTTAATACATAATTTTCCCCTATTATAATACTATTAATATCTCTAATATAGCTTATAAATATATATATATATATTTTAATATAAAATAATAACTTAATAATATTATAAAAAAAGAAAATTATGTATTAAATAGAATATATATTTAGTACTTTATTAAAAAATAGGTTTTATAAATATAGATAAGTAAATAAATATTTAATTATATAAGTAAGTATTTTATTATAATTATTATAATTAAATATAATAAAAAATAATTATTTGATTAGATATTTAATATTTTATATAAATAAAAATAAAGTTCTATTTATTTTATTTAAGTTTTTATATAGTTTCTTAGTATATAAGTATTATATTAAGTTTATAATAGTACCTTAAGGACTTATCGAACATCTTAAGTATAGTGTACCTACCTAGGAGGCAGGTTGTTACAACTTCCAGGCACCCAGGCTTCTAGGCTCCCAGAGCCTCACGTGGCCGCCACCGAATCGCAGAGGCTTTTTGACATCTCTATTCACAACCAACAACGCGACCGGTGCACCATTTGCCATTTTCAGGAGGCAACCCGATCCCTTCGTTTTCTCGGCCTCAAGCTTCATTTAAAATTCCGAGAGCCCTGCGGCAGCGACAGACGCAATGAATGCTGAGATCATCCCCGACTTCCTTGCGGAGCAACGGGATGCTGCGCCCGAAGACCTTCAGCCGCTGATACTTGACTTCGAGAATTATTGGGAGAGAAAACTCTGGCACCAACTCACCGATTCACTTGTCCAGTTCTTCAGCCACGACGATAGCGCCCCGCAGCGCCTAGCTTTCTACAGAGTCTTCATTCTCAAGTTTGCTGACAAGATCAATAAGTTGAAGTTGGTAGACCTGGCCTTGAAGGCTGCTTCGCAATGCAAAGGTAAATATCCACCTAGTGGGAGATTCAATTCGTTGTTTATTAATGTATGCTAGACAACCGCGAGCGCCTTGAGTTCCTGCAGTCCGTTGTGAGAAAGGTCGACACCGAAGACTCCAAAGATGCTCTCGTCTTTGCATCTGTGGCAGTAGCGCAAGTCAAACTAAGCCTGGGCGAGCTTGATGAAGCGCGAAAAGATTTGGATATGGCCGAACGTATCCTTGACTCGCTGGACTCGGTAGAGGTTATCGTCCATGCTGCCTTTTACGACGCAAACGCTAGCTACTACCAGGCAAGTCGCGCTGCATATAAACAAGTCCCTCCCAATATCATAAGGCTCTGACCATTCACAGAGGAAGATGGATTTCGCCAACTACTACAGAACGGCCCTACTGTACCTCGCATGCATCGACCTCTCAACCATGTCGGAAGACGAACGTTATCGCCGAGCATACTACTTAAGCGTCGCTGCCCTGGTTTCGAACAGCATCTACAATTTCGGCGAGCTTCTCCTTCATCCAATTCTGGATGTACTTGCACATAGTGAAGATGATTCTTGGCTACGCGATCTTCTCTTCGCGTACAACCGCGGTGACTTGGCCACCTACGCTGCGCTCTCCGATCATATTGCTTCCAACAAGCTCCTGAACGAGAATTCGACCCACTTGAAGCAAAAAATCTACTTGGCTGCTCTGACGGAGGCCGTTTTCCGACGCCCTCCTCATGACCGGGCGATGTCGTTTGCCACGATCTCACAGGAGACAAAGGTCCGACAGGATGAGATCGAACACTTGATCATGAAAGCTCTGAGCTTGGGTTTGCTACGCGGAACTATTGACCAAGTGAATGGAGTAGCCCAAATAACGTGGGTGCAGCCAAAGGTGTTGGATATGACGCAAATTGGAAGCATGCGCCAGCGTCTACTCGACTGGGACTCGAGTGTGAACCAGCTGGGTAACTGGATTGAGAAGGCCGGCAAGGATGTATGGGCGGCATAGGCCAAGAAGGATGGTCCTTGACCAATTCTCATGCGTCGCAAAACGCCAAAAGCTTAGATGAACTGGACGTCGCGTGCTATAGACTTGGCCAAGCATCATTCTTACACATTTGGCCAGAGCGACGCAGTATACAGGCACAACTATGCTATTATGTATCAATAAATAGGTCGACGAGCCTGAGGCTATTTTGCAATACTCGCGAATATGTGCTCTCATGAGTAATTATCAAGCTATTGGGGAACCAACTACATTAACCATACCAAGCAGCCAAGAGGGCCACCAGACACACCACACAACTATGGATGTATACATGCCCCAAACATTCCAACCAAAGCTTGACTCCTTCAAAATATCAAGAACCGGTATTTCAAGTACCTGGGATGATACGTAGACTAAGACGGGTGGTGCAATAGTGGTCAATAAGCCGGCGAGCCCTAGCCTGACAGTGAGGTTGCTCGAGGTTCGCACGAAAGTAAAGGGCGTGGCGAGCATCCCGACTAGAAATGCAAGTGAAAAGTTGAGTGTTGCCAAAGTTGCGAGTGACATGCCCAGAAACAGAAGAGAAAATGATTTGATGAGCTGGAATTGTTGGACTGTCGCTTTGTTAAGTGCGAGCAGGTGCGAAATTAGCCAGGGCAGCAGGACTGATACCACTGTGAATATTCCGAAAGTTGGAGACAAGATCTGTCATGGCAAAGATTAGCCTATTATATCTCGAGAGGCATTGTGCCGTGAGCGTACCGAAGCAGGTATGTTGTTGAACGCGAACAGCGGTATGACCGAAAGCGCCTGGCATATGGTAACAACAGAAATGGGCAAGAAGAGATCTCTTTCGAGTGTGGATGATGCAGCCAAAGTAGTTTCCTTCACACTCTGTACTTTAGCATTCCCCGAAGTCTGCAGTTTAGTTTGGGACGCCTGGCCACTCTTAACCCATAAGAAAATAGCCATGATGCTGAAGTTGGCAGCTAAAAGCATGGCGCTTGGGAGGTATGTACCAATGCTGACGAAATGATCTCTGTGCATGAGAAGATAAAAGAAAAAGCTTTGATGGAGATGCTCCAACAAGTTATTTAGACTTCGGAAGGTGCCCTCAACAATTCGCCCCAGCGCCATCTCATCATGCCAACCTTCTCCGTATGGCTGTAAAGTGATTGCATCGACATGGTATGGGATGAAGCTGCTATGAGGGCCTGTTGCAAGTCCGAGGCTTTGCCTCATCATACCTCGTAAGATCGTACGCAACCTGTCTTGGTAGCTATTGGAGTGGTTCTCTATGCCTTGAATGGCCGTGTGAACGCCCATTTGACCGCCGGCAATATTGACCATCGAGTTAATTAGATCTAGATTTGGCAACTGGCCGTTTGCTCCGTCGTAAAGAATATGCAGTGCTTCGAATCTGTGATCAACCGCGTAATCGAGAGCTAGAGCACCTTGAAGTGCGCCGGATTTCAGTGGCAGCGGGGCAATATATCTTGAATCGTGTGCGTCGTGATAGGCGTCGACCCATGCTTGTGTCCCGGTTCTGCTGTCGGGAGGAATAAAGATAATAATGTCCTTGGACCAGAGAGACCATCCTGTGGGACGTCAGTAACGAGTTTTGTAGCTGGCCAAGTGAGGAGTAAAACAGACTCTTGAAATAGCGCGCGAGAGTGAGCGCGAGAGTAACCCCATTGCGGTTCATCTCTTCTTTGACCGTCTTCCATGCTGCCACTAGAACAATCGCTTCCGTAGCATCGCCACGGGGTGCTTGAAGAATGCCGTAGATGTTTTCACCAGTATGCTCGTTTCCTGCATAATGATAGGTATAGTTTTGTCGCCCGACTTTGACGCCGACCTCTTTCAAAAATATCTCCAATCGGTCATTAATCCTATAGCGACAGTTGGTCAGTATTGGTACCTCTTGCTTTTCCAAATGGGGGTTGTTTAGCCCTACTGGTGATTGCTTTTACTCTCCAGTGAATCCACCTCGCGTCTGTAAGCTCGAAAGATGTTTTGCTCACTCCCTCCGAAATATGTATGCACTTGTCCGGGTAGCAAGGCATTCTCGGATATATAGGTTCGCCTAGAGTAGTTCTCGAGTGGGAGTAAGAGGAGCCAGGCAAAACCCACAATGATGCAGACGAGAGAGAGATACGGAGGTAGCTTAAGCATCCGTGGATCGCGCCGTAGCGCCATGGCAGAAGCTAAGTAGCATGTTAGCATCGCCATAGATATTCAAGGCGTTGTTGTCATACAGAGTAGTCGTGGCATTTTTTCTTATATGCACGGCGACCCGTCGCGCGCGTTGAAAGGGTCGACTGGTTGTGTTGAAGTTCAGATGGGTGGTATCACCTGTGTACGTACCTACCTAGGTACCCAGATATTTCAGCCCACCTCCTCAGTAGGTCGGTACCTATACCGACCTACCTACCTATATAAGTAAGGCCTATTTTTTTATATAGTACTAGATAAGTTTCTTAATTAATCTATAATTTTTCCTATTATAATATTACTAGTTATTTAAAATAAGATTTAAATATATTAAGGATTTTTTAATATATAATAATAGTTTAATAGTATTATAATAAGAAAATTATATATTAACTCTAAAGGTTCTTAGCTTTCTCTTATAAGTATAGATTCTCTATCTCTTTAATTTTACTTTTAAAATATAAGTTTCTTCTTTTCTTTATTATATTACTTATTAGTCCTTACCTATTATTAACCTAAAGTTGCTAGTTATTAGGTAGTTTAGTATATATATATATATATATAGTTTAAGTACTATAGTTATAATAGCTTAAAATAGCAATATAGTAGATATATATTGCTTTTAGGGTTATAGAAGGAATTGCATTTTATTGGCTATAAGAAAGCCTGCTTTGATACGAGGGAAAAAGTCTTTACAGTAAAGCCATCGTTTTACCAATATATATCGCTAGTGCTATTGCAGTTTTAAGTCAGCCCCTAAACTCCGACCTAAGATGCACCAAGACTTTCCCCCCTTAAAAGTAAAGAAAAGAATAGATATATATATATACCAAGAGTACGCCACACATGGTAAAGCTTATGGAAAACTAGGGTCCTAGCCGCTGCGTGCTACCGACCAACTCGGTGGCGGGGCTTCCTCCCATGCGAGTAGTAGAGGGCAAAACGCCAAATCTACCATATGTTTTTTGATCGACACTGACATAATGTGGCAAGGTCGCAAGAAGGTTTAATTTCACCTCAAGCCATCGCAGCACCCACTCGGGAGGCGCAATATATTTGACGTAGCCAAGGCCAGCTGGTGAATGTTAGTAATAAGCAAATACCTCGATAAAACCAGTTCGCCCTTACCGATATATCCAACACCAAGACCACATATATGCCCAAGGAGACTCGAGCTCGGGACTAGTGCTGCTACTACAAAAGCCAAAAGTAGTGGTGTTGTCCAGGTTGGAATGTGATGGGTGCCGATGATTAGGTGCGGGTTCGATCGATATGTTCGGATGGCTTCCATGCCTAGAAGCAGAAAGACCCATATGCTGTGCAAAAGTTAGTTTGTGAAGGCTGCTCAGGTCGCTATCGCAATATAGTCTGACCTTGCGCCCATGATAGCATTGTTCAGTTGCAAAATTGCCGACTCGATAACAAGATACAACACAGCAGGAACCGTGGTTAAAGCTGCTACAATTAGTATGGTCTGTTGATATGATATCCAGCGGCAATAACTCACGCCCGAAAAAAAGGGCCAGAGATGTTAATGTGCCATATTCGTTTTCGAAGCGTTCCATCAAAGGCGTTAACGCAAATATATTCACGATCGCGTGCAAAAGGTTTAGATGAATAAGTGGAAAGGTATTGATGCGATGCGCTATAAAAGATCAGCATTCGGTTCCAGGAGTGTTCTTTTGAATTGAAAAAGCCTACCTGCGAAGAGCGAGACTTTGCTAGGAACCAGAGATCCCCAAGCTTGTACATCCCAAAATCCCGGTAGGCTAAGAAGCGACAGGAAAAATATGATAAAGACGATAGCTCTGGTGAATAAAGGGAGCCGCAGCAGGTAACCTTTCGCTTTGACGGTGTTGAATCCGCGAACAATCGCCATGGTTGATCGCGCGATGGACGGCACTATGCCAGGCTAAGTTCGAAAAGAAGAGCTGATAGACGGGTCAATGTCGCTAGCGCGATGATCACAGCACACGGTATCCCAGAAATATCAGTTGTCCCTCCCGTTCGGAGCCGGTTCGCCAGTAAGACTTCAATCGGAGGCCAAGTTGTTAGTTATCTTAGTAGGTACTCGTTTCTAGCAGAGCTGTTCCAGGGGTCGTTGCTAATCGGCACGTGACTGTGACAGTTGGTTTCTAAGAAGGTTGTGGACCTTATAGGTACCTCCTTGGTATATACTACCTATATACGCGAGTAAGACCTATTTTTAGATAGGGTACTAGACAGGTCTCTTTTTTAATAGCTATTTTTCCTTTATTATAATAATATTAGGCTATTATTTATTAAGGTGTATAAGATACTTAAGTAGAAGGAGTAGAAGGTCTATTAAATATAAGTTATAAGTAGGAAAAGTAGATTAAATAGGTAAAAGAAGAAGGAAGAAGAATTATAGTATTAATAGCTATAAAGATTATATAAATTATATAGAGGGATTACTATACTTTATAGCTAGAGACTATAGAGACCTTTCTTCTACTTCTAAATAACTACTAAATACTTTAATATAGGGCTAATATAGGTATTCTAGAGTATTTAAGAGAAGGTATTAAAGGTATTCTAAAGTATTTAAGAGTTATATAACTCCTTTATATCTTATATAATAGTTATCTAAATTATATAAAAGTAGGTTTATTATAATAGGAAAAATTAGGGTATTTTTATAGTATATATAATTATACTATTATCCCTTATATCCCCCTATAAAAAGTATATCTTAAATTTATATCTCTTTAAGTAAAAGTATTATAAGATAGGAAAAAATTATATATATAAAATATATAAAAACCTAGTTATATATAGGAATTTAAACCTATTATTATATAGTATTAGGAATTTAAACCTATTATATAGAAAAATTTTATAGTATATAGGAATTTTAACCTATTATAATATATAGGAAATTTAACCTATATTATAGTTATTAAAGTCTATTAATATTATAATAAGAAAAACCTTTATTATTTAGGTAAAAACTTATTTATATATATATATATAAGGAAAAAACTATTTATTTATATAGTTTATAAAAACCTTATTATTTAATATCTTATTAAATCTTATTAATTAGGTATATTACCTAGAGATAATTTATTAAGAAAACTATTAAATTTAATTAAGCCTAGGGGCTTAGTAAAAATATTAGCTAAATTATTAACTATTTTAATATAGAAAACTATTATATTTTTATTTAAAATATATATTCTAGTATAGTAATAAGCTATATCTATATACTTAGTTTTCTTATAAAATTTAGGATTTCTTACTAATTTAATAGTAGCCTAGTTATTTATTAAAATAGGAAGTATAGAGCTTTTTCTATTTAAATTTAAACTATTAGTTAAAAATTTAAATAAATTATTTAAAAATATAGCTTCTTTAGTATAGTCTCTTAAAGCTATATATTTAGCTTTATAAGTACTTAAAGCTATATATTTTTACTTAGTATAAGACTAGCTTATAAGGTTATTATATATATAAAAGCTATAACTAGTTATAGATTTTCTTTCTTCTAAGTTACTAGCCTAAGAAGTATTAGAAAAACCTTTTATAAAATTATAATTAATAGGAAAATTATAATTATAAAATAAAACTCTATTAGGAAATTTATTTAAATATTTCTATATAGTATTTAAAGTAAAAAAGTAGGTATAGTCTAGTTTAGAAGTAAACCTAGAACAAGTTATAACTATAAAGGCTATATTAGGCCTAGTTTTTAAGGCTAGGTATAATAAAGAGCCTATTTCTTTTTAAAATTATAATATATCTATTAAGCTAGCTTCTATAGTAGATTTAACTAGCTTTAAACCTTTTAATATAGGGGTATTAGAAGTTCCTATATTTTCTTTATTATATTCTTTTATTTTATTAATAAGATATTTATACTAAGAAAGATATATATACTTATTTTTTCTATTAATAGTTATATTAACTTCTAGAAAATCTCTTATTTTACCTAAATCTTAGACTTTTATATATTTATTTAGGTTAGAGATAGTAGTTTTTATTATATTTATATTAGCCCCTATAAATAGGATATTATTAATATATAAAATTAAGGCTATATTATATATATTATTTATAAATATTCCCTAATTATAAGAACTAGTATAAAATCCTAGTTTATTTAAATTATTTAATAGAAAATTATACTATAGTCTAGGGCTTTGTTTTAGACTATATAACGCTTTATTTAATTTAGTAATAATTCTACTAGTTTTATATAATTCTTTAGCTTAACTTTTACTTATATTTAATTTAGAAGATAATTTTTCTAATAAATAATCTTTATAACCTTTAGGTAAAATAGTATAGATTTTATAATCTATATTAGTATATATAAAAGCATTCTTTATATTATATTATTAGATATAATAGTTATTATATATAGCTAAAATTAATAGAATTCTTATAGATTCTATTCTAATAGTAGTTATAAAGGTATCTTTATAATTAAGTCTTTTAACTTATTTAAAACCTTATATAACCTATCTAGATTTATATTTATATTTATAATCTAAATTATTTTCTTTTATTTTATATACCTAGTAACCTTTTAGAATTTCTTAATTTTCCTTAGGTTTATAGGATATAGTCTAAGTATTATAAAAATATAATTTATCTACTTCTAGTTTTATAGACTCTAGCTATTCTAAATTTTCCTTAGAATTTATAGCTTTATTATAACTAGAAGGCTCTAAAGGCTTAGTTATAGTATTAAGAATATAATTATTATAATTATTTATTATTATTATATTAGGGACTTCTTTATATTCTTCTTTTTTATCTATTTTTCTAGGTATATTAATAAATATATTAGTTTTAGGTATACCTTTAATATCCTCCTTAATAGAGTTATTATTCTCTATTAAAAAGTTATTTATAGAATTATTTTTTATATTATTAGTATTATTATTAGTATTACTATTATTATTATTAGTATTATTATTATTTATAATACTATTATTATTATTATCTAAAGAGATTTAGTTAGCTAAAGACTTGTTATAGTTATAGTTATTCTCTTTTAATAAATTAAAAGAGATATTATTATTATTATTATTTATAAAATTATTTTCTAATATAACGATATTTCTAGAAATTATGACTTTTTTCTTAGAAATATCCTATATTTTATAAGAATTTAGAAGATATCCTATAACTATACCTTTAAAGGCTCTAGTCTTTAGTTTAGAACTAAGAGTCTTATTCTTATAATAGACTATACTTCTAAAAGTCTTTATAACTAATAAATTACATTTAGTTAAAATTCTATTTTCTTTTAATTCTATAAGACTTATATTATTCTTTAGAGAACTATATAGTATTATATTATATATAAATAGTAGTTTCTAAAGCTTCCCCCTATAAAAAGGTAAGTATATTAGCTATAAATAATATAGCTTTTATTTTATTTAATAAAGTCCTATTTACCTTTTCTATAGCACTATTAGGTTCTTTAGTATAAGGTAGGGAATTATTAAATTTTATACTATATAATTTAAAATATTATTTAAAATTATATATAACTTCTTAAGTATTATTAGTAAATACTAACTTTATAGTTATTTTATTAG
>NW_006271969.1:3770632-3781904 GCF_000225605.1 Cordyceps militaris CM01
ATTAGAAATAATATACCTAGTAGTACCTATATTAAATATAAAAGGAATAGTATTATTATTATTATTATTAAAAATAATATTATTATTATTATAAACCTTATTAACTCTTTTTCCTAAATTATAAATATAATTAGTAAATAAAGAATCCTATTTTATTCCTTCTATATTATTAAAAATATAGTTAATATTTTTCTTATTATTATTAGTATATAGGGTTATAATAGTAAATACTATAGAATTTTTAATATCTAAATTAATATTTTTATAGTCTAAATTAATAGTTAAATTAGATTTATTTAACTTATTTCTAAAGGAATATATAGAAGAATTATTAAAATTATATTTACTATTAGTAACTATAACCCTTTCTTCTTTTTCCTTATTATTATAAGGTTTTTTAAACTTATTAAAGTCTTTAAACCTAGTTACTTTAGACTTATTATAACCTTTTGGTTTATTAAAGTCTTTAGTAACCTTATTTTTAAAGCTATAAGGAGCTTTATCTAGATAAAGAAAATAGTGATTTTCTTTATTATAACTCTTAAGCTTATAGTAATTATACTTTAAGCTTTTTTTAGTCTTTTTCTAGGGTTTTTTAATAATATTTATAATTTTAGAATTATTATTATTATTAAAATATTTAAGTCTTTTAGCCTTATCTATAAGGCTAGAAGTAAGAGTATTTATAGTATATAAAAGTAGGTTATTTCTTAAAGCCTAATTTATACTAGATATAAATCCTTTAAAACTTTTATCTATATTTTTAATAATAGATAAAGTCTAGGCTATAATTAATAATAAGCAGCTTAGAAGCTAGAAGAACAATCTCCTATTACCTAGTATATCTAGCACTTACCTATACTATATAACTAGATAGAAGATATATAATATAATAACTTTACCTCTTACCCTATATATACCCTATTAGTCTTAATAGGTTATAAGCCTAATAGCGCTTATATTATAAAAGCTATTAATAAAATAAAAGAATATATTAATTTTATACTAAATTTACCTATTATCTATATAAGCTAATATTTATTATAAAACTTAAGAAATTTATAACTCCTTATATATAGAAAGAAGAAAGACCTTAAACTCTAGTTAATTTAGAGTATATCTAATAAGTCTATTTACTATAAAAATTCTATATAAAGAAAAAGAAATTCTATTACTATATCCTACTTAATAATTTATATATAAACTTTATATACTTATTTTATATATATTATAATATAAATTTACTTAATATAGTTATAACCTTTAAATAAATATACTTATTAAATTACTTATTATAATCTATAGTTTTAAATATACTTATTAAATTATTTATTATAATCTATAGTCTTAATTACTATAAAAGGTATATAATAACTACTTACTTAGTAAGAAGAATTTCTTATTACTTATTTAAATACTTCTTACTTTTAAATAAATATAAAGTATTTAGTTTAAAAAGAAAAACTATATACTTAGCTTATTATCCTCTTTATTATCTTAAAGTTCTACTTCCTTAGTAAGTAATACTATTAATAACTTAATTCCTATATATAAGCTAAGATCTTTTTATAGCTTTATTATCTACTTTATTATTTAATATTATATCTTTAATACTAAAGGAGGTATTAAATATTTTAAAGCTTAAATCTAAAAGTAACTAAGTTAAATAGAAACTAAAGATAATTAATATACTAAGACTTAATAATCTTAATAAATTACTACTAAAAGGCTAAAGAAATAGCTTTATCCTAATTAAGGCTTATAATAGTAAGACTATAAAGAATCTTATTTAAAAATATTAAAACCAATAGGGTATATATAGAGTAAGAGGTAAAGTTATTATATTATATAACTTCTATCTAGTTGTATAGTATAGGTAAGTGCTAGATATACTAGGTAATAGGAGATTGTTCTTCTAGCTTTAGAGCTGCCTATTATTAAAAAATAGAAATAAAACTAAGTCTATACTATTACTTTTATTAATATAAGCCTTAAAAAATATATTTATAGCCTTACTAAGAATAAGATTATAGTATTAAATATAATTATAGCCTTAAAGAAATACTTTAAATTAAAAAGTATTATTATTTTTTAAACTATAGTTAACTATTTCCTAATATTAACCTTTACTTAATATAAATCTATTAAAAAACTTACTATAATACTTATTAATATTTAGACTAAGTAGTAATTTCTTAATAAAGACTTTAAAGTCCTTAAGGCTTTAATAGTATACCTTTTTATTAATAGTCTTAATAAAGAGTTTAACTTTTATACTATTAAGATAGCTTTTTATCTTATTCTAAAATAGATTAATAATACTATTATAACTTTTATAATTATACTTATATAAGTAGTTATAATTATAACTAACCTTTCTAAGCTTAAATAGTAAAATAATAAAAAGTCTAAATAATAAACTACTTTAATTATTATAATAACTATTAAAAGGTATTCTTTTTATAATATAATAAAACCTAATACTATTAAGTACTTTTATTCCTCTTATAAGCTTCTAGGTTATTTTAATAAGTAATATTAAAAGTTATATTCTAAACTTTATTTAGTAAACTTATCTTTTTTATTTTAATAAAATAAAAAGTATTAATACTTAACTAAGAAATATAATAATAAGTATAAATATAAAAAGGTTAGTTTTAAATAGTATATAAGTCTTTTTATAGACTTTAAGCTAGCTTAACTTACTTTTATTATTTTTTAAAACTTATAATATTCTAATTAATTTAAAGTAAATAATACTTTTATAGGTATTAAACCTAGATAAGATTTTAGTCTTTCTATATTATTATATTAGAAACTAATACTACTTAACTTAAATATATTTAGCTATATTTTAAGCTATAAGGAACTTATAAAGAACCTATCCCCTTATTTAGGCTTTAATATTTAAAGTCTTACTAGTACTATTTTAAAACCTACTATTTATAGAATAGCTATTATTACTATAAAAAGCCTTAAGATTACTTTAAAATTATATAATAGTATTTTATAAGAAAGTACCTTAATAAGCCTACTCTTTATTAGCTACCTAGTAGTAAAGAATATTATAATAGTCTTTAGTAAAAAAAGAGTAGTTATAATAAAAGATTAAAGGGTTATTCTTATTACCTAGTAAACTACTAAAGTTTATATAATTAACTATATTACTTTAAGTATTAGTATATTAGCCTATATAATAAATAACTTAAGGTATAAGCTATAATATAATTAACTTAAATATTTAGGGGAATAGAATATTATTAAACTTATCTTTATCTTTATTAATATAAAACCTATTAACTAGTATAAATATTATATTAACTATCTTATAAAGAAATAAAAAAAAAGCCTTTATATTTATTTATTTTAAAAGGGAATATATCTTCTTAAAAGCCTTTATATTAATATTATTAATACCTTACCTACCTTTTAAAAAAAGGATTAATATTAAGTTACTATTATTAATAATTATACTAAAATATACTAGTTATTCTTTATTAAAAAGAAATCTTAGCTACCTAATATAATACTAAATTTCTTAAAGATATAAGAATATTTAGAATATAAATACTACTTTATCTAGCTAGATTAAAGAGGGGAGAATATTATAACCTAGTTTAAAAACTCTTATATTTTTTTAAGTATATACTTATAGTATTTTACTACTAATTAGTATTAATAGAATAGTATTACTAAGGTTAAGAATAAGATACTATAAAATAAGCTTTTTTTTATTATATATTAATTAAAAGTACTAATTAAATTCTAACTAGTTATAGTATAAGTCTATATTACTTTCTAATAGTATACCTTTATAATAAAGAATAATAAACTAATAACTCTTTATAAACTATAGTTTAAAGATAAACCTAACCTTAGTTATTTATAAATTATAAGTAGTTATAAGTAATAAAAGACTTCTTATTATATTCTAAAAATAGTTTTTAAAACTATCCTATATATCTTAATAATATAAAAGCTAAACTAACTATATTATCTTAAATACTAATAAACTTAATAAACTAGTAATTACTAATAATATTATCTTTTAAGAATAGCTTAATTAACTATTTAAAGATTTTAAATATAATCTTCTTTAGTAGAATAACCTTACTTTAAGCTATAAGAGTAAAACTATATATTACTCTTTAGGTTAATAGGTAATTAGTAAAAAATAAAAATATATAGAAATTACTTTAATTACCTATAACTTACCTACTAGTAGGAACTCTATAGTAAAGTACTATAATATACTTACTACCTTAACTATAAAGCCTAAGTAAATAATACTCTTTATATTCTTTATATTAATAGTATTAGGAATTACTAATAAAGATAATAATATTTATAACCTAGCTAATAATAATAACTTTATTAGCTATTTATATATACTAAATAATAATAAATTTAAACTAATACTATTAGATATTTAATTAATCTTATATCTTATCTTTACTATTAGTATTAATAAGATACTATTTAACCTTTTTAAAATACCCTTATTTTTAACTTTAAATAGTATTATTAAGTAAGAAGAAAGACTTATAATATAGATTAAAATTCTAATTAAATTAGTCTTAATATTCTAAAACTACTAATATATACTTTATTTTAATCTTAATAATATAATAAACCTTATTATATTTAATAACCTTATCTATAATAAAAAACCTATAATATATAAATAGGCTATTCTTTACTTTAACTTATAAAAGTAAAAAGGCTTAATAGTAAATAAGTATAACTTTTTAATAAAGAACTATATTATAATTATAATTAATAGGCCTAAAAATAAGACTATTCTTCTTAGTAAGTAGGTATATAAACTTAAAAGAAGTACTAATAATAAGGTTATTTATTAGAAATCTTAATATATAGTAAAAGGTTTTAATTAATATAAAAGACTTAATTACTATAAAATATTTATAAGTATACTAAAAATTTTAATACTATACCTACTATTAGTAATTATAGCTACCTTAGACTTTAAGGTTAAATAAATAGATATTAAGACTACCTTTCTTTATAATTCTATAAATACTAAAGTCTATATTAAAATACTTAAAGAATATTAAGAAGAATACCTTAAGAAAGTATAAAAGCTATTAAAATCCTTATATAGACTAAAGTAAGCCCTATAAATCTAATATATAACTCTTTATAAAATACTTTAAAATCTTAGCTTTAAATCTATATAGCTTAATTATTCCTTATTTATTTATAAAGATAGCCTAATTATTATAGTTTATATTAATAATCTTCTTATTATTAGTAAAAATAAGGTTATTATTATAAAGATTAAAAAAACCCTATTAAATACCTATAAAATAATAAATATAGGCTTTATTAGCTATTATCTTAGTATTAATATTTACTAAGACTAATATATAAGAACCTTTATACTCTTTTAAAGTAAATATACTAAAGCTTTTCTAAAAAAAGCTAGCCTTTTTAACTATAAACCTTATAACCTACTAATAAGTCTTACTACTAAAAGTATTAAGTAATAACTTGATAATAGGCAGCTCTAAAGCCAGAAGAATAATCTCCTATTACCTAGTATATCTAGTACTTACCTATACTATATAACTAGATAGAAGTTATATAATATAACAACTTTACCTCTTACCCTATATATGCCTTATTAGTCTTAATAGGTTATAAGCCTAGTAGTACTTATATTATAAAAGCTGCTAATAAAATAAAGGAAAGTGTTAATTTCTTACTAAATTTACCTACTATCTATATAAGCTAATATTTACTATAAAACTTAAGAAATTTATAACTCCTTATATATAAGAAGAGGAAAGACCCTAAACTCTAGCTAATTTAGAGTATATTTAATAAGTCTATTTACTATAAAAATTCTATATAAAAAAAAAGAAATTCTACTACTATACCCTACCTAGTAATTTATATATAAACTCTATATACTTATTTTATATATATTATAATATAAATTTACTTAGTATAGTTATAGCCCCTAAATAGATATACCTATTAGATTACTTACTATAATCTATAATCCTAAATATACCTACTAGATTACTTACTATAATCTATAGATTATAAAAGGTATATAGTAACTACTTACTTAGTAAGAAGAATTCCCTATTATTTACTTAAATACTTCTTACCTTTAAATAAATATAAAGTACTTAGTTTAAAAAGAGAGACTATATACCTAACCTATTATCCTCCTTATTATCTTAAAGTTCTACTCTCTTAGTAAATAATACTATTAATAACTTAACTCCTATATATAAGCTAAGATCTTCTTATAGCCTTATTATCTACTTTATTATTTAATACTATATTCTTAATATTAAAGAAGGTATTAAATATCCTAAAGCTTAAATTTAAAAGTAACTAAGTTAAATAAAAGCTAAAGATAATTAATATACTAGGACTTAATAATCTTAGTAAATTACTATTAAAAAGTTAAAGAAATAACTCTATCCTAACTAAGGCTTATAGTAGTAAGATTATAAAGAATCTTATTTAGGAATAAATATAGAACTAGGTCTATACTATTACTTTTATTAATATAAGTCTTAAAGAATATACCTATAGCCTTACTAAGGATAAGGTTATAGTATTAAATATAATTATAGCCTTTAAGAAGTACTTTAAACTAAAAGGTACTATTATCTTTTAAACTATAGTTAACTATCTTCTAATACTAACCCTTATTTAATATAGATCTATTAAGAAACTTATTATAATACTTATTAATACTTAGGCTAAGTAGTAATCTCTTAATAAAGACTTTAAAGTCTTTAAGGCTTTAATAGTATATCTTTTTATTAATAGTCTTAATAAAGAGTTTAACTTTTATACTACTAAGATAACCTTTTATCTTATTCTAAAATAGACTAATAATACTATTATAGCTCTTATAATTATACTTATATAGGTAGTTATAATTATAGCTAATCTTATTAAGCTTAAATAATAGAATAATAAAAAGTCTAAATAGTAAGCTACTTTAGTTACTATAATAGCTATTAAAAGGTATCCCCCTTATAGTATAATAAAACCTAATACTATTAGGTATTTCTATTCTTTCTATAAGCTTCTAGGTTACTTTAATAAGTAATACTAGAAGCTATACCCTAAACTCTATCTAGTAAACCTACTCTTTTTATTTTAATAAAATAGAAAGTATTAATACTTAACTAAAAAATATAATAGTAAGTATAAATATAAAAAGGTTAGCTTTAAATAGTATATAAGTCTTTTTATAAACTTTAAGCTAGCCTAATTTACTTTTATTATTTTTTAAAGCTTATAATACTTTAATTAACTTAAGGTAGATAATACTTTTATAGGTATTAAACCTAGATAAGATTTTAGTCTTTTTATATTATTATATTAAAAACTAATACTACTTAACTTTAGTATATTTAACTATATTTTAGGCTATAGGGAACTTATAAGGGACCTATCCCCTTACTTAGGCCTTAGTATTTAAGGTCTTACTAGTACTATCTTAAAACCTACTACTTATAGAATAGCTATTATTACTATAAAGAGCCCTAGGACTACCTTAAAATTATATAATAGTATTCTATAGGAAGGTACCTTAATAAGCCTACTCTTTATTAGCTATTTAGTAGTAAAGAATACTATAATAGTCTTTAGTAAAGAAAAAGTAGTTATAATAAAGAATTAAGGGGTTATTCTTACTACTTAGTAGACTATTAAAGTCTATATAGTTAACTATATTACTTTAAATATTAGTATATTAGCCTATATAATAAATAACCTAAAGTATAAGCTATAGTATAATTAACTTAAATATCTAGAGGAATAGAATATTACTAAACTTATCTTTATCTTTACTAGTATAAAGCTTATTAGCTAGTATAAATATTATATTAGCTATCTTATAAGGAGATAAAAAGAAAGCCTTTATATTTATCTATTTTAAAAGGGAATATATCCTTTTAAAAGCCTTTATACTAATATTATTAGTACCTTACCTACCTCTTAAAAGAAGGATTAATACTAGGTTACTATTATTAATAATTATACTAGAATATACTAGCTATTCCTTATTAAAAAGAAATCTTAGTTACTTAATATAATACTAAATTTCTTAAAAATATAGGAATATTTAGAATATAAATACTACTTTATCTAGTTAGATTAGGGAGGGGAGAATATTATAACCTAGTTTAAGAACTCTTATATTTCCTTAGGTATATACCTATAGTATTCTATTACTAATTAGTATTAATAGAATAGTATTACTAAGGTTAGGAATAGGATACTATAAAATAAGCTTTTTCCTACTATATATTAATTAAAAGTACTAATTAAATTCTAGCTAGTTATAATATAGGCTTATATTACTCTTTAATAGTATACTTTTATAATAAGGAATAATAAATTAATAACTCCTTATAAATTATAGTTTAAAGATAAACCTAACCTTAGTTATTTATAAATTATAGGTAGTTATAGGTAGTAAAAGACCTCTTATTATATTCTAAGAATAATTCTTAAAACTATCCTATATATCCTAATTAAATATAAAGGCTAAACTAACTATATTATCTTAAATACTAATAAACCTAATAAACTAGTAGTTACTAATAATATTATCTTTTAAGAATAGCCTAACTAGCTATTTAAAGATTTTAAATATAACCTTCTTTAGTAGAATAACCCTACCTTAGACTATAAAAGTAAAACTATATACTACTCTTTAGGTTAATAGGTAATTAGTAAAAGATAAAAGTATATAGAAATTACTTTAATTACCTATAACTTACCTACTAATAAGAGCTTTATAGTAGAACACTATAGTATACCTACTACCTTAACTATAAGGCCTAAGTAAATAATACTTTCTATATTCTCTATATTAATAGTACTAGGAATTATTAATAAAAATAATAATATTTATAACCTAGTTAATAATAATAACTTTATTAGCTATCTATATATACTAAATAATAATAAATTTAAACTAATACTATTAGATATTTAATTAACCTTATATCCTATCTTTACTATTAGTATTAATAAGATACTATCTAACCTCTTTAAAATACCCTTATTCCTAACTTTAAGTAGTACTATTAAGTAAAAAGAAAGACCTATAATATAGATTAAAATTCTAATTAGATTAGTCTTAATATCTTAAAACTATTAATATATACTTTACTCTAATCTTAATAATATAATAAACCTTACTATATTTAGTAACCTTATCTATAATAAAGAACCTATAATATATAAATAAGCTATTCTTTACCTTAACTTATAAAAGTAAAAAGGCTTAATAGTAGATAAGTATAACTCTTTAATAAAGAACTATATTATAATTATAGTTAATAGGCCTAAAAATAAGACTATCCTTCTAAGTAAGTAGGTATATAAACTTAAAAGAGGTACTAATAATAAGGTTATTTACTAGAAATCCTAGTATATAGTAAAAGGCTTTAATTAATATAAAGGACTTAATTACTATAAAATATTTATAAGTATACTAAAAATTTTAATATTATACCTATTACTAGTAATTATAGCTACCCTAGACTTTAAGGTTAAGTAAATAGATATTAAGACTACCTTTCTTTATAGTCCTATAAATACTAAAGTCTATATTAAAATACCTAAAGAATATTAAGAAGAATACCTTAAGAAAGTATAGAAGCTACTAAAGTCCCTATATAGGCTAAAGTAAGCCCTATAGATCTAGTATATAACCTTTTATAAAATACTTTAAAGTCTTAGCTTTAAGCCTATATAGCTTAATTATTCCCTATTTATCTATAAAGATAGCCTAATTATTATAGTTTATATTAATAATCTTCTTATTATTAGTAAAAATAAAGTTACTATTATAAAGATTAAGAAAGCCTTATTAGATACTTATAAGATAATAGATATAGGCCTTATTAGCTACTATCTTAGTATTAATATTTACTAGGATTAATATATAAGAACCTTTATACTCTTTTAAAGTAAATATACTAAAGCCCTTTTAAAAGAAGCTAGCCTTCTTAACTATAAACCTTATAACCTACTAATAAGTCCTACTACTAAAAGTATTAAATAATAGCTAACTATTAAGAATAGCTAGTATACTAAGACCTATAAAGGCCTAATTTATCTTTTTAACTACTCTAAGCCTAATATCTACTTTACTATTAGCTATTACTATAGATTTATAGCTACCCTACTAGTAGAATATATTACTAGCCTAAAATAGCTCTTATAATATATTAAAGGTATTACTAACTATAAACTTATTTTTATAAGACCTAATAAAGGACTTTAAGTCTACTATAATACTAACTATACTAGCTATTAATAAATATATAAATCTATTAGTAGTTTTATTATTACCTTAAGAAGTAGTATTATATCTTAGTATTTAAAGCTATAGAATATTATTATATATTTAACTACTAAAGTAAAGTATATCTCCTAGTATAATATAGCCTAGGAAGCTATTTAGATTTAATAGCTTTATTATATTATTATAAAAACCCTTAAAGAAAAGCCTATTTATATTAAGACTATTATCTAGGCTAATAACTCTAATACTATTACCTAAGCTTCTAGTATCTAAGAATACCCTTATATAAAGTATATAGATATTTAATACTACTAGTTATATAATAAGAATATACTATACTAGTTAAGCTTTAGTTAAATTCTAAATACTAAGAATACTACTAATATTATAACTAAGCTACTACTAAAGCTAGCCTTTTATAAGTATAGGTACTATTTAAGACTATACTAAGTACCTCCTAAGCTATAATTTTCTAGGGGTCTATTCTAAAAGTATTATACTCTTAAGGCCTTTAGTCTTTAGGGTATTACTTACTAGAGCTATTCTATAAGTATTATAGTTAATTAGCTCTATACCTCTAGGGTATTACCCTTTATAAGTATTATAGTAGGCTCTTTATTAGTACTATTAGTATTAGCCTTTAGGGTATTACCCTTTAAAGGCTAGCTAGCTTTTTATTAATACCTTTATTAGTACTAGCCTTTAAGGTATTACTCTCTAAAGGCTAGCTAGCTTTTTATTTACTACTATCTTATTACTTTTAGGATTATTATAGGCTAATTAGTACTAAGCCTTTAGGGTATTACCTTCTAAAGGTATTATAGTAAGCCTTTTATAGTTATAAGTTATAAGGCTTTATAAGTCTTATAGCTATTAAGGCTCCCCTTATAGCCTACTACTATCTTATTACTTCTAGGACTATTATAGGCTAACTAGTACTAAGCCTTTAGGGTATTA
>NW_006271969.1:3782004-3828149 GCF_000225605.1 Cordyceps militaris CM01
CTATAGTTATAAGTTATAAGGCTCTATAGGTCTTATAGCTACTAAAGCTCCCCTATAGCTTACTACTATTTTATTATTTCTAAGACTATTATAGGCTAACTAGTACTATACCTTTAGGATATTACCCTTTAAAGGCATTATAATAAGCCTTTTATAGCTATAAGTTATAAGGCTTTATAGGTCTTATAGCTATTAAGGCTCCCTTATAGCTATAATCTTATAAAAGCCTAAGCCTCTATAAGTCTACTACTATTCTATTACTCTTAGGACTATTATAGTTAATTAGTATACTTAGCACTAGTATAGTACTAGTATAGTATACTTAGCACTAGTATAGTGCTAGTATAGTACTAGTATAGTATACTTAGTACTAATATAATACTTAGTATACCTTAGCTAGTAGTCCCTTATATATTCTATAGCCTTTAGGATAAGGTACCTTTACTAAATATAGTTTATAGTATAACTTTTATTTTCTATAAAATTTATTTATATAGGTTTTTAAGTTAAATTACCTTATAAGTAAAAAGTAGAAAATATAGTAATTATAAAGCCCCCTATATAATAGTAAGGCCCCCTATATAGTAGTAAGCTACCCTATACTTAATATAACTATAAGCTACCCTATACCTAGTATAACTATAAGCTACCCTATACCTAGAAGAAAAAGGTAACTTAGGTATATTAATAGGTACTATTATACCTATTAGTAAGTAGGAGAATTAGGCTACTATTATAGTATATTATAGTAGCTATAGTAATTACTACTTTTCCTTATAGTTATTATTTTATTCCTTATAGTTATTATTTTATTCCTTATAGTTATTATTTTATTCCTTATAGTTATTTTTAGTTATTTTTCCTAGTTAATATAGATTAAGTAGGAGTAATAATAGGTAGCTTTAAAGCTAGAAGAATAATCTCCTATTACCTAGTATATCTAGCACTTACCTATACTATATAACTAGATAGAAGTTATATAATATAATAACTTTACCTCTTACCCTATATATACCCTATTAGTCTTAACAATACTAGGGAAAGATAAGGTAGTAGGTCTAGCCTAGACTCTATATAACCTCTAAGTATAATACCTATAACTAGTTATAAGGGTATTTAAAGCTATCTTAACTTACTATATTAAAGAAGCTCTAAAGGTCCCTCTAATTAACCTCTACTTAATAACTAGGAAGTACTAGATACTAATAAGGTAGGAGGTAAGTAGGGTAGTAGCCTAGCTCTAGTATATATCTACCTAGGTAGCTAGAGTAGTCCTAGTAGTAGTAAAGAGGCTAAGGTAATAGTAGTAATATAGGTAATAATAACTATAATAATAAATAAGACTACTATTAGCTAACCTATATAAAAGCCTCCTAAGTAAGTCTAAAGGGGCCTTAAAGTAGGACTAGAAGATATTTAATAAGTAGTTATAAAATAAATTAATAGTAAGGTAGGAGGTAGATAAGTTAGCTAAATAATACTATACTAAATAGGTTATAGTCTACTCTACCTATAAGCTACTATAGCTTTAGTACCTTACTTAGGTAATTTTATTCCTATTTATACCTAGGTATATTAGTTTTATTATTATATAAATATATATAAAGAAAATTAGACTTAATACCTTTCTTTATAAATAATATATTCCTAGTTATAAATTAGGCCTATATTATTATAAAGAAAGGCTAGAAAATATCTACTATATCTTACTAAGTTATATAATATACTAGACTAAGCCTAGGTTACTAAAGGGGTAGCTTTAAAATAGGTAAGATATACTATTAATACTAAACTACCTAAGGGATTTAATAACTATTACTAAGTAGTTATACTTATAAAGTTAACTAATATATATTTAAACCTTACCTAGGTTAATACTAAACTAAGGTTAGGTTAGGTATAATATAATAGTAATATAGGTATATAGTAAGATAGGAATAGACTAGGTATATACTAGTACTAGTTTAATATAAGTATAAGAAGTAATTAACTTTTAATTTTAAAATTTAATAAATTAGGCTATTAGCCTACTCCTACCCTAATATAGCCTAGACTTAATACTAGCCTAACTTTACCCCTTTTCTTAGGTATAAAATAAAAGATTTAAAAAAATAAGTATAGCCTAAGCTAGGCCTAATACTACCCTAACTTTATTACTTTTAATAGGCTAAAAAATATATAGAAAACTAAAAATAATTTTAAATAGGTATAGCCTAGGCTAGGCCTAGTACTACCCCTTCCTACCTCCTTCTCTTCTTACTCCTCCTCCTTCTCTTTACCCTCCTCCCCCTTAGTTAAGGTAGCTAAGTCTAGGCCTTTATCTAGCCTAGGCTTAAGTATAGTTACCCCCTAGGCCTCTAAAGTAATTATAATAACCTAGAGTAAGCTAGCTAAGGTATATTACTACTAGGCTAGCTAATAAGCTACCTTAACCCTAGCTTAGTCTAGGTATACTAATACCTTAATATTAATATAAATAGTTATAGCTAAGATTAGGTTATAATTAGTAAAGGCTAGTATAATTATAACCTAAACTAAACTAGCTATACTTTAAATATAGTAGGTATTACCTTTAGTATTTATATTATTAGCTTAGTTATAAGTATAGTAAATAGCTACTATTAAATAGCTAAACTTAATATTACTTAGGCTTAAGGCTAGGCTTTTTTTAATATAAGCTAAAAGCTAATTTTAAGTAATAGTAGTTATAAGCTTAATATTATTAATAAGTTATTAATAAATTAACTAAGATTAGACTTAGTTAGGCTTTAAATTAGAATTAAAAAGACTTATTAATATATAAACTTTATTATTTTTTATATACTTAGTATATATAGATATATTAAAATCTAAAACTAGATTAGGATAGGGGCTACCTTAGTATAGTATTAAAATACTTACTAGCCTACTTAAAGTAAATAATAGTATTAGTATTACCTATATACTTAAGGTACTAGTTATAAAAGACTAATATTAGTTTACTTATAGTAATAACCTAGTATAGGTACTTAGTAGGGTAGTAAAGAAGTAAAGAAGGTAATTAGTTAGATTAATATTAGAATAAGGGTAAATAATAAATAGGTAAAAGTTATTTATATTATTAATAATAATAATAATAATATTAAACTAATAAGGTTAAGAATAAGATAAGGCTAAGTATATATTAGGGATAAGGTAACTTATTATAGTAGTAGTAATAATAATAGTTAAAAATTTTTATTTTTCTAAGAAGTATTAATAATATTAAGATAAGGCTAAGAGTAGCTTAGGTATAGCCTAGGGAGGTATATAAGGATAAGAAGGAAGGGAGTATATAAGTATAGTAGTAATAGTAATAAAAAACTAATAAAAAGAAGAGTTAATATAGTTTAATAGCTAGAATAAGAATAGCTTAGCCTAAATAAAGGTAAGGGTAATAATAGGGTATAATATATATATTAAAAGTAAAAAAGATATATAATTATATATTATTAAAAAAGAAAAGAAAAAAGTAAAAATTAAAAAATTTAAGGCTTTTTAAATATTATAGTAAATAAGCTAGCTAGCTAAGTAATAGGCTAAAATAATAATAATTAAATATATATAGCTATAGCTCCTTCTCTACCTAATATAGTAAATATAATAAACTATATAAAGGCTAATATTAATTTAAAGGCTTTAAAGAGGTATAAAGATATAAATAAAGTAATTATAAAGTAAGAAGTAAAGATAAGTATAAAAGTATATAGAAGTAAGAAAGTAATAAAGCTATCCTAACTAGTCTTAATATAAGTAAGGCCTTATAAGGGGTAAGGTTCTTACTTATTTAGTATAGATAATATAGAAAATAAACTATAAAAGCTAAAGAGAAGAATAATAAAGGTAGGTATTATAGCCTTTATAGCTATTACTATACCTACTTATACTTTAAAGTATCTAGGGATTAGGATCTAAGAGGGACCTTAACTATATATAGTGCCTAGCCTAGGCTAAGATAAGGCTATAAGGGGAGGAGGTTAAGGGGGTTAAGTAAAGGATAGGTAGGTTTATTAGCCTATTAAGTTTTATATATTTATACTTATTATTATTATCTTTTACTAAGATAAGGAGTATACTACTCCTTACTAGGAATTACTCTAGGATTATACTAAACCTATACTAGAGCTAGGGTTTTTTCTCTAGGTACTCTAGTTTTTTCCCTATCTTATAAGCTATAAAGGTATTAAATAGACTAGCTAGTCTAATTAATATAATATAATAATAATAATAATAATAAATTCTATAAAATATAAATAAGGTTTTCTTTTAAATACTTTAGTTTTTCCTTATTTTATAATTAATAAAGGTATTAAATAGGTTATTTAGCTTAATTAGTATATAAAAATTATTATTATTATTATTATTATTATTATTATTATTATTATTATTATTATTATTATTATAGTCCTTTTAGTATCTTAATAAACTTATAAATACTAGAAAAACTATAATAGTAAACCCCTTTTATACTAATACCTTACTATATTAAGTATAAACCTAAGATTATCTAGATAAAAACTAGCCTTTTTTATATATTAATCTACTATTATATAATAATTCTTAATAGGTTTAATAGTATTTAGTATTCTTAATAAGTAGATTTCTAAGCTACTACTTTAATATATATCTTTCTATATCTTTTATTAATTATTAACTATTTAGATATATTAATTTACTTATTATCTATATATATATCTAAATAATAGAATACTTCTTTACTATTAATACCTTTTATAAAGTATATATTATAATATATATATAGTTTTTAGCCTTATTCTATTAATTAAAGGCTAGGGTAGTATAGTAATTAGTATATATTACCTTCTAGCTTTTTATCTTAGCCTACTATAGTTACCTTACCTATATTCCCTTATAAGTTAGTTATAAAGCTAGGCTATATTACTTAACTTTTAGAAAAATCGTTTAAGGTGCCTTTAACTAGATTTAAACTAGTAATCTATATACTAACCTATATAGAACTCTATACTATAGAACTACTATACTATAGAGGCTAAGAATATATACTAAAATATATATATAGTTTTTAGCTTTATTTTATTTATTAAGAAGCTAAGTAATATAGTAGTTAGTATATACTTTTAACTTTTTACCTTAAACCTACTTTATAGTTATTTATTAAATTACCCTAATTAGACCTTATAGTCCTTCTAGTACTTTAATAAACTTATAAGTACTAGAAAAACTATAGTAGTAAACTTATACTAGTACCTTACTATACTAGGTATAGTTCCTAGGCTACCTAGGTAAAAACTAACCTTTTCTATATACTAATCTACTATTATATAATAATTCCTAGTAGTAGTTAATAGTATTTAGTATATTCTTAGTAAGTAGGTTTCTAGGCTATTACCTTAATCTATATTACTCTATATTTTCTATTATTTATTAACTATCTAAGTATATTAATTACTTATCTCTATATATATATCTAAGTAGTAGAATAGTCCCTTATTATAGTACCTATCTATAGGTATATATTATAGTATATATATAGTTTTTAGCTTTATTCTATTAATTAAAGGCTAAGGTAGTATAGTAGTTAGTATATATTACCTTCTAGCTTTTACCCTAGCTAACTCTATAGTTACCTTACTTATATTCCCTTATAAGTTAGTTATATAGTAGAATATACTACTTAACTTTTAGAAAAATTGTTTAAGGTGCCTCTAGCTAGATTTAAACTAGCAATCTATATACTAACCTATATAGAACTCCCTAGTATAGAACCACTACGCTATAAAGGCCCTACTTTATAGTTATCTTACTTATAGTTCTTTATAAGTTAGTTATAAGGGTAGGCTATATTATTTAACTTTTTAGAAAAATTAGTTAAGGTACTTTTAGCTAGATTTAAACTAGTAATCTATATACTAACCTATATAGAACTCCCTAGTTGTTAAGGACTGGCCCTAGGGCATCTGCAGATAGGCGTCACAATAGTATTAACTCTCTTACGGAGTAAGAGAGGAGGAAAAGCTAGTCTGTCCATCTGCTATGGTACATAAAGGGGGCGCGCCAGGGGCGCGCCCGTGGTGGCCTCAGGCCAAGTCTAGCCGGAGTGGGCTCGAGCCCGACTCCTTCACACTAGTATAGAAATATTATTAATATTATTTTATATTAAGGTATTAAGTATTTTAAAGTATATTAGTACTATTTTATAATTTTAATTATACTATAGATAGCTTCTTATATATTACTAATAACGTCTTTTTAATACCTACCTAAAAACATGCATAATTTTTAACGGTTTATTATAGGTATCGCAGAAAACAACCCCCGCACGTGGACCTCCTCCAACGCTACAAACTGCTGCCATTCAGTCAGTGCACAGCCGAGGTCTTAGCTTTGTGCAGAACGGTGTTTTATTCAGCAACCTCCACATTGACTCCTCATGATAATGCCATTCTTACGACCTTTTACACCTCAACACAGCAGAGCTCTTCCCCTCGTCATTTCCAATTGACTATCACAGTCTAGCATAGGAACGATATTGAAAGCCTCCTGTCAACTGTCATCAAAGACTCGAACTCGAGCAACAATGAATCTCACTCCACTCCCCGACGTGAAACGGCTCAGTCCAGTGTGTATTCGAATTCTTGGCGGCAACCCTGGCAAATTCACACTGCAGGGAACGAACACGTATCTACTTGGCTCTGGAAAGCGCCGCATATTATTAGACTCCGGAGAGGGAAGGCCGGCGTGGGCCGTCTCTCTGAGGGAAGTGCTCGAGGCGGAAGGTGCCACTGTCGATACTCTATTGCTTTCACACTGGCATCATGACCATGTCGGCGGCATTGAGGATCTCCGCAGGGTTTCTCCGCAGGCCGTCGTCTATAAGTTCCACCCGGAAGATGGGCAGACTGCGATCGTTGATGGCCAAACTTTTCGGACAGAAGGCGCTACGCTGACAGCACATCATACACCTGGCCACACAGCAGACCACCTAGTCTTTACCTTGGCAGAAGAGAACGCTATGTTCACAGCTGATAATGTGCTTGGTGAAGGCACGGCTGTGTTTGAAGACATGGCGATGTATATCAACAGTCTACACAAGATGAAGACGCTATTTCACGGTAGAGCATATCCTGGTCACGGCGAACTCATTAACGATGGCCTCCAAAAGATCTCCGAATACATCAACCATCGCAAACACAGGGAGGAACAGGTAGTCCAGGTCATGAGGTGCGGCAAGGCAGATGGCAACCGAAGCTGGACTGGAATGGATATTGTGAAGGAGGTTTATAAAGAGGTGCACGAGGACTTACACCCTGCAGCTTGCGCTGGTGTCTTGCAGATATTAAGGAAATTGGAACAGGAAGGGAGGGCAGCAAGAGCGGAAGATGATCGTGATGGCAACTTGTGGGTGCTGACTGGCCAGGCAGCTCTTTAGTTTCTTATGGATCGGTTTCTCCCCACGTTAAAAACGAGACAATCTACAGATAAACTCCTGTAGTGGCGCTTTCTTGCAAAAGATGGTGGTCTAGGCAAGGGACCCTCTTGATGGCCAAGCTTCTCACTATCGAGCTCTTCAATAAACCCGTCTGGATAACTACCCCAACTTACGTGACAACTCCCTCTGTCGTGAGTAGATGGAACAAGGCTAGATCCGGAGCGTGCTATGGGACCTTCAGCAATGCTGCCGAGTGAGGAGCCTTGGAGTTCGAGTCATAAATCACCACCAAATATTGGGTTTAATAATGCATACCTGGTGATCCGGTGATGCTCAAGAGAATGGCACACGTCACGCCCCCCGAAGGTGCCGAGCCGGAACAGGAAATGGTTACCATCCATCGGCTCCGACAAAGCGCGACACCAGCTAAATACCATGTTCATGAAACTGTGGTGATGAACAGAAATCGCCCTACGCATTGCCAATAACTGTGACTGCATATCTCAAGCGTCGTGACACACTGGCGGTCCTCTATGGGCGGCTTGATACATTCACGATTAAATGGGATGCCGTTGCGAGGCTTTCCCGGACAAGGGGCGGTAATTACTACTACCAGGCCGATTTACCACGTTCCGCGAAAACACTAGTTGTGGATGGACAATGAAAGCTTGCAGCGAGGTGGGGAATCAAATCCACCAGGAAGGGCAGAAACTTTCTGTCGTAGTTCAGAATATATCAACCGTGGAGTTCAGTTTACTATGTCTTAATACCAACAAAGTGAATTTCCGCCTAAAAAATCAAGTGTTGGCCACAGAGCGGGCCACGCGGGTCACGGTCTGTCCGGATCGTCCGGGTCGCTTATGGGGTCACAAGCTCAACATTCTCCGTTGGCGGGCTACACAGCCAGCCACTCCGACAAGACAGCATCAGTACCTGTACCGAGAACAACTCGCAGAACCCTTCGTAACGTTCCCGTGGAAAACCAACTACGGCTAACATGGACAGCAACATGGCAAGTCACTCTGCCGGATATTGGTGGTCAGAAAAGGCGACTTGGTAAGAATCACAGGGGGTATCCCGATTGAACGACAGGCCACGGGGCCATAGCCCGCTCATAGCGAAGCAATATCGCATTAGTACAGCTCATCGAGAGATACTAATTACAGGCTGTCCTGCTTCTGCGGCCTAATTAGCTAGTCACTTGTGTGTATCTGTACTTGGTTCGGTTGATGGACAGCAGCACCGCCAGTCCCTACCAGTATGCCGAGTCACATTACCAAGTTTCACCATGTTCCTTTCCATTCTGACTAGCCAGCCTTTTTTTCAATCTGGTCTACAACTGCCCCGCTCCGGCGTCCTCGGGGCTTCGCCCAAGCTTCGCTCAGGCTCCTTCTGGATTTGGTGACAACATCGCTTTTCCCCAGGCAAAGAAAAATTGGGCCCTCACATGTCTCTTATTCTATATTATGAGAACGCTCATTTCAAGCCCAGTCGGAAGCATCGGAGCTGGCATATTCGACTAATGAAGCCATCGCTGTCAGATATATACACATGCATACCTACTTACCTCGACGCCTTGCATCTGGTACTCTCTGCAGTGATATTTCCCCCCTCCCTTGCTTTTTATCCGTCCCCATTTCTCTTGAATTTATCACCAAACGCTTCGCCCTCCCAACGCTTCGTTTCCAAACCTACATCGCAAACTACACACGACGAATCTCTCTGTCGCGTCTCTCACCCTGCCATATGCAATCTCTGCCCACTCGTGTGTCCAGAACTTCTGTCACTTTCCGCCTCATTGCCTGGCCGTTCAATGTCTCGCACAAAATCTAGGGCGGCTAGCCACGGTCTTCCCATTGCCTTCTACTTTTTGGCAGTTGCACTCTCTGCTTTAGCTCATACTGACGGCACAGAGGGCTTGCAAAGCCACGGGAGCATAATCGACAAGGCCTCAACCCATAATGCAACGGATTACCCAAGCACCTATTTTGCGTACACCCATCATGTCAACATAATATATGCCCACATCACAATCATGGTCCTAGCTTGGGTTTTTGTTTTGCCAATCGGTAAGCCTTCGTCCCTGACTCTGCTATCCCTATCAAGCCTTCGGCAATTGTGCTAATTCTATGTTATTCAGCTGTAATGCTTTCAATCGCAAAGTCCAGACATGCACCGGCTGTTCAGTTCGTCTTCGCGGCTGTCAATGCAGTGGGTGTCGTTTTGTCTGCAGTGTATGATGCGAGCACACCTGACCTTTACCCCAACAATGCGCACCATAAGATCGGCTGGATCATAACATGGGTCAGCTCTGCACATGTTTTTGTCACTTTTGCTGGCCGATTTGTCAATGCCCGGAATATCTCGATTCTAAATGGTAGCTACCAGATACTTCACCCGTTTCTGGCCCTGTCTGGGCATGGTCCTGCTCAGAACACCCAAGCCAATTACTATCGCCAGCAGGGCTGCTCACCCGATGACAGTGGCCATG
This sequence comes from Cordyceps militaris CM01, assembly GCF_000225605.1. Taxonomy (NCBI): domain Eukaryota; kingdom Fungi; phylum Ascomycota; class Sordariomycetes; order Hypocreales; family Cordycipitaceae; genus Cordyceps; species Cordyceps militaris. The sequence continues at coordinate 3,791,925 of NW_006271969.1, forward strand.
GAACTGTCTCACAGTCACCATCTGCTCGCAGCAGCTCCGTTTCGACCATATGTGCAGACGATACCAGATTTCAAAGCGAAAACTCCAAGGAGCACGGCGAAGACAATGACGAGTTCGAGCATCTGCCACTTTCAGCTACTGCCTTCCCAATAAAACCTCCCATAGTCAAGATGACACGTATTGTATCCCACAGCGTCTGGAAGTTTGTTCAGCTATGGTGCAGAGTAGTAGATCGCGTCATTTTACCGTTTGGCTTTGTCGCGTTGACTACCGGCATTGTTACATTTGCTCGCTTTTTCGTGAGTCTGATAATTTTTTTGGTCGATTCCGCTTTGCTGCGCTTATTCTAATGGATTCATTTGATTTACAGGAAGGAAACGCAATCTTTGGGGGGCTTGCACACTGGATCAAAGGTGGCGTCTTCTTTTGGCTTGGACTATTCAACCTCGGCCGATGGTCTGGCAGCTTCGCTGAGCTGGGCTGGGCTTGGAATCTGCGGCCAAAGACCTATGACCAGAGCTTCTGCCCTTCTGCTGAGTTTGTAGAGAGCTCTCTCATTCTTTTCTATGGATCAACAAATATCTTCCTGGAGCACCTGGGTGGATGGGGTGGTGAATGGACCGCCCAGGATCTCGAGCACCTGGCAATCACGGTGTTGTTCATTGGGGGGGGTCTGGTGAGTCAATTGACTTTCTGGTTTGCATTTTATAGGACGCTAATCATTACGCAGTGCGGTATGCTGATTGAGTCAACCTACATTCGTGACTTGCTCAATACGACCAGCAGTATCGTACCTGCTCGTTTTGACTCTGACGAGGAGCGGGAGCATATCCAGGTTCCTGAGACGTGTGAGTTCTCGTTGAACCCAATTCCTGCCTTGGTCATTCTTCTCCTCGGCATCATGATGAGTTCCCATCATCAGACAACGATGACAGCAAGTATGGTTCATCAGCAATGGGGAACTTTACTACTTTGGGCATCTGTATCGCGTGGTCTCACGTATGTGCTACTATATCTGAGGCCACCAAAGTCTGTGTTTCCATCTCGCCCACCTACTGAGCTTCTGACCTCATTTGGTCTCATTGCTGGTGGAATCATTTTCATGGCTAGTGTGGGTTTACCATTCTCGTGCTGGTATTGCTGTATGCTAACCCACCTAGCAGAGTACAGACACTATCAATGGTATGATTCATTACAACCTGGATGCCATGTTTCTATACACACTTACTATGGGATTGGTGGGTACCCTTATGTCCTGGGAAATTACTGCCCTTGCGGTCAAGGGCTGGGCAGTCCGGAAAGAACTTGCTCCCGGCAGCTAGGCTCTTTTGCTTGGGGTCTTGCTTTTCGCCAGCGGCAAGTGGCTCTACTTCCTCTTATCAAGGCTCGGGCTATCGACACCGCTGCCTCTTTTGCTTTTCCTCTTGGCTCTTCCGGACCTCTTTGCTACGTTCTAGCCCTATGAATACTATACCCATGTAGAGTCTCTTCTCGAACGATACCCAAACAATGATGGATTTTACTATGGATTAATGTTGTTTCATTCATCCTGGTGTGCTACTACTCCTGTCTTTTGCTGCGCTCGTCAAATAGATCCGACACCCGTGAGCCTCCGAGCCTATTAGGTCGCCCCCGGTGTGGTTCTCTGCTGTGGCAATATTATGTCACCCGGGCGTAGTTTGATGCTCATTCAGTCGTTCATTCCACATTGACGTTACGTCTACGCGCACGTAGACGTACCAACCATCTCGAGGGGCATTTTTGGTAGATGAGTTGATGTCGTTGACTCTACCCCACGTCCGGCCGGCTTCTGATGGTGGCTTGACGGTGCCTGCTGCGTACCGTCGTGGTACATCACACGTATTCTCAGGCTTCGTATCCCACATCGAATCTGTTTTTTTCCACTTGCCGTTTTCTGCCAGCAATGAGTGGTCATGCTCTGCTCGGTTCATCTCATGTTCTTCTGCTCCTTCTTCTGCTCTTCGCTAGCCTGGACAATTCGCTCCTTGTCGTCTCTGCTGAATTGATAATTGCCTTGTACCAGCGCATGTACTAGAAATGGCACAGAGTCTGCCCTGAAGTCATCTGCATTGCGGACTCTGTCCAGGTCCTCTGACAACTCCGTCGTGAGTCGTTGGAGATAGCTCGAGATAAATTCGTCCAGAACGTCAACGTCTCTTTCTGGCATTTTGGCTGTGCTTTGGGTGGCACCACGGTATACGCCGATAGTAGTAGAAGGTTGCGTGTCGCTCAAATAACTCGAAGTGAAGGTTGGTCTGGTGGTGGTGTGTCTGGGAATAATAACTCGAGGTAACTCTGGGTTCTCTCGGTTACCATGAGGTAGGAAAAAAAACCGGGCTTGGCGTGGGTGTGTTCGCATAGTGGGGTAGCTTTCTCTAACCTGCGTACCCTGTACTCTATGTTGCGTGATTTGTCGGGCACCATTGTCGGTGTCGGTGAACACGCTGATAATGCCTTCTCTTTCTTGGACTCTTTTTGGGTGTGCCCTTCTGTATAGTGGCTGTTCACAGAATTGTCGGGGTTGTCTTGTTCGACGATGGTTGCTGTGCATCACGCTCGACCAATCAATACGCATGTGCGAAATCACACCAGAGATGCACAGAACACAAAAGGAACGATGAAACACCCAACTGACCATGTATGAAAGACCACACCAACAAGTAAGCGTAATGCAAAACTAAAGTGGCACTGTATATAGTATCGTATATCGCGGTTGGAGAACGATTCTGTCCCAAAACTACGTCGTACATTGTCGCCAACCACAGCACGCACAGAGGGCGAAATGCGAACGAACGGACTGACAAAAACGAACAAAATACCAGCTTAGTTGCAAAAGTACAAGAGTGACACTGCAAAAGATTGAACAGAAATCGTCAAACCTGCATTACAACGCACCGCGACCCGAATACCAAACACAGACATGGCACGGCGAAGTCGGCAAATCACATGCCACCATCAATATAAAATCCGAAATCGGGATCAAAAATACACATACGACCACGAAGCCATTCCCACCAGCCGTCAAGTAAGGAAATCGAGCTCTTACAATGTTGTTTGCAGGTAAGATATGACCACTGCCCCGGTCAAATACACCCCAGAGAATCGGGATGAATGCAAAAGGCGCAAGCTAGATATAGTAGTAACACTAACCCAGAAAATAGTCCACGCTACTCAACCAAAATTGTCTGACTGTCGGTCTAAGTCACAACGACAAGCATGGTTCCCCCCCCGCCCATCCATGCCAAAGACCCGAATAATATACCAACTACGTCACAGAGTCAGGTGCTTCGCACCCGCCAGTGAAACAAATACCACCCAAGATCGAGCAATCTTCAAGTGTTACCTCTGTATGACAGCAAACTGCGAGCTCGAACGATGCATCGGGGGGAGGGTTAACTTGGGGAGAGTACATGTTCTGTTCATAGTCGGATCACCACTAATTAAGATACCGCTGCCGCATCGAATAAGTCTATGTTCAAATGAGAGAGATATTAGTGATATTGCAAACTCGTCTGTTGATTCCTGCCCCCGATTTGCTGCTGAAGCTCTCAGACACCATGCCCTACCCTCACAGCTGCCCCGGGGCTTATACGAATAAATTAGCAAAGACTGGCGAATTCTTACAGACTAGTAAAATACTACAAAATAATCGATGATCATAGTATTTCTTATCACCTGTTCTGTCTCATGTCGCGTAACCTAAATCCACGGCAGCTGAGTCGATGTTTGCAAAACACGGGCTTGACGGAGCAGCTAGTGTCGGGGTTGGTAATACGTGCACCAAGGTTGAATCATAGATATGGCCATACACTAGTTCAACAAGATATGTTACGTATAAATAATTATTTAAGACCCTATGCTCGGCCAGGAGCAGCTCGTATTGACTACAAGCAGGCTCAACCTAAACTGTTCACCATCACCCCCACGAACCGCCCGAAATGCAACTTAATAAATTCGCCCTCGCACTACTCACTGTAGCTGTGGCAGCACAGGATCATTTGGATGGACTGCCGGAGTGTGCTAAGCCGTGCGTCCACCAAAACGCCCCCAATTCAGGCTGTCGCTCTGAGGACGACTTTAAATGTCTCTGCGGGTATGTATGTTCCCATGCCGTCCGTATACAATGCCACAGCAAGGATAGATAGAAAGCAATGTGGTATAATCGCTAACGCTAAATAGATCAACCGAGTTCCTCACTGCCATGGCTGGCTGCGCGATGCACCAGTGTAGCTTTGGTGACCTGTAAGGACCAGCCAGCTATTTCGCCTCTCACGTCCAATAGCCCAGCTCGATTACACACACTCGCAATAACGTTATCATCTGGCTGACCACAATGATGTAGCATGGCTGCTCAAAAATGGGCCGCGGACAAATGCTAATTAGTTGCTGAGACGCTGAAACTCGTCTCTGCAGCAGACATTGGATGCCCTCGAGTAGAACAAGAACAATCAATTCATACAGTCTTCTGGTTCTCACCTGAATTTTTGTGCCGCACTACTTCGAATGTTCAAGGGGCAGCGGGAGAGAAACGGACATGATTGTCATGACTCGCCATGAATTGCAAATAGAAAGCTAGAACCAACAAAAGCATAGGGAGCCAGAGGAAAACGGCTGCCCCATCAATAATGTACAAGAAGCTCGTACTCTACATTGTAGCAATTCGACGCTGCACCAATTGTAAACTTTCGGGGGTTTCGGCTGAAAAATAAATTGATCGATGATATCGAGTCTCGCGTAAAAGCCGGCGGAGATCATCCCAGGGGAGACCCTAGTGCGATATGTACTGAAATACGGCAGATACATCACGCTCTCCGTGTTCCTGCCTCAGCAATAAATCTTGAATAGGCTTTAGGCCATCATTCGTAAAATGGTTCCAGGTGCTTGTGTCACCGTACAGAAGTGCTGGGGCTTTGATATATTGATTCCCGTCTGGTCGGCATCTCCTGCACTTGAATGTATCGTGCGTGTCACTTCTTGTGTTGGATCGGTACTGAAAGAGCTCCCTGAGGCCATCAAGGGAGAAATGGCGCTGAACGTCCTCTGCAGAGTCCACCACGCATGACGAAAGGCTTTGTTTGTGCGATTGGCGTTGGAAAATCTTCTCTTCAATAGTGCCAGTCGCAATGAAGCGGTAGACAAAGCAATCCTTTTTCTGGCCGTCACGCCACACACGTGCGAGAGCCTGTTGATCTGCGGCTGGGTTCCAGTCCGGATCGAAGAGGATCAGTCGATTTGCACCGATTAGATTGATACCGCAGCCGCCTGCCTTGCTGCTCAGCAAGAATACAAATTCATCACCTTCAGGATCATTGAAGCGGTCCACAAGTTTTTGACGTTTGTTCACGTTCATCGTGCCATCCAGGCGCAGGGATCCGTATTGACGTGATCGACACAGCTTTTCGAACAAATCTAATGTCGATGTATAATTGCTAATAAGAACAATTTTGTCGTTTGTGTCCCGACGAATGCGAGCCAGCATGCGATCTAGCACTTGCATCTTTCCGGAGTACCATGGCTTGATTTCGCGGTCTCGCCCACGAGCTTCTTTGGGAACGTAATCCTTGGGGAAACAGTCTTCAGAGCCGGGTAAGTCCTCACCTAAATTGAGAAGATCTGGGTGATTGCAAAGTTTCTTGAGCATGTTGATCGCCTTCAAGGGCTGACTTCCCTTCCCCCGTAGTAGGGCTTGGATGTCAGGGCTGGTGATAAAGTAGTTGTACAGATCCAACTGAAATGGTGCGAGATTGCAGAAGACAACGTGCTCGTACTTGACAGGCAAATACTTGGACAAAATGTCGTTTGTTCTGCGGATGAGAAACTTATTGACGATTGCGAGTAGCTCCGAGGTACACGCATCGCCACGCTCTTTATCTTTCTCAGAAGCATCTGCATCGCGGCCTCTGAGGATAGGGATTTCGAAGCGCTTTCGGAAGTCTAGTCGTGAGCCGAGTAGATCCGGGTTTGCGAAACTGGTTAGCGAGAAATATTCCGTTAAGTCGTTTTGGATAGGAGTGCCTGTAAGAATGACGCGTCTCGACACATTCAAATTATTGAGTGCGTTGAATGTGTTGCTATCTCCGTTTTTGAGGCGGTGGCCTTCATCACAGAAAAGCAGACCAATTTTCGTATGCTTGAGTTCTTCCACATTCAACCGCAATGTTTCATACGATACGATGATCACGGGTCGTGTGACAGACCGGCCCGAAGCAATAGCCCACTGTCGGAGTTGACGCGTCAGTTCCTCCTTTGAGGATTTCCCATCGATTGCGAAGGGATTGATGGCATTAGCACCGAGCCACTTTGTCAATTCATTAGCCCAGTTTTTCACCAGACTTGCAGGGCAAACGACGATCGCTTTCTGAATTGTTGGTTTTCCAGCGTCGGGTGATTGCTTTAGCAATGTCCACAAAAGTGTGATGCATTGCAAAGTCTTGCCGAGACCCATCTCGTCTGCCATAATGCACCCGTTTGCCTTCTCATCAATCAGACCAGCAACGCAGCGATACATGAATTTGACACCCTCAACTTGATGAGGACGCAAAACTCCAGCTAGTTTGGGATCAAGAACGACCGGAACACGTGGATGTTCGTTCTCAACCGTTTTCTTGATTCCCAAAATTTCAGCCAAGCTTTTGTGGATAAGAGGGGGGTCAGATTTTTGAGAGTTTCTAAGCTCCTGATTTCTGTCCGCCGATGATAGTCGTTCAGCTCCGTTCGGCCGGTCATCAATAGTTGGGTCGTACAGTACGATGGCAAATTCTCCGCTTGGGTCATGCAAAGGCTTTGCGACAAATACCGCCCCGCGTCTCAGACCGAGTGTTGGTGGAGGCCTGTTTGGACTGTAATGGGCGCTGGATTTGTCCTTAAGAGGAACGCAAAAAGCCTTGCGAAATACTGTTGATTTGTCCTTGACTTCAAAAACGGGAAACCGATTGGCATCCCGCGTTGCCAGTGCCAGTCTGGCCTCGTTTGTATACGCCTTGTCATCATCGGCATTGACATCGGTGCCTCTGTAGTCAATTCGCTTTCGCTTGCGTGACGACCTCTCTGTGAATGCCGTATGAGAGGCTGACCCCGGGCATTTAAATGGTTTATGTAGTTGACCAACGCCACGCGTTCGCTGGTATTGCGCCGGCGCGGTTGTGTCTTTTGGTGTAAAAACACCCCTATACTTGGGTTCAGCAGTTATAAAAGACAGTATCTATTTTGAGCTCACATATTTCAATGACAGAGGATGGCTGTTATGTGCTTCGTCGTAGCAAGCGTACTTGAACGGCGTGTATGTTGTGAAAGAAGACGCGTAGCGCGCCGCAGCCTGTGGGACCCGGTGTCGCGGTGTCAGCTGACGGCTGCTCAGGAAGAATGCCTCGGTTGCTCAAGAGGACGCTCTAACTAGTAGGTAGGTAGGCAGGTAGTTATTAATAGTTAAATAAAGCTTGATACGCAAACGCGACAACTACAATAACATTCTGGTGCGGTTCAAGTCCTTGAATGCCCTGAACAGAGAATTCTGCTTTACTACACTCCTTTGCAACCGAAAGCAAAAAATCAAGTTTGATGCAGGCTATTTTGTAACAAGATCTTGCCGGCTATGTCCACCGACTTCTGGGCCGGTTATGCGAGCGGCGCTGTAGGGATTATAGTTGGCAACCCCCTTGACATCGTGAAACTTCGCCAACAAACCACCCAGCATACAAGCAAAACCACGATTACCTTCCAAAGTTACAAGTCGCTACTCGCTGGTGCTACAGCACCACTTTTCGGTTACGGTGCACTGAATGCCATCCTATTTGTGTCGTACAATCGCACAGAAAAGGCCCTCAACCGTGCCTTGGGGTCTGAACAAAGTCTTGCTATAAATTGGGTGGCTGGAGCGGTTGGCGGCCTTGCGACATGGATAGTCAGTGCGCCAACAGAGTTGGTCAAATGCAGGGCTCAAATGGTGCACCTGGTACCAACATCTAGCCTCAGTATTGCGACAGACATCTGGCGCAAAGAAGGAATTAGAGGCCTCTACTTTGGGGGACTCGTGACAGCACTGCGAGACAGTATCGGATACGGATTCTATTTCTGGTCCTATGAGTTCGCAATTCGAAATTGGACAATGCCGGACGGGCAGAAGAAACGACCTTCCATCAAAGATGATGCTCCACGAGTGATGCTCTGTGGTGGTCTGGCAGGAATCGTTACCTGGACAAGTGTATTTCCACTTGATGTTATCAAGACCAGACTTCAAACGCAAGGGCCAATACAACGCCACGACATGGCTCCACAGAGGATGCAATTGGCACGAAAAGGCGCTCAGCTGATAGCCAGGAACATGTTTCGCGAAGGTGGCATGAGACCTTTCTTTCGAGGCCTCACAGTGTGTAGTATCAGAGCCTTCGTCGTAAATGCCACACAGTGGACTGTCTACGAGGGCCTCATGTATAAGTTCGGCGAGGGGAGATTTCGTGAGGGTGAGGCTGCAGAACATGCTTAGGCGACAACAATAGCAAGACAGGTCGTACACACACGCGCGAACAACAAGTTTACCATGAGAGGGAAAAACACAGATTTTGTGACAGGTATTTTTGCATCAGCAAAGCTGGTTGGTTGACTTCCTTGTTCACAATGAACGCCGTCTTGAGGAAAGAAACAATTTGTCCAATAAAATCCTGCAAGTCGGACACTACCCAATCCATAAAGCATATTTCACTATATCTAATACATGGTTTCAGCGAGTACCATTGAAGAAACGTAATGAACTGGAAATCAATGGCTAAGACCGGTCTCTTGCTTCCATTTCTCTGTGTCTTGGCCGATCTGGCTGAACCAGTGGTTTAGAGCCCCTCTTGCATCCGCAGCAACAAGCCCATCTGTTATGTCAAGACTTGACCCGGCACGCTTTGAAGCGCCCTGCGAAGATATTTGATCGCGTGCTTTTCGCTTTGTGTCTCTCTGCATTTGCCATTCCTCACGGCCCGCAAAATATCGTAAGCTATGCCCCAGGCCGCTGTTCTCAGGAGGGAGTTGGTGCGGAGAGCGATCTGAGGGCGGCGCAGTAAAGAAAAGCACTCTTCCTGCGTTATCATGTTGAAGCTGGGTGCGTATCTGGGTTGGCAAGGCCTCGTTTGTGCTGTCGGGCAGTGTGTAAACCTCTGGTGGGCGTGGAGGGTTATAAGCATTGTTAATATGACCTGCCTGGGATTGAGTAGCCATATTCCGCAAGCCGTGAGATGCATTGTACCCTGGCGTACTGGTATTTCCGACTTGCGGATGGCGCATGGCAGCCGGAGACTGAGAGAACCCCCCTACATAGCCCGGGGCAAATCCAGGTTGATGCGGCGCTGTGTACTGGATAGGGCGCGCCGAGGTTGCCGGCGCTGGTATCTGCGGAAGTGGTACTGGCGTTTGATGCGGGGGGTGCGCCCCTGCCTGAGGCGTGCTTGGCTGGGTATTCACTGTCTGTACATGGTAGTGACTGGGTGATGCCGGCCCAAGTACACCACCATACGAAGCAATGCCTGAAACCTGGTCTCCATGCGTGTCCCTGCCCTGCGAAATCATTGAAGCGTGACGGGTCGGATCTGACTTGCCCTCAGAAGGAGCAGTGGGATTCAGCGGAACAGACTCGGGGGGCGGCGTCTCCTAAGAGCGCGTCTTAGTGTTGATCATCACGGGGAGGAGGTTGAATTAATTGAATGAATGGAGTACTCACATGCAATTCCGGGGGTCGACGGTGCACAGCGCCAACGATCGGTGGCGCGTTTGGACTGCCCCAAGTTGGACGTGGAAGCTCATCCGAGGTTTTCGCATCCTCACGCAAGAGATGCTTGATTGGACTGGGCACTTTTCTCATTGGACGAGGGGTATCGAAAAGGTCCATTTCGTAGTCACGGTCTCTCACTTCGTCCGGAACACAGCTTGCCCACGTTTTGATCTTGTTGAACCGGAAATTTTCCTCATTATATCGAGATTCGCAAACATAGACGTGCATATCACCCGGAAGGCCGCGCGGACGGCCCTTGTTGAATCGGGTCACAAACATAACGAAACAGCGATCCACAACCTCACCGATTTGATGGTCGCGGTACTGTCCTGTCTTGACAACTTCGCGCTCAAAGAAATGCTTCTCAAAGCGGTGGACTGTTTGCTCAGGTCGATAGTACCAGCATGCATTGATCCATTTTTCTCCTTCGCGATCTTGCCACATGCGAAAGATTTGGCCTACGGTCGGTTTTGCGAGATCATTTGGGTTGCGAATATGTACCCAGTCGCCTGCATATTGTCAATAGATGAAGTTTTGCGTACATGAATGCGGACCGCTCACCAACTCTCCAAATATTTCCATGAGCCTCAACGTAAGCCACTGGTAGTTTCCCGTCCTCATCACGAAACTCGTCATCTGACTTCGCGTTTTCTTGCTCGGCTAAGGCAAGCGTTTCCCTTTGTAATTCGGCAGCAGCTTTATAAAGCTCGCTTTGATCTTCATTGTATGATTTTGCGTTCTCAAACATCAAATTCATATCCTCAAGGAACTTATCAACACTGCTGTACTTCTTGCGTTTGGCTTTCTTCTTTATGTTGTCCAGCGCAATCGGGTTCGTAATTGTTTGAAAATAGTCCGGAAGCGCTGCTCTGTCAGGCAATCTCTCGAATGGAGTGACGAGCAAGGCACCACTGCTGGCCTTGAACCGTCGAAGGCCCTTGAGAATCGACGAGATACGGGCCTCAACAGGTGTGAGGACCATTGGAGGGCGACCTCTTCCTTTGTGTAAGTCGTCATCCATGTCACCATTAACACGATTTTTAGAAGGTGGCTGTTGTAGCCGGCGTTTGACACGCCTGCCACCAACACCAGTGCCATATTCATCATCGTCATCGTCGTCCTCTTCTGCCTCTTCTTCTTCTTCCTCTTCGTCGTCGTCGTCGTCGTCATCGTCGTCCGAAATCACAGCCTCGGAATCTCGAGCTGGGGATTCCTCCACAGGTGGTAGCTCCCCGAGATCAGGTAAGGAGGCCTCCTCTTTGCTGATTTGCGAAGACTGGACAAGCTTGTCTAGCTCTTGCCGGAATATTCCTTGCAGTTTGATCGCGGCGCCGAAGATGGGGGCCGATGGACGATTGTAGACCTGAGCATTGTGGAATATCTGTGACACGTCTTTGACGAATTCCTGAAAACTCGCGTATTGCTTTTTTTGGATTTTACCCTGTCCGCCGTCAGAGTCGAGCTCGTATTAATTGCTGTACTGTGCATACCCTGACAGTACTGAAAGCCACTGGATCAGATATAATCTCGAAATAATCCGGAACGGTTCGTCGGTTCGGAATGCGCTGGAAGCCTGCGGCAAGCTCTTCGCCACTGATAGCTCGTTAGCTGTAGTTCAAGCACCTTGTGCATTGATCTTACTCTTCCGACATATTGCACAAGAGCGTGGACAGACGATCAATCGTTTCATGCAAGTCCTCGCGCCCATCAATGACCATTTCTCCCTCCGCATCACTCTCAACCTCGTCCGTGCTGTTGTTTGCCATTTCCACATCCTCGTCGCTGCGTGGTGTCGCGGATTGGTGCCGCGCAAGCGCGAAGCCGCGCCTGCCAGACATTCGGATAGCTTGACCGATAAAAGCAGGATCGCGCTATGTAGGAGAGAACTGGTGGAAGGGGGGGGGGGGGGCGATAGATGCGTGTGATGATAGATACGTACGTCGCGTGGCTGAAGCTGACCACGCGCTCGGAGGGAAATTTGCAAGCGGTGCAAGCGCTGCCACAGAACGCCGCTTATGTAACGTGTAACCACCACCTTCCAGGTAGCTTCTTTTGCTCTGCACCAATGTCTTCCAAGCAAAAAGCACCTTGCCGCTTTGTAGTATTCTTTGAAATGCAAAATACTTCGGTAAGTGATTCGTATATCGATTGCGATCTATGTATCGGCTCAAGATATATTTATACGCGCTGAGAGCCTAGCTTTGTTCGTCAGACTGATTGCCACATAGACACATAACTGCAACTTTTCGTACCTAACCTTCGCTTGTATACGATCCTGCTGAGTCGACATGAGGGCTCGCTATAAGTGGCCAGGTGGAACTGGTATCATCACTATCGGGGATGATGCTACATTGGGAGACGTAGTCAAAGAGCTGACAGCTAAAACTCTTCTTACCAATTTCGGTATCAAATTTGGGCCACCTAATGCAATGAAAGCTCTTGATATGAACAGAACGGACCAAACAGCGAGAGATCTTGGCCTTCACGGAGAGATGCTGACCCTTGTGCCACACAACGAGCGCCGCTCTTCATCAAGACAATCTATCAGTGCGGAGCGAAGTCTTCGACCGGAGAGTGAGCGAAGTCAGAAAATGGGATCCCATGACGTCAAGGTGCCTTGGAGCGCTAGGGATGGAACTCTTTGTAGGTCTGAGATGCACAAGTAGTAGTGAAGTGTTGCTAACTTACCGCAGTACTTCGGATAATGCCAAGCGATAATAGCTGCCTCTTCACAGCGTTTGGCGGTGCTCTGCCGCAGCAAGTGCTACCATCGAAGCTGCGGCAAATGATGGCCGATTATATCCAAGAACATGCAGATGTGTATTCCGAAGCCATCCTTGGAGTCCCTCCCCAGCAGTATTGCCAGGCCATTACGGACCCCGACCGATGGGGAGGTGGCATAGAGTTAAGCATTTTATCTTCCATATTTGACATAAAGATCTGTACATACGATGTGGAGGCTCGTACCCCCGCTTATATGTAGGAAGAGAAGAAGTATCTGACCAGCTACAGACGCAGAATATTATCTCATTTGGAGAAGGCAAGCGCGACCAGTGCATTCTGGTCTATTCCGGCATCCACTACGACCGCATCGCCTTCAGTTATTCTGAATACCCATACACTGACGCTATGCTACCACCCGAGATGGACCGGACTACATGGCCAGTAGAGGACGAGGAAGTTCTTACCAAAGCTGCGGAGTTGGTTGGAAAGCTCCATGGCGCTCATTATTTTACAAACATGGATGGGCTTGTCTTGAAGTGTGACGTTGACGGTTGTGGTTGGATCGGCTCAGGGCAAGCCGAGGGCCAGCGGCATGCAGAAGAAACAGGTCACACTCAGCTGAGCGAAATTGTTGATACCCAGACAGATGCTATTCTACGCAAGTGCAACATGCGAGGCTGTGAGTTTATTGGGCAGGGAGATAGTGCTGCGAGGCGGCACTCGCATGATACTGGACATGAAAATTACTCAGTGATCGAGGATTGGTAGGATCGATATATCTAAATACTAAACTGCTCTAACCCTGAGATAGATGAGTCTGCAGACTGTCCAAGTTTGCCAACGAGAGGCTCAGTATTTCGTGCTTGTTCCTCCATACCTGCTGACTCTGGGCGTACTGTCGGGCTTCTGATACTGGTGGTGGTGGGTCAGTGATTTTGGTTATTAGATATGCCGTAGACGCCTCAGCAATTCCGTATATCAACACTCCAACAAGGGGAACACGCGTGAGGACATAAAAGCCAAGTCCAAAGCCAAATAAGACACCTTCGCGGTTTCTGAACCAGTTCCGCTTTTCATCTTTGGTGAAATGCACGCGGGAGAAATACGGCACTAAAAGCTCACGCATTAAACTCCGAGAGGAGAAATACGTCTGTAAAAAGATGACGAGATATCTGCGTGGCAAAAATATGCCAATGCCGAATATGACAATTGCAGGGCCTGTTCCAACAGCTTTTTTAAAAGTGTAGAAGCTGGCAGCTGGCAGCACGAATTGACCAATCCCTGGAATATGGGAAAGTGAAAAAATTGCCAGCGAAAGCAAAGCTTTGCGACCGAACCTGCTCAGAAAAGCATAGACCGCGGTCCAAGTACTAGACTTCTGGGAATTCACAGAGGTAGGCCCTCCGTATTGGCTAAAATTTGGATAATAGAGACAGCGGAGCTGGCCTTGATCATTATCTTTCTTGTGCTTCCGCGTGTACGTCAAATCAACCCAATGTAAGGATTGCATAAACCTATCTGGTTAGCGCCTTAACTCAAGGAAAAGTCAAGTTGGAGCGTACAGATTATCTAGAGTCGGTACTATGTACCGCATGAGCACCATGAGAAAGAACGGGATTTGCAATACGTATTCCGCCACGAAATCGAGGCCATTGAGAAGCGAGTCGTCCCATGTTGCCGATTCCAGAGAAAGAAAGTAAGAAAGTAGCCAAATGACGAATCTCACTAAGGCAATCTAGTTGATAGTGCGTGAGATGAGGTCTAGAGAGACTCATCGGGTATAAACATACTGGAATGGAAACGATGAGGCGTATTGCAATGCCAAGGGCCACGGCGTACGCCGCGTGCTTGTAGTGGTCGCTAGTGAACATGGCTGGGTTCTGAAGTGCCCGGTGAGCTGACTCCAATACATTAGTAAATGAAACCCTCAATTGCAGAGCTTGCCACCCCTTTTCAAGCGACGTTTCATGGGACGTACCGCCAACTAGGGTGAGTTGCATGCCCCGAAGAATGGCGTTTAAGTCGAAGTTGGACAGGTCCAAGAGCGGCGGGGATCTTGGAGACCGTTTCGGAAGAGGGCGCAAGACGCTGTCCAGTGAATTTGGGTATTTCTCCATTGCTTGGATATATTTGCAATCATTCCGCTATCTCGGGTCCAGTTGTCAGTATAATAGAGGCACCTTGCGAGGAGGGAGGCACCTTGCGAGGAGGGAAGGCGATGTTGGTGAAGGTAAGAAGCTCTCAGAGGTGTGTCGTAGTGCTAGTGTGAACAGCAAAAGCGGGATCCACACCTTAGTAGCTGGCATGGTACTAGAAGAGCAAATATTTTGAAGAGCAAATATTTTTGAAGAGCAAATATTAACCGCACTGCATCAGCGATACTGGCCGGCAGCAACTTACAATATGCATCTCTAGAGCACCCTAGCAAGTGACATATATCCAGAGAATGCATGTTATTATATATTATAAATGAGGATTTTGGCAATTGACTCTAACAAGACCGCTTTTCGAAAGCTACATGTGCTTTGCAGACCTGTTGTTTCCGTTCCAAAGCACCATACAGATGACTAAGAATGTGAGAGACCTTGCCATATAATAAGACAACATTCGGTCGTCATTGATAGTTTGGCTGTTTGTGTCCCTCTTCTGTTGATTGGGGAATTGGCCATTACCTCATGAGTATCACTAGTGGCTTTATTTAGACCGTGCGCCGTAACATCCATCGGCTGGCTTGTGTTTATTTTCGGCTGTCTATGAAGAGCACCAAACTCCTTGCCTGGAGGGGCATTCAGAGGCAGCATCATGGAGCCGTGTAGCCAACCTCGGCTCCTGCAAAGGCGAGTCGCAACCGCGCCAATGCTGCTACAACCGCTCCACAGGACACCGCATTCTGGAGAAAAGTGTGACGGAGACAATCATGCTCTATTCCATCACGCGGACGCCAAGGTGATCTCTCTTGTCGCGCTCAGCGACCAGACGTTCAGTTTGGTTAGCAGCAACCGAGATCCTATCGGGCCATGGCAATCCCATTTCGAGAGAACAATCGCAATTGGTTAGTTGTAAAATCTTATTCCTATCCCTATCTAGGCACTCTAACAACAGCTCATGATTAGGCTCACTCAAGCTTTATCGAGCTCCAGGCTCTGTGGCTTTCTTGAGCTGTGGGAATGCCTTACAGCCAATGTTCCCCAAAAGCCAATGCTGGTGCATGGAGGAGGACGGCAGCAAATTCATTTTACAGATACGGCCTCCGAGCTATTGGCGAATAGAGCTTGCTTCCCCGCAGGCGCCTGGTAGTAGCCTTCGCGACTGTCTCGAGTCCGTTCTGCTGCTGGATAAGACTCCATGCCCTTTTAAGGAGTCTGTGCCAATCTTATTACTCCCTCCAGACTCTCCGCCTGCGAAACAACGACGACCGTGGAAACCACTACGCAGTTATCCCTCAGAGCCCATTCTAGCGAGGGAACTGGGAAACCCGAGCGGCGAAAGCCACCTACTACTCCAGGGTGGCTTGGCCAGAGATGCGATGCCAGAGCATCAAGGCCACCATTCGAAGGAAACAGTACAACGGGATGACCAAGGTCATAGATCATTCACGCTCATCGAAGGGTCGGCGATAACTGCAGAAAATATGTCGTACACCGCTGAAGATGAGACAAGCCCAGGGGGTATGTCGCTTGAAAATCTATCTAGGACGACTCACCAACAGAGTTGCACAGAAGTCACTTCAAGCCTAGCCAAGAGCCACAGCTCCTCTGAAAGCATAGTATTGGCAAATGGCAGCGAATATTGTACTGACATGGGGCCATGGTTCAAAAACGAACTGATGCAGGAGAAGGATGCACGTCGGTATACCATTGCGTCAAGCGGGCATGATGCCGAATTAGAGGGTTTGATCCAAAGAGCCAGGGGCAGCATGCAGTCACAAGAGCTGCTGAGCCGCTGGGATATAATAACGGCTGGCAAAACTCTTGCAGAAGTGGAAGTGGTCCTCGGGAAGAATGTGTCGACTTCAGGTGCGACGCCATACGGAACTTCGCAGCAAGCACCACGGCTACGACTTGGCCGAAAGGAGCTTCTTCCCTCGTCAACAGAGGCAACCCCAGATGCTTCGGGGTCGGCACAGGCCGGTTTACTGCCAAAAGCCATATTTATATTGCTGCGTACCATTTTGCAGGTTGTTATAGTTGGACTACTTCGGATAACAGGGACAGCAGCTGTGAACTGGTGGAAGCCCAACAGTCCAACTGGGGGCGCGCAACGCAGGTATGGATACCAGCCAAGTAATGGCAGTGTTGCTTTGCACATCCCAGATCAGGATGCCACTATGAATCAAGATGCATGGAATGGACAGTAATGTAGTAATCATTGGTCCTAACGCCGCAGTCGCGTCATGAGTCGAGTAAGTAGTGTTTTTTTATTAGTCTTTCGGGCATAGCTTATGTCTAGGAACAAAATAAATACATCAAAGGCCGTGTCACGTAAGAAGAGCACTACTAAAATTGGGGTTCCTTCCCAAGTTCCTATAAAGAAAAGCTGGCTTTTCATAGTTCACCTAGATGTCCGAATATAATTTGAGAGGCTGTAAATAATTTGCATATAATATATAAGTCAGGACATTAATATAATACGTCAACTAGTCGCTGGAACCCGGCTGCCTTCTTTTTTTTTTTCTTCCACCTGCGGCGCTGACTAGGCCTACGTGGGCGAAAAAAAAAAAAGCCGCGACACCATGTAGATAGAAATCTTGCGACGGATACTTACATGGTATAAGCAGGATAAATTAAAACCTCCCCCCCTAGAAATAAACTTACGGTTTTTTTTAACCTAGGGACGGACATGGAATAACTAGTTATCAGGCTCCTACTTGATTTTCTATGGAAATAGAATATACCATTGGCATATTTTCTCATTGCCGAGTCTTGGCTAATCCAGGGGACGCAGGGACTCTTCTATAGTGTGCGCAAGTGTGCATGTTAAAATATATTATGCACTACAGACAGACAGGCCCTATACGCCAACAGGCCCTATACGCCAACGTTAGTGGAGGCGAAATGACCCCTATTGTTGCCACTATTGAGATTTAGCCGCTATTACAGCAACCAACGCCCAGCCATCCAGTCCCCAAGGCTTAGGGTGCTCATGGGTATGTATACTGCATCCTTGGGCTGTTGCATTCATGTTAGAGGGTGGACGTTGGTCGGGTCAAACGAATTGCCAGAGAGTTTATTGTACATGTAACTAGGAATCTAAGGTTGAATTACTTCTAGAGATTTGGTAAAGGCAGAGGATTTTACAGCAGCATGCGGCGAGGATCTTCAATGTACTCCTTGACTTTGACAAGGAATTGTACAGCTTCGCGACCATCAAGGAGGCGGTGGTCGTAGGTCAGTGCAAGGTACATCATTGGTCGAATTTCAACCTTGCCGTTGACTGCCACAGGGCGTTCCTTGATGGCATGCAAACCGAGAACAGCAGTCTGGGGTAGGTTGATGATGGGGGTTCCCATGAGGGAACCAAAGACACCGCCATTACTTATCGTGAATGTCCCGCCGGCCATGTCTTCGATCGTGAGCTTGCCGTCACGAGCCTGTTCCCGAAATTGTTAATTGTGACATGATTGCAAGAGTTAGCTCGAGCGCAGCACTAACCTTCTTGCCCATATCAGCAATGGAGCTCTCCACACCGATCATGTCCATAGATTCGACATTGCGGACAACCGGTGTGACGAGACCCTTTTCAGTAGCAACTGCGACGCTGATGTCGACGTAGTCACGATAAACAATAGTGTCACCGCCGTTAGGCCCCTCAATCGAGGCATTAACGGCAGGTAAGTCGCGCATAGCAAGAACTGATGCACGAGCAAACACACTCATGAAACCAAGCTTGACACCCGTCTTCTTCAACACATCATCCTTGTAAAGCTTGCGGAAATCCATGATATTGGACATGTCAACTTCGTTGAAAGTCGTAAGCGAAGCGGCCGTGTTTTGGGATTGCTTCAGGCGTTCTGCAATGCGCAAGCGCATACGGTTCATTTTAACCTGCCAATTGGATTAGAAACTCGGTCTCCACGCCCACTACCACACAAACTTGCACATACACGACGTTCGTCCCGGGTGCCGAGACTCTGCCCAGAACTGGAAGCCTGGGTAGCAGTCGGTGCAGCTTCCTTCTTCTCGACCACAGGCCGCTTTGCTGCGTCTTGGGGGGCACTCTCTGCCTGGTGTTTCGTCTCCTGCTTGGTTTCTTGTTTCGACTCGGGCTGCTTCTCCTGCTGGGACGACTCCGGCTCGGCTGCCGGCTTCGCCTGGTCCTTGTTTCTCGGTACGGGCTCGTTGTTGGGAGCCGGGGAGCCACCCAGCTCAATGCGGACAAGATCCTGTCCGACGGTGACCGTGTCTTCTTCGCTCACGAAGAACTCCTTGATGGTGCCAGACTCAGTAGCGTTGACGGCGACATCAATCTGAGATCATCGTTAGATGGAAATGCGGTTCGCTCGGAGGGAAAATATTGTTACCTTGTCCGTCTCGATAGTCGCAATCTCCTCATCTAGTTCGACATAGTCGCCAATGCTCTTGGTAAACTGTTTCAGGGTACCCTCGGAGATTGACTCTGCCATTTGGGGAACTTGCACAATTTTGTCTGCATAGCTGCGCACCGTCTGCATCATGCTGGGGAGCATAACGGCAATTGGTTGCATAGCACGGCGCTGGCGGACCTGGCACATGGGCGCCATTCGCACCGCGGTTGTCAATCGACGCGACAGCATGATTGCAGATGTATGCCCGTTCCTGACAGACCTGTTGAGTGAGTGTAAGAGGCATAGGCCTCCTAACTAGCTTTGCGCTTGGGGGAAAACGGGATGTCACGTGAATAACAGTGGCTCCATATGAGCCATATCCCATATCCGTAAATCCTTGGCAAAGGTAGATGCCAGGGAAACAGCTCTATCGAAGGCATTTTACGGTGTTTTACGGTGCACTGTGATTCTCTTGGTATGTAACTAATACAATGGCTTTATCCACACATGCACACTTAATTATGTATAGTTGCCTTGTCAGTTCTTATCTCCTTTGGCCTCTGCCTGCTGTGGCTCAACAGGTACCTAATGTGGCGCATAACAATTATGCCTAAGAACAGCCGCCAGGCCACAAGGCGGCGACTTACGTTGACCACTAAAAACTCGCAACCATTATCATCAAAAGTTGGCCAGAGCTACAGTGCACAATCAAGCATTCCTCGAGCAGTCAATTCATGTACCAAAGACCCAATCACACGTTCAAACATCTTGCAAATCCACACGACCGCGTCCTATCAGCCTCCAAACTACCCAACTCGGAGAACCAACAGCATGTCCACGCGACCGGCCGCTCTGTTCGTACCTAGCTCCGGCATTTTTAGCGACGGGTGATATATGTCTAACAAGCATGGCTCTCTCAAAACAGGTCCTTGTATCGCAGGTCACTGCGGCTTGCCCTGGACTGGGCTGTACAACGCCAACTGTGGCGAGGTCAAGCTCTGTATATTCGATCCTTGTTCGAGGCGAATCGCCATGTCACCGACCCTAGACAACAAAGAGTCCGTCGCGTTTATCCGTTTTGACTAGCTATCCGAGTCTAACGTTTCGCAGGCCCTACTCTCCGAAACTGAGAAACTACTAAGCGGCTGGAAACATCCCGATCCATATGTCCCGCCGACTGCCCCTGGAGGTACGCACACGTTCCACGGCCGCCTACCGAGGACGCCTCGCAAGAAGGGAACCATTAACTGGTTTTATTAACCGGGTTGCAGGATCGAAATACGAGAGAAACCTGCCATCCCCGGTTTTGGAACGTAAGTGTCTATGCTTCGCAAAGCATTTCGTTCTGAAGTTCACTAACGACTCTACTGCAGCGCCACCGCACCCGGCAAATGGGCATTAATCGCAGTGCACTATCTGGGGCATTACCATTGGATTTTGGAGGAGTACATAGTAGTGGAAAGCCTCAACGGCTGCCAAATGTAAAGTTGCGATATTAAATTCCACAATCTGCGTATAGAGAACTCGTGTTCCTCGCCATTCCAAATGATGGGCCTTACAAACACCTAGATAGGTACATAGCCAACTTTGTGGGTGGGTTGGAATACGCAGCCGGCTGCATCGGTCGCGCAATATGTACAGGGCGCCACGTCACGAGGAAGCGAATTGACAGCACCCAAGTCTTTTAGAATATGTGTAATCTCATTCATGACCATAGCCTTGGGGATTATTGTACAACCCTGAGCGCAAAAAACAACCAAAACCAAAACCCGGAACCGTGACCCCTGTCATTGCAACCCAAACGAACCATCGCAAGAAAGCAAAAATTAAACCATTTACAGTTCTTGGCTGGCGTTCTTGCCGCTCTTTCCCTTGCCAGTCTTCTGGGGCAGAAGGTCTGAAGGTCATTAGCGTCGGGAATGGCTTTAGTAGGCGACGGGCTGCGAACTTACTTTGGTGGATGTTGGGCAGAACACCACCCTGTGCGATGGTGACGTGTCCCAGTAGCTTGTTCAGCTCTTCATCGTTTCGGATGGCAAGCTGGAGATGACGAGGAATGATACGTGTCTTCTTGTTGTCACGAGCGGCGTTGCCGGCAAGCTCGAGGATTTCGGCAGCAAGATACTCGAGAACAGCAGCGAGGTAGACGGGAGCGCCAGCACCGACACGCTGAGCATAGTTACCCTTGCGGAGGAGACGATGAACACGGCCGACAGGAAAGGCCAGACCAGCCTTGGACGAACGACTAATATCGATGATCAGCAACGGAGAACGGGCGCGAAATCATGGGTTAAACACGTACGATTGGGCGTTCTTGGAGCCAGAGGCCTTGCCACCAGATTTTCCACCGCCGGTCATTTTGGTTGATTTGGATAGAGGATTTATGAAAAATGAGAGATGAGAGTAAATTGGTCGAGCAAGGCGACAGTATGTAGGGTGCCGTGGGATGAGGAGTTGCAGAGAAGATATTTGGCTGTGTGCAGCACGTTGGAGGGGGGTGCAGAGGTTAAGTACTTTTCGGCGCGTCAGCTACGTGATCTGGGATCACCAGCGGCCAAAAAAGGTAGCCACTTCGCGACGCATGCGCTAGTCCCAAACAGGAACACAAGCGTGGAAAATAAATAACAATCCGCTCCACGGTCTGGCGAATAAATTAAGCGGCCTCTCCCCCCGCACGCAAGCACTCTTGTCAATTTCTCGCCCTCGGCATCTGTACAACTGCTTGTTGTTATTCAATGTCTTCCCGACGCTGACATCCGCCAGATCACCCAGAGCTCGACGCGGTACCATGGAAGAAATATGTTTCAAGTCAGCCTCAGTTAATCGACATTTTTCCTGATGTTCCTTCCTTTCTTGTACCTTTTTGACCGATTTTTCGTGGTTGCACGCCAGGCCGTGGAGAGAGACGAAGTGCTGGCTCTGTCTGGCTCTTACTCGGCAACAGAGCTGTACGATAAGTCAACACATGAGTAGGTAGCCTTATGAATCGTCATAATACATATTCAATTAATAAGGACTACTTCAAATGAAAGACGCAATATAAGGATGTAAATACGCGAGTACACAGATACGGCAGAGACATTCCGTACTACAGGCGCCGATAACTGTAGGTAAGCTCGAGGTACCTACCTACTAGGTAGGTATTAATAGTCAAAGTCTCTAGTATAAACCGTGGATATGGAGTCAGTCTGTTAATTATGTGCAGCCCTGACCCCTTAACACGAGCTCAACCCGACTCAAACGTCACTGGGCAGCTCGCCCAACTGCGTGCAGCAAGACGAAATGCATATTGATTCACACAAATGCAACCCCGATCTAACGGCGATGGGACGCGATCGCTCCTGAATGTCCGTCTCCATCAAAAGGTTTAGTTAACGCGGGTGTGAGGCCGGTGGGAGAATGTGGTGGTGCAGATGGAGGAGGCATGGCCCAATCAGAAAATAGGTCCAAAAAAAAAAACACAAAAACGCGCGACAGGGGTGCTGGCTCTTGAAATCACCAGCCAGAACGCGGCATCAGAGCAAGCAGCAGACGGTGGGTCTCAACGATCGTTTCAGCCAACCATATTTTAGTGGCCAGCTAGCCTAGCCACCTGATTTAGCTAGATCACTTCAGCGCCTGCGCCCATCTCACTGACCACCTCTCCAGAGCAATCAGTAAACCGGCACCACTGCGCGTCACCCAGCTACAAAAACCCAGCCCGCCCCCCAACCGTTCTCCCTCCGCCATCAACTCTTGCCATCATCCGCTGCCAAACTCGTGTCTTTGACCACAATCAAACAACTCGCTCAACTTCCGATACTTCAGTTTTCTCCCCTGCCTCGTACCATCAAAATGCCCCCCAAGGCTGCCGACAAGAAGCCCGCCTCCAAGGCTCCCGCCACTGCCTCCAAGGCCCCGGAGAAGAAGGATGCCGGCAAGAAGACTGCTGCTTCTGGCGAAAAGAAGAAGCGCTCCAAGAGCCGCAAGGAGACTTACAGCTCTTACATCTACAAGGGTATGTTTTCTTCAGGCGCATCAAGTCGCGTTCGGGACGCGTTTACTGACTGCTTCTAGTCCTCAAGCAGGTCCACCCTGACACTGGTATCTCCAACCGTGCCATGTCTATTCTGAACTCGTTTGTCAACGGTAAGCGCTTCTTTGTCTGCCAAATTAATGCGCATTCTAATATTTTTTCTAGATATCTTCGAGCGGGTCGCCACCGAGGCCTCTAAGCTTGCTGCCTACAACAAGAAGTCTACCATCTCCTCGCGCGAAATTCAGACCTCTGTCCGTCTGATCCTGCCCGGTGAACTGGCCAAGCACGCCGTCTCCGAGGGCACCAAGGCCGTCACCAAGTTCATCTCCTCCACGAAATAAATCGTGAGTGGGGTGCGATTGCTGGTTTTCTGTTTCGGTGTCATTTGAGTTTTATTTTATGCGTGGCATCAGGTCTCATGTTTTGAGAATCTGCGGGCTGGAGATGGTCCTGCCATTGGGTTTCTTAATGCGTTACGGATGGTTTGCTTTATTGGGGGCAATGTCTTCACGGTTAACGGGGTTTCGCGGTTGTACAATAAATTTCGAGAATAGGGTCTCGAGGCAATGAATTCGTGCACATGATCACTAACTTCTGAAAACTCAAGTGATATCGACTGTTAGCCCAATCCCGCCTTCGATCTCTTCATGGTCTGCGTCACAGGAAGAAGTATTCCCTTGTTGTCTTCTGAGCCAAGCGCCGTTCCAGTACTCCATCCCATTTTCTCTAGCATGGTTCTGCCGCGATTGTCTGTGCTCAACTCTGGGGCAGAAGCACCGACAATTTCACCATCACGGTAGCTTGCTTCAGCATAACCATTGCGTGAAAATTGCCCCTGCGAGCTTTTGCCTTTGTATTCGAGTCGGGGGAAATATCGGCGATGGATTCGTCTGACAGACAAGTCAAAGGCTTCACCGTCAAACCGTAGCGTGCGCTTTGTGCGGAACAGTGTTGGTCGGCGTTGGTCAGCTTTGCCGATAGATTTGGATTTCACGTTAAACTTGTTGGCCAGCTCGTGTATCATCTTCCTAGCGTGCTTGTCCATTGGCGGCAGGCAAATACTATGACGGTATGTGAGTGCATGTCATGTTCAACGAGAGCGTCGGGTCTTACCTGTGGTCAATGCTCAGCAAGAACCTCTTTAGCTCGTCAGCGACCTGCTCCAGGCTCATGCCTTGGGGATACTTGATACTCATGTCATCGACATCGCTCTTTTCGGCTTTCTTTCCGATGAGATTCAGTACACGGAGTTG
The DNA here is from genome assembly GCF_000225605.1 of Cordyceps militaris CM01. Classification (NCBI taxonomy): domain Eukaryota; kingdom Fungi; phylum Ascomycota; class Sordariomycetes; order Hypocreales; family Cordycipitaceae; genus Cordyceps; species Cordyceps militaris. The sequence continues at coordinate 3,816,215 of NW_006271969.1, forward strand.
CTCGCGCTCCTTCTTCCGGTCGGCTTTTCTAAGGCGGTCACTCTGCCATGCCGCTTGCAGCCTACCTTCAGTCTCCGAGTCAATATCGGCGAATCTGAGATCTAGTTTCTGCCCTGCGCCTTTGCCTGAGTTGCGCCGAATACTTGATCGATCCCGGTCCATGAGATCGAAATCATTATAGTCTATGCCGCTTTCTCCTGAGGCCCAGTTCGAAGTCCGCTGATCCAGCCGCGCTGCCAGGATGGCTTCAACAGAAAGCTCCTCTGCGTTTCTTTCGTCGCTGGAATTAGAACTGTTTTCGCTCTGGTCCTCCGGCTCTTTCAGTGCCGCTGAGGTCTGTAACACTTCGTCGATCTCGCCAGTGTCGCGCATGTTCGCAATGTAGTCGGCCAGCATTCCATCGTCATCTTCTTCATCTGCAGAGTCTATGGCAGAGTCTATGGCGGCTCGTTTGGCTTTCGCTTGCCTCCCACCTCTCCTTCCACGCATATTTTTTTTTTTCGCGGTCTTCTCGCGTGTGGTCTCCTTCATCTCTTGCTCGACGGCTTTTATTTCCGTGCGGATGTTATCCATGTCGATATTGTCCTTATTCTTGTGGAACACGTTCCGTCTGCCTTTGAATAATATGATATCACCCTCGCTGTCGCTTTTCTCTGCGTCGGGTTCGACTTCTCTCGGCGTGTGCGGCGTAACTCCTTTGCCCTCCTCCTGGTGCGATTTCGGTGAGCCACGGCCAGTATCATAGTAGAAGATACTACCATCCAGCTCGGTTGCCCCGCTGGTCGGCACAGTGTCTCTACTTGTAGCTCCTTCGTTGTGTGTTTTCGCGCTTTGGGGGCCGTTTGTTTCTTCTGTCGTATTCGGTGTTCTGTTGGGGTTTGGCGTAGCAGTTTCGGCTCGGTCCTCGTCTGGTTCATTTTGTTCGTGTACCTTGAGTGGTTCGCTGATACCTGCACTTATGAATGAGATAGGCATCGACCGGAGTTTTGTTGCCTGGCTCCATAATGAGTGGTCATGTTGACCAGTCTGCCGTGCTTCATCGGCGAGCGTCAACCAATCTAGGGTGTGGCGTGGTTAGCTTGTCTGGTACCAGTTGTGGCTTGTGTGTGATTTACTGTTCGAGCCAGAAAATGGCTTCGCGGGACGTTGGTTCTGGTGCGATTTTGTGGCTCTCTGGACAGCTGGGCTTGTGCCTCCTTTCGGTTTGTTCTTGCTCTTTTTCGCCATCCTTCGCTTCGTAGCTTAGGTTTTTGCGCATCACTTCCCACGGTACAGGTGGCCAGGTGAAGAATCGAGGTTCCCTCCCAATTCGTGTGTACGAGTAACGACAATGTACGAGTGTAGAAAAGTGTTTGCTGCTGGTGGGGCGGTGCTGTGGCCGAGCGAAAAGAGACACTGTTGCGTAACTACCCTGTAAGCAGTTGCAGGGTTCCGGATGACGCCAGCTTTGGTGGTTGATTCGTGCAGTAATGCGTCTCAGTGTGGTGTTGGATTTGACTGTGCGTTTAGTTCGTGAGTTCCATGGCTCACGGATATCTGTTGTGGTTTAACATGTTGTGCTGTTCTATTAGTTATCAACGGTACGGTATCTTCCAATACCTCCCTTACTAACTTGGTAGTGTCACGGGGTGACCCATAATATATACCACCTACTAGTGTGTACCTACCTAAACAGCTGGACATCTGACCCGCATCATACGTGCGAACATATATCACGGTCAGCGAAGAGCGGACAACACGCACATAACATATACCAGGCGATGGAATCCACGATGGCCAACGTAGACCTCGGTCGATACCGGAAAATTGTACAGCTATTCTGGGACCCAGAACCATCAAACGACATGGTACTCGACCAACCAGTATGGTGCCTCGGACAGTCATACAAGCTACATAACAAGCCAAACCGACGGGGAAGTAGCCAGGAGCGAAACAGCAGCACCATGGGCGAACATGCAACAACCATGTCGCCGATGGCTCCCGAACAAACCAAGGCAGTAGCTGTCCCCCCGAACAACGCGCCCGATACGCCACCTGAATCAGCTGGAGGCAGCTTTTCGTCCAGTGGCCGAACTGGAACAGATGACGGGAATGGTTGGCCCCCAAAATTCGTCACGGATTTCGACTCCAGATTCTGGATGACATACAGGAACGAGTTCAAACCGATTCCCAGATCAGCGAACCCAAAAGCCACGTCATCGATGTCACTCTCCATGCGAATCAAGTACCAACTTGGCGACCAAGGAGGATTTTCATCCGATAGCGGGTGGGGTTGCATGATTCGTTCAGGACAGAGTCTATTAGCGAACGCTATTGGCATCGTCAATCTTGGCCGAGGTTAGCAAAACACCCCATGCTATATCAAGCTGCTGATAGCGAGAACACAGAATGGCGCAGGGGCCAGCGCAAAACGGAAGAGATTGAAATACTGCGAAGGTTCGCAGATGATCCAGCTGCGCCATACTCCATCCACAACTTTGTCAGTTGCGGCTCCTCCAAGTGTGGCAAATACCCTGGAGAGTGGTTCGGACCATCAGCCACGTCACAATGCATTAAGTACGCGCTGAACCCAAACGGATAAAGCAGATACTAACACAGCATACGTAAAGGGCCCTCGCCGATAAGTACGAACCGAACATGCGAGTATATATGACCGCAGACAGCCCAGATGTGTATGAAGATAGCTTCATGGCCACGGCGAAATCCGACGGCGGGATTTTCAAACCCACACTCATCCTGATCAGTACCCGGCTTGGCATTGACAAGATTACCCAAGTATACTGGGAAGCGCTGATATCGGCACTACAAATGCCACAATCTGCCGGTATTGCAGGGTATGACATGCGCGCGCTGAAGACTAGCCCCGAAGGACTCATGCTAACCATGGAAACGCAGTGGCCGGCCCTCATCCTCCCACTATTTCGTGGGATCCCAGGGGAATTTTCTATTCTACCTCGATCCACACCACACAAGGGCGGCACTGCCATACAAAGAAGACACATATGACTATACCGCAGAAGAGATAGACAGCTGTCACACGTCCCGGCTGAGACGGCTTCATGTCCAGGAGATGGACCCCAGCATGCTGATTGGATTCATCATCAGGAGCGAGAAAGAGTGGGAGGAATGGCGACGCGGCATTAAATACGTACAAGGAAAAGCCATAATTCACGTCGCGGACTGCGACCCCAGACTTCAAGATAAACCGGAAGGAAGAGAGGGCGCCATTGATGAAGTTGAAATCCTTAGTGACGATGACACGGGGGACGAAGTATAGTCTGGTACAGCGGGAGAATATCGCAGAAATGCACCGACCCATAGGCGCAATATATTGTGTAAAGACAGATTATCTACTACCCCAAGACTGGTCCTTTGCCCGATGCTGCTATTCCTGCGAGCAATGCCTCCCATGAGCGACCTGCCGCCGAACGGAACGTCGCGACCGACTTGCCCCCCCCTCCCCAAAAGCCATACCCCTCCAATGTAGCGTGCTTGGCCAATCTTCTACTTGTTCTTTTTCCCTTTCCCAACCTTGGTAGTCTCGAAGGGAGAAACCACTGCATGCCCCTCGACACGAATATGTGTGAAAAGCTTCGTGCGAGAGCCAAATTTCTCTGCACACAAAGTACAAATATGCTATCGAGAGATATCGTTAATACAAAGACCCTGGTTGCAATACACCTAACGGAACATACATTTGAGCTTGTGCCGGCTGGTTCGGCCGCAGCCCTTTTCCCCCGTTTCGTCTTCGCTTTACCGACTTTCCTCGGGCGGTCTCCCGACGCCATGGATATGATGGAAGCAGTGGCCGTTAAATCGTTGGTATTCAACTCGTGTGGCAGTACAGAAAGGTTGGCTTCGTTCGATCGGCCATCCACTATACGGTTCACGACCTCGTCTCTCGGTGCGTAGTCGCCATCCTCGTCCGAGTGACCAGACGACTGGGCTGACTTGTCAACAATGTCAATATCATTGTGGCCTGAGACTGGAGAGTCTGGTACTTCTTGCACATGATCGACCCAAACAGGGGAGGTATTGCAGTCTTTCAGAGAAGTTGTATCGTTGCCACCCCCTTCCTGACGCAGGTTCTCACTCAGGTGTAACTCGACGCCCTCCTTTCTCATCTGCCACCGCAATTGTTGCACAGCCTTCAGATGTTTTTTACTGCGCTCGTGAGCTTCAAGTTGCTTCTCGCTCTTGAAATCTTTATCACAAACCACACATCTCAGGATTTCTACCTGTGACTCAGCCTCTGATAAGGAGAATTCTTCTTCGTCTGAGCGGTTTTCTCGGGACGTGGCCCAGTCAGGGAGCTCGTAGCCTGCCATACGATCTTGGTTTGCGGCACGGGATCGTGCAGCTTGCGCGGCGGCCGCCACGCGTGCTGATTCTTGTCGTTGGGCTTCAGTTTGAGTATTAGGTATATAACGTGGGTCTCTTTTCCTGACAAATGTCACGAGAAATCTGACCGCATCATTGAACTCCCGCGTCGCATCTTCGCGTAACTTCTTATTCGCCTTCTCCATGAACCTTCGAGTTTGCCTGTCCGGCGCATCCGATAATCGGTGCTTGTCCTTCCAAGCGAATGACTTTCTAGTCGCAAAACTTGACCAAGAGGCGTAGAACGGCTTTGAAACCTCTTCATAGGTGTCTTCTGCCTGACCGAAGGTGGCGTAATCGACCGCATCGACATCCTCTTGTTCTGCGGCGACCTCTTCCTCCAGAGCTAGATGCTCAAATGTCTCTCTAGCAATACTGAAAAAGCCGTTGGGATCATCGTTGAATGGGACATTAGGGCTGAATTTCCGAATGAGGCCCATGATTTCCTCCGCCGAGGTGATTCGAACGTTCCTGAACGAAGTAGGTTCTGTTCCGTCCCCGGTAATGTCTTGACCACCAAGGATAGCATCTCGATGAGAATCATACCATGATCGTTCGTGGGGGTCCGACAGTATTTCGTATGCGGACTGCAGCTCGGCAAATTTTTCAGTTGCAGCAGCCACCTCTCCGAAGTTTCTATCTGGATGTAGCTCCAATGCTCTCCTTCGATAGGCTTTCTTGATGCTGCGGATCGCCGATTAACTCATATAGTTTACATGAAGAGTAATTCAACCTACTCGGTCTCGCTGGCGTCGCGGTCAACACCAATGAGTTCGTAGTAACATGTTTTGGTGGTAGTTGAGCTGGAGCCTAAATTATCTTGTGACGCAGACTGAGAAGCACCCATTTTTTTGCCAGTAACCTGTAATCTTTGTCGCAGTGCACACTGGGAGGTTGTAATCTGTGCTGTTTCAATTTCCCGGTCTTTTTTGTCAACCCAGCAGGTGTTTTTCAAGAGAGGAGGAGAATATGACTCCTCGGATCTCCACCCGCACTAGAGTTCTCAGCGCTGTGATTCTTTCACCGTTGCAGGTGAAGTAAACTTGGTTTGTTGAACCCAATAAGTCAGACGTCTTATGAATTCATCGTTTTCATTTGCTTAAGTTGCCGTTGCACAGGTTGTCCTCGTTCGGATGAACCGCTGGCGTCATACTTTAAACGACCTACCTAGAAGTCCTAGAGTGACTGCTATTGCAGGAGTCCGTAATAACGTTACAACTGCATTGCGACAATTTGAGCAGCTCATTTGCTATCGCCCGCGAGACTGATAAGAAACATAAGGCAAGTAAGGATGATTTATTTATTAATATACGCTAATTAGACTCTATAGTCCTTCTAGTACCTTAATAAATATATAAGGGCTAGAAAAACTATAGTAAGGTAGTTAACTTAGCTAACCCCTAGCCCTAGCCCTACCTACCTAGATAAAAACCATCCCTTCTATATATATTATAATTCTATATTTAAAGTAATTCCTAGTCCCTTTTATCTTAAAGAAACTAATAAAAATACTATTATTAATAAAAGCTATTTTATTAACTAAATACTACTATATATAGTAAATAATATAATTTATTATCTTTTAGTATTAATCTCTACTACTATTAATATAGTAGCTTACGCCCTTACTAATATAAGGTAGAATATACTACTATATTATAGTAGAAATAGAAGGTAAACTCTCTAAATCCCTTTAAGAATAGAAGTATCCTATAGCCTATTGCTATTGTTAGTAGCTTCTGTGCCTATATCCTAACTTTCTAAAAAGTTGGTATTGATGTAGGAAAGCAAGGATGATTAACGGCACCACTTTCTTCTACCTATGCAAAGTACCTTGCACACCTTTCCAGGTAAGCACATTTTATCCTGGAGCGCGCAAACCGCAACGCCATCGCAATAATAAGTGGTACTTTGAAATACATAAATCTGTTGAAAAACTGCGCAAAAGCCGGGCTTGATAATCCACCGAAGTCCGCTGGGGCTTATAGGGTAAGGTACCTACCTACCTACCTACAGATTGAACATGAGGTAGTAGGTTAGTACTAAGGTACATAGGTACTAATAATATACTAAGCAAGACGTGCAGGTGCAGAGTGATTAGCGCCACGCCGATTTAGGACATTGGCACGGAATGTTCCTTTGCCGCGGTCACGACCAACTCGCGACGAAATTGCGCCACTTTGAATGTGCAAGATGCGAGACGAAGAACCGAGTCCTAGGACAATTATTGCATTATTGCACGAAACTTAGCAAGTTGAGCGGTCAAGCCACGCCAATCTAGTCAGGATGAAATTTGCACACGATTTTAAGCAGAATCTTGCCAGTCAGGGTAAATTCGCGCATGCGTGTGTCGGCCATTCTCTCAGCTTCTAATCAAATAGTAGATTTCCCACGTCATTGGGTTGAGCGAGCTATCCCTTACAGTCAGCTGAAGAAATGCCTTAAGAAAGTCCAACGCGAACTCCAAGACTTGGGCCTGGACCAGGAAACGTTACGCGCTCTTCTAAGTGCTGAAGAAACGGCACCCGTTGCCCTCCAGTATAAACTACGAGGTAGAATCCACGGACTCACTGGCATGGATTACGTAGCGCTAATCTTTGGCCGAACCTTAGAGTCGGGATCTAGTTTTGTGCGCCCCAAGCTAACCGTCAATGTACATTTACGCGACGGGGTGGCGGTTGACGCCTCTTTAACTCCAACGTCGAGAGGCTTCCTCGAGAAGCTAGCAAGCGAGATCCTAGACGACCACGAACGTGAAGCGCTGGCCCATTTACGAGCGAGTCGACCCGACCCAAGCGCGAAACCCGATATCGAGACCAACAATGGCGACACTGGCAACTACGAGACCATCGAAGTCCCGCTTGTGTTTGACGCTGAGTTTTTCGACATGCTGCAAACTGACGTCGGTGAATTAGATGCACTGCAAGCATCAGAACAAAAGCAATTGAATACGGAGATCACCGAACTCTCCAAACAAGTTTCTGCTGTATCCCGGCCTAGTCGCTTCTCAAAGAGTGACCTGGGACGCTGGCGCGAGATATTCGAACTGTATTTAGATTCAAACGTCTTTTTTGCAACCCAGGAGTGTGACCATGGAGCAAGAAACAGCCAAAGAGCCCTCAAACAACTCCAATGGTTTCAGAATGAAGTCGAGAAGCGCAACCTAGCACGCAACTTCAAAATTCCATCAAGTCGCCAGGCTTTCGCCAGGTTTCTGCAACTGAACGTTAGCCTGCTTAAGAATTTACAGTTCCAAGAACTCAACAAACTTGCAGTATCCAAGATTCTGAAAAGTGGGTTAACTCAACCATACCACTTGCTGCTTCCACTGTATGGCTAACAACCATGCTTCAGAGTTTGATAAGCGGACATCGCTTGGCGTCTCCAAATCCTTTCCCAAAGTCATTCTTTCCAATAGACTTCTTGCTGGTGGCATTGCTAAAGACGTGTGTGCTTCCATGTCTCAGGAGCTAGTCTCAGTGGTGCCGCAGATCAACGACTACCTCTGTCCAGTCTGCTTTTCTATCGCTTATCGGCCCGTGAGACTTGACTGCCAGCATGTATTTTGCATCCGATGCATAATAAAGATACAGAGACGCAAGGAGACGCATTGTCCCCTCTGCAGAGCTGATGTGGTCATGTCTGCATCTGCAGGTGAGCTTTCCACTTGATCTGTACCGATTGAGCTGTTTTTTGCTAACATATAAATGACAGACAACCTCGATATCCGGTTGGAGAGGTACTTGGAGAAGTACTTCCCCAAGGAGGTCAAAGAAAAGCAAAGGTCCAATGAAACAGAGCGCGGTATTGAAGATTATGGACCTGGCTATAAGCACCAAGAATGCATCGTAATGTGACGAGAGAAGACGTAGAGACCAGTCTCATCCTAGTAAAACCTACACATGGAGGTCCCAATCGAACTTCGCGTTGTCATTATGAAACTATGAAATTCTAATAGCACAGACACGGTGGTTATACCCGGGATTACGATTGATGTTGAAATGATCAAAAATACCACACAACGTGGAATTTCGCGCTATTTGTAATGCTTAAATGCATCGTTCCTTTGTCTACCTACTCGCGCTCGTGGCTCTGTCAGCGGCCTCGAGAGCCCTGCGAAATGTGTCACTGAGGGTATCTTTGTCTTCCAGTCCGACACTGACACGTACTAAGTCCGGATCTACACCGAATTGTGCCGCCCAAGGGAGCTCACCGTAGTGAGCCAATAGGGTATACGGAGAGCACAATGTAAAGTTTGTGCCCAAGCTTGGCCCCTTCGCGATATCCATCTCGTCATAAAAAGCTTGCGCGCTGACCTGTTGATGAAAGACAACAGACAGCAAGCCACCGAACCCACCATGCGGCAGACGACAGCGCTCATAGTGATCCCGAGACGAATTGAACTTTGGGTAGAGGAGGTCTTTTACAAGAGGGTGGCCCCGTAGAATGTCGCAGATGGCCTCAGCATTCGCATTGACCCTTCCCACTCGGTTAAGGAAGTCTCGACTGTTCCTCTCCATGAAGATAATGTCTTCCGGCCAATAGTTATCTTCGACCACAGTTTCCATTGCGGTTTTCAGCAGTTTGTAGTATTTGCTGCCGGGGTTTAAGACAGCGCTCCCCCCCATCACATTAGAATCACCAGAAAATATTTTGGTGAGGCTGCTAACCACAATATCGGCGAATGGAAGAACATTGATGTTTGCAAACGTACCAATAGTTTCATCCACAACGACCGCGAAATCGAAATCATTGGCGAGTTCCCGGATTCTTCGCAAATCTGGGCTGGCCAAGAGAGGATTCCCAGGAAACTCACAGAAGAGGGCCAGAATATGTTCCCCCTTCCCCAATCGATGTTCGAGGTCATCTAGATCCGAGGAAGAACCATTGCCATAGAATATACAGCCAGGACCAAATTTTTGCAGTATTTTCAAAGTATCAACGTAAGGGAACCCGAAACTGACGCTCTGAAGCTGACCCCTGGCAGCCATCAATGCACGATGCGCGTTGAAGATTGCATTCATACCTGCGGGAAAGAGGTATATATCAGATTCGCTTAGATTGTTGGCGCGAACAGACGAAACCAAGGGCTCTGTAACTGTCTCTGCTGTCAAATCAAGTTCGCTGATAAGTGACCCAGCAATCCTGCGTCGAATTGCTGATTTCGCTTTTGCGGCCAGAGTCAAGTCCAGATTCCTACCGAACCTCTCTTCCAGAAACCTAGAACTTTCTTTGTTGTCGTTGAAAGCCGTGGTGGTGACCTTGGCATCGGGAACTGCGGTTTCATCTACCGAATTCGTGCGTTGGTACCGCTTAGGACCTCGCGAGGGCTTCAAGGTAGTTTCGAGAATGGAATTTTTGGAGTTGCTCGGTACTAGAATGCCGGCTCGCAGAAGGTCATGACAGAACTCTGCGCGGCGACTTGAAATTCCATCTCCAGTGTGCTGCCAGTATTGCTTGGCAAGCCCAAAAGCTTCTGCGGGAAACAAAGCCGCGGCAATAGTTGACGACAGACCGCCGAGAACCGGAGAGGTATTTTCAGAGAGGTTGAGCTCAAATGCTACCGAATGGAGCTGGATAGCAAGAGTATCGGGAGCCCTCTGTCGCATGAAGTCTAAACAACGTTCCGCTGCTTCTGGTGTAGAAAAGAGCATGGCTTGCTGGTCTTGTTTCCCATAGCTAGTTGCAATTGCACGGCCTAACTCAGCAATAGTCTTATGTATGAAGAATCTATAGAGAATGAAAAGGTCAGTCCCCCCCGATCGTGTTTGATTCGTGAACATGCATACCTAGGATAGCCAGTAGTCATTCGGCTGAGGACCCAAGATGCGCCTTCCTCATAGCCAACGTTGGATGCCCAAGTCGGTAATGAGACACTAACAGCCTGTAATGTGGGTTAGTAGATTTGTCTTGTCGGAAATCGAGGTTGCTCATGAGTGGTTTGGAGCATGTAACTCACGTGTGCTGTATCGGGCGGTATGGATTCGCCTAATTCTATGGAAGGCATCTCTGTTTGAGCTCTCGCGGCTCTGTTATGCGCGGCAAACTAGGTAGCTGGTTCCGTTCGCGCTATGAAAATTCGACTTTGGCAACTCGCACGTGTGAGTCGAAGATGTGTTGTCGAAATTTAGCGCGCCGGCCGAGGATCGGACTTGGTGGAATGCGGGTGTGGGTGGATCTCGTACTAAGCTTGGGTAGGTACGTGGTTGGGTATTTAAAATAAAGTTCACGTAACAAAAGATGATCTCGTCATTAGACAGTGTCTTTAGTTGACGTTTAATTAGTGCACTATCAGTTCACATAGTGAGACGCTCCTTTCTTTACATTAATAAACAGCTGTGGCCCAAGGCAATACAATATCCAAGACAGACGTTACTTCGCTCCAACGCAACTAATGCTGTCGCTCGGTGCTACGCTTCGTAGGTCGTCATCCCAGTTCGCGCGGCTGCTTCCAATATGACTACCAGGTAGCGGAACATTTTTCGCAGAAATATGGCTCGGTGGGCCGTTATGATAATTGGTACCGACGCAACTGGCAGGGAGTGGAATGTTTCGCGCCGAGACCTGGCTATTGCGGTTACCTACCCTGCTGGCAGGCAGGGGTATATTCTTTGCAGAAACACGGCTTTGTGAGTCTCCCACACCGGCAATATCCTTACGACTCGCGGATGAACGCGCCTTTATCGTGGATGCATGGCTGACCGTATCGAAAAATTCGCTGGTACCTACCCGGCTAGAGGGAAGCGGGACGTCTCGTGCGGAAACGCGGCTGCGTTTATCATCGTTCTGGTGGCGACCAGTGGAAACGTCTGATTTTCTAGCAGATACATCCGTTTCCCTCGCGGATATGTGCGTGACTGAATCGAAAAACTCGCCGCTGGCACCTACCCGACTAGAGGGGAGCGGCACATCTCTTGCTGAAACGCGGCTTCGTTTATCCTCACTATCATGGTTACGACTAGCGGGTACGTCTGTCTTCCTAGCGGAGGTATGACTCTGTGTGTCGAAAAACTCGCTATTACCCGCCTGACTAGCAGGGAGTGGGACATTTCTGGCCGAGACATGACTGCGTTTATCATCACCACTGTGAGGACAAGTAGCCGATGAGCTCGCCTTTCTAGTCGAGCTTTGCGCATCGAACTCGCTAGTGCAGCGACTAGCAGGGAGTGGGACGCTCTTTGCCGAAATATGGCTGCGTTGATCGTCATTCCTGTGATGGCCACTAGCAGGTACATTCGTCTTCCTAGCGGAAGCATGGCTTCGCGTGTCGTAGAATTCGCTAGTACAGCGGCTAACAGGGAGTGGGATGTTCTTTGCCGAAACATGGCTGCCTTTATCATCACTACTACTGTGATGGTGGGCAGTAGATACCGTCTTCTTAGATGCATTGCTTTCTATGTCGAAGAACTCACTAGAGCACCGACTAGTAGGGAGTGGGATATTCTTTGCGGAGACGTGACTGCATTTATCGTCGCTGCTGTGATGACGGTGAGCGGATACCGTCTTGTCCGAGGCATGGCTTTGTGTGTCAAAGAATTCGCTCGTACACCGACTT
>NW_006271969.1:3828249-3845798 GCF_000225605.1 Cordyceps militaris CM01
ATGGCTTTGTGTGTCAAAGAATTCGCTCGTACACCGACTTTCGGGAAGTGGGATATTCTTTGCGGAGACGTGACTGCGCTTATCATCGCTGTTGTGATGGCGGATAGCGGATACCGTCTTGTCAGAGGTATGGCTCTCTGTGTCGAAGAACTCGCTCGTACACCGACTCTCGGGGAGTGGTATATTCTTTGCTGAGACATGACTGCGTTTATCGTCGCTGTTGTGGTGGCGAGAGGCGGATACATCCGACTTCCTACCGGATGCATGGCCTCGTGCCTCCGAAACTTCGCTCATGTCAGATCGACCCGGAGCAGAGCTGGAGGAGCGTTGCGACACTTCGGTTATAGAACGTGGCTGGGGGGAGGGCACCCCCCTTGACCGTGGCTCTGGTAACCGTTCGGAGACGGAAGATTTGTTATCGATGCTTCTTAGATGAAAATCGTGTTTACTTGGTGCATCTCTAGGAGCACGTTTTGACACTGAAGAAGCTACCGTCGTTAAGAGTTCGCTGCTTCTTGTTGACACTTGAGCAGGGGTAGTAGACGAGGAGGGAACTCGCGAATGGGCTGAAACGACTGTCTCGTGGTCTTTCCTAGGTGATGGACCCTTAGCGACACTTGTCTGTGTCTCCGAAGACGGGCTGGCTGGTGGTGGAAGCGTAAGCTGTCGAGTTGATACGGTGGAACTCGGTTTCGAGGGAGGAAGCCCTGCATCGCTGGAAATTTTGACTAGCTCCTTTCCTTTGTCTTCTTGACCATCTCCAGTATCGTTGCTGCGGGTTTGGAGGACATTGCTTTCGTGAACGGACGTGGGCGGGCGAACTGATGCTGGCGGGCGAACTGACGCTGGCGGACAAGTTGATGCTGGCGGACGAACTGAAGCTGGCGGACAAGTTGAGGCTGGCGGACGAACTGAAGCCGGCGGGCGAATAGATGCCGGTGGACAAGTTGATGCCGGCGGCAGAGTTGGTGGCTTCCTCACCGTTGATGGTTGATCTTCTTGAAATGTAATTCGATGCGATCTCAGTGGAATTGGGGTTTGCGGATCTCGATCAACCAACTCGGGCGATATGCTATTGGTATCGTTGGCGAGAGACCCTTGTCTCGCTATCATCTGGGTTGGAACCAACTGAGGTGTTTTAGCCGACATGACACCATATGTGATGGCTGCACCAGCCGCTGCGCCGGCGGCCACCCCTATGAGGGCACTCAGAACGGTAGACATGCCACTGTTTGGGGTACTGGCTTTTCCGGTCTCTCTCTGAATAGAATCAACTCCTTCAGGCGAATTCCGGTTTTCGGACGCATCATTCGTACTGCCACCCCTTTCGACGACCGGAGCGGTAGAGGGCTCAGGTGTGCTACTATTCCGATCGAGGATGTGGCACAGGGGTGTCTCTTGTTGCGGATTTAATACGAGAGCATACTGGCCAGTGATCATGTCAGGCCGGCAAACATGTCCAGTGCAGACAGCTTGCATCATGTTACCGTCAGGATCGAATATCGCTGAGTGATTGACAGGACTGTTGGCAGTGAAGATGGACCCTGGATTTGCCTCCATGCCTTGCCTATGGAAGGCCAGGATCGCCGCAGGGGATGGAGCGCTGAGTCGAATTGACGATAGTCGCAGCGCGGTCGGCTGTGCAATCTGGCGGAGATGTAAAACAGGACCCTGACAGCAACCAAAGGTTGCAAAATCAGGACCGGACGCTACACTTTCCGACGTCAAATAGCGAATACCAAGAGGCTGAAGGACAGCGGCGTAGAAAGAGGTCGACGGCGCTAATTGTGACACTTCGATACACGGGAGCGGCATGTTGCTTGCATGTACGACTACCGTGCGAGAGAATGGTGGTAGAAGGCAGTGGTGGTGATGCTCCTGTTGTTAAAGGTGCACGAATATTTATTGTTTTCAACAAGCATAGGATAGGTAGTTTCTCTACCTCACCGATCACCCAAGTTACACTTCTCAGCTGCATAAAAAAGCGGAGTGATTCATGTGTGTATGCCTAACGAGTTGCCAGGGAAGATGGATTCCGAAGGATGTGAGATGTTGTGGTCCAGTTGATAGGTAAAATGGGTCTATTTTTGGGCAGTTTTGCAGCCGTCGGCGCCCAACCAAACGTGCATATGCAGTCTCATGTGAGTAGTGGACATGTGCACGGCAGCTGGTTGCAAAGCTTCAAAGAAGTAGGCCATATCGACGTGGCAAGTATATTGGGAGTTTGTCATGCCATTGGTACACTATGCTAGCTACTCCAACGAAAACTGACTTGGGCTGCTTCAGCCATGGCCCAGGTGGCTGTTGCATAACAGTCGTGCCCAGTGTAGACGGCCAGTCACTTGTCATCCACTGTCGCCACCACTGAGATGAAGTGCCAATGTGGCTAGTAAGAACTTTAACTCCGATGGCTAACGACTGAATTCATGCCCAAGGATGTTGTGGTCAACCAGCCATGGTCGGGTCCTGGCTACATGTGCCTATGACATGGCCTGAGTTCTCTGCCGTTCGTATGTCCAAAGGAAACAAGGTTGGGTACTGTCCAGGTCACATCCTGTGCACACCTAACGAGTTGGAAAACGGGGTATGCAGGCCGGCAAGCAGACCGGCAGGTAGAGCCCAGTGCTTTCCCTGTTTATCTTGTGATTATTGGGGGGCGCATCAGGAACCAGAGCCCTCAATCTGCTCGCGTTGTTCGATGATCAGCCCAACAGCAGCCTTTGTGTCACTTTTGTGCGAACCCGAGCAAATTTCCCCAACGAGGAAGCCAAGGGCTTGAAGATGAGCGGAGCGGACTAGAGGATATCCCAAGCGTCTTCAGCAGCATGGCAAAATTTGCTACAGGCTACGCTGGCAGAAAGTGAATAGTTGCTGATGGAAATTTTTTCGTCAACCATAGAGTCAGCGAATGTGTCCGCCCCTTTGGCCATAGCTCCGACGAATACGCAGATACTCTCCTTGGAGCCAACCGATTCAACGTATTCGCGTACACGAACTAGCGACGAATCGAAACTCAACGTGACTTTTCGGCAATTTGGTGGCAGGTGATCAGTAATAGGGTTTTGAATCACTCTCAGGAGTTTTTCATTTGAGTTCGTGGACCGAATCGACAGACGGTGCAGCAGTTGCACCATGAGACCGGCAAATCTCTTGAATGTACGAGGAATTCGTACCGAGGGAGAAACCTCGATGAGAACACCCTTGGCAGTATGAATGTAGATTTGTAGCTTCCCGGCTTTGTTTATAGGTGAATCCAACAAGGTGAGAAGGCACTGTTTCATTCAGTGTTAGCACCATCTTGACTTTCTGAGAGCCATGCTAACCTGATGAGTAATATCAGGGCGAGCATCGCTAATGTCGCGGTTCATTTTACGCATAACCCCGATATGTTCATCACTGTTTAACAGCGAGTATTTTTCCTCTCGGTGTATACCAGTGCGACTGGTGGTACTGTGTGACGCTTTGTAGGTCTCGAGACTGGCGTTGGACAACACAACGATAAGTCTTTGCGAATCCTTGTCCGTTGGCGGAATAGGCGTACTTTGTTCCGCGACTAATTGGGGAAGTTTCGGCGGCGGTAGCGATTGCGTTCCTAGAAATTTTGGAGCACAAGTTAGTATTTTGACTCCATAGGGCGTCATGTAAAAATCAAGTAGCAATTGGCTCATACTAGGCCGCTTTGAGCCTGCTCGGCGATCCGGGGACGACATATCTCCGAATAGAAAAGATAATGCTGTAATTTTGAAGTGCTGTTAGGCGACCTCAATAATTGAGATTGGTAGTGATGCTGGCCAACTTCTAGGAAGAAAATAGTTGACGGAGCTACGTGCCGTTCCACTAGTACTGGAGCGCTTGACGTGGGGTGCTGACTAAGAATTACTGTTCTACAGTAGACTGTGATTGGCCAATATATTATTTTCCCCAGCCAACCCAATTCCAGGGTGTGTTGAGGGTGTGTTGCAGCAGCTCAGATTCTTCCGTTGTCAAGCAATAGCCTCGCACTTTTTTCGGCATAAAATCTGCAGTTGGCCCTTGATATGTCATCGCAAGTGTCCAAGGCTGCGCGCCGGGTCACCCATGAGCTGCATGGCGTTGTGGTTTCCGCAGGTTTGATGCAGAAGACCGTCAAGGTCAGAGTCGCAGGGCAAAAGTGGAATAAAATTGTCAACAAGGTGCGTAAATTGTCACATACATGACTGGATGGTGATATTTGATTAACGTGCTTTTCTCGACTGTTGCAGTTCTACGCCGACCCCAAGCATTACCTCGTTCATGATCCAAATTCTTCGCTCCGAACTGGCGATGTCGTCGCAATTGCACCAGGCTGGCCAACATCGCGGCATAAGCGGCACGTGGTGAAACAAATCATTGCTCCGTTTGGAGAACCGATCGAAAGTAGACCTGTGGTCCCATCATTGAATGAAATCATAGCGGAAAGGGAGACCAAGAAGAATGCCAAGGATGACCGAAAATCCTTAAGAAGGCAATCCGAACATGAACAGCGCCTATCCCAGAAAAAAGTTGCTGCAGATGAGCGCGAAGTGAAGCGCACAGCATGGGAACAGCTTATGGTGAAGTTCGGTCCATGATAGGAGTCAGATCGTCGCTTTGAGGGAAGAGCGGCGTCGAATACACATTATCGCTGCATCATGTATGATTATGGGAGGATATGCTCTGCTTACATTCGTATTACGGTTTTCGCCGGGGTTAGCGAATCATCTCTCTGGACTCCCAGGCTTTTGTACATTGATTAGACTACAGATATACTCACAGAGGAAAGCTGAGGCCGTATTAACATGTAAATGGATAATCAACTCGGCTGCGGCGACCAATGAAAAAAAGACCACTATTGATCGAATCAATATATATTTAATCACTCTTAACCTTGTACATCTGATACATCCCAACCGCTGACAGTGTCCCAGCTGCCTAGCCGCCGCGCTCCCCAAACTCCTGTGCCCAATCCTCATACTCTTTTAAACCGGACTTGCTTACACTAGGTCTAATAGTACCGAGACTTGCTTCGAAGTCTACCAGGCCAATCGGCCGAATTTCGTCCATGGTCATATGGAGCAAGGCCTCGCCGAGAGACCTTAGTGGCCCCATTGCCGCATCCTTTGCCAGTGCTGTGATGTCTGACCCGGAGAAACCTACTGTTGTTAGAGATAGACGCTCGCGGTATTCCCTACGAGAGGTACGGCACGTAACTTACCATTAGTCAGGCCCACCAATCTCTGGACGTCGCCAGGTGACAGGCTATGTTTCTGTTGGCCTAAGAGTGTGCGTATTTGTGTTTCTCTTGTAGTTGGCTCCGGCAAGGGGATGTATTGTCTCCTGACGAAGCGCCGCCTCGCCGCCTCATCAATAGCCCATGGCAAGTTAGTTGCAGCCAAGACGAGTACACGGTTTGCATCACCGCGCTCTTTGTCCCGCTCTGTCGTTTCACGTCCAGCTGCGGCTCTTTGAAGGTCGCTCCACTGAATAAGAAATTCAGTCTTAATGCGACGGGTCGCCTCGTGCTCACCCGAGCCGGACCGTTGGGAAAGGAGAGAGTCGATTTCATCCACGAAGATGATACTTGGCGCCAGAGAGCGTGCTAGACCAAATAAAGCTCGAACCAGCTTCTCTGACTCTCCCAAATACTTGCTCGTTAAACTGCTTGCTGAAATGGAGAAAAATGTAGATCGCGATTCGGTAGCCACCGCCCTGGCCAGCATAGTTTTACCTGTTCCTGGCGGCCCAAATAGAAGCATACCTCGAGCTGGTTCTCGTAGACCCATGAACAGATCAGGACGCAGGAATGGGTAAACGACAGTCTCTCTCAGCGCGTTCTTTGCAATTTCGAGCCCGGCAATGTCGCCCCAACGTACTTCATCGCCTTTAATGACAATGTCATTCAGAATCTGCTTGGCTGCGCCCTCGTCGACACCAAGGGGAAGATTTCTTAAAATTGATGCCTTCTTCCTTTTCCATGCCTTCTCGGCGATGCTCTCCTCGGTTTCTTCCGACGTTTCGCTTGAGTTGTCAACCTCCACTGGTTTCTTTTTGTCTTCATTGCGTTTTGAAGGTCTCGAGTTATTAGTAGTAGCACCTGGACGCAGGGCAATGCCACGATTGGCAGAGGTGTTATTGTTTGATTTCACATTGTGACCTTCTGCATCATCCCCCGAAATACTGGATACAGATGCATGCCTCGTCTTGGGTCGATCCCGCCGGCGATGTCGGGTTGTTTGTTCCGGTTTGATCGTGCTTTGCGTTGCTGCACTGGCACCGGGTTGTCTTGTCACTACTTTTCTTCGCATCGGAGCACCAGATGCGCTGCGTCTGTCTGACCACTCTCCAGACTCATCTGCCGTTCTCGATCCGTTAAAATGCTCCTGTTTCTGCTGCCTGACTAAAGGACGAGAAGGCTGGTGACGCTCCAGACGAGCTGAAGTACTTTCCGTTGGTTGCGATTCCAGCTGGGCTGTTGAGCTAAGTGCACTAGACGCTGCGCTCACAGATAGGAAAGATGGGTTCGTGTACGGGTATTCGTCAGAGTGCCGCGCGCCGGTCGATTGACCATTTGTACTACCATCTATATCCTTTGGCTGAACGAGTCTTCTGGAGTGGCTGTCCCATTGTGTCGACGTTGATCTTTTTTTGAAAAGATGCTCTGCGACCTTTTTAGAGTTGTTCGTGGATGTCGAAGACATGTTCTCAGCAGGCGGTGTGCGCTGAAGACGCTCTCGCGATCCAAGAGCGCTCCAGGCTAGGGTTGCCGCCTTGCTTGACCCCTCAGCTACCGGCCGCGCTGATTTCCGTGAAGGTGCTGACCCCTTTTCGCCAAATTTGGAAGAGCGAAGGGTCGTGCGCATTGTGTGTTTTTCGGGGCTGGGTGATCGATATGCTCGATCGGATTTTGGCGGCACGCTCAGAGCTGGTGGTCTAGAACCGGACCGGGTGTGAAATATGGCATCGCTGGCATGTGAGCTTTCTCCAGACTGCGGGATCTCCGACAATGTGCGAATGGGTAGCGGTGGCCGTGGCGGAAGAACAGGACGTGATAGTTGAGAGTATGTAACCGCGGGGATTGTACCACTTCCGATCGAGCCCTTTGATCGTGTGGGTGAATCAAATGGGCTGGGCGTTTTGGAAGTTTTGCCGCCCGTATCAGAGCTGGTTTCGTCTTCCCTGGACGCCTTTAGCGCCTCCAAAAGATCGAGCCTCTCCTTGCATTGGAGTTCTAATTCCTTCAAAGCATCGACAAGCGCCTTCTCGGTATCAGTCTGAGGTCCATAGCCTGGAATCGCTTTGGTTGCGTTATGTTCGTATATTAGGGCGATGGCATTGCGCCAGTGCCTCAGAGCCTCGGTTTCGTCTCCCTGCAGCGCGAAAAATCAGCTTTCTTCTAGCATGTAAATTCGTACACAAAATTACCTGACTCTCGTAGTAGACTGCTGTGGAGCAGCTCAAGTAGCTTTCATCGTACGTCTTCTGCAGAGCGGTAAATACTCGGTTGCGCAACATTGCAAAGGTGTTATGCACATAGTAGTCGATATGAGCGTTGGCTATGCTCCGGGCTGGCGAGGGTTGCGCGATGGTAGCTTTGAAGAAGAATGCCGGATCGTGGTATTGGGAGCCAGTCCTGGTGCCGCGGAGAGTGTTGTCAAAACCTAAACCTACCCGACCCGGATTCGTTTCTTGTTGTGCCCAGGCACGTCCCGTGCTTGTGCGCTAGGTGGGTAGGTAGTCTGGCTGGTGACGTAAGGGCTTGGTGCAACCAGTCACTTGTAATTTGTAGGTAGTCAATACACTGCAAAACTGCGTTCGGGTTGACCTAGCATCTGGTAACTATCAGTTCTAATTGACAAGGTAGGTAACAGGTAGCGGGGCAGACTGACCATTTTCTTAAACTCTTAATAAAGAATAGTGATGGGAAGGATCTCGAACCTCGAACAAGTAGGGACACGTCACACAAGGACGTAGCTCATAAAATTATCCAAGTCGATTGTTGTTTTTAAGTAGGCATTCTCTCATAATTTCTAAGAAATATGTCTCGGGCGTCATCATGGGTTCCTGGACAGCCCTTCTCTGAAGGTACAACTACCTCTCTAGGTACGTACGCTAATAATTACGTGATGGCTGGGAGCTGTCCATATGACCATGCCCATCTGGACTACGACAGCAATACCCGAATCTCACTTGCTGTGCGCGGGAACACGGCTCGGAAACTGCCATTTCCATCGCTGTCCCCCTGGCTTGCACACAGTCCGTCAATATACTTCTCCAGTAGCTCAAAGTCTGTGCAAAAGCGCTCAGCAGCTTCATCTGTTATTTTTCGCGCAATACCCAAGTCCTGCAGCTCGCCGAGACGCTCCAGTGCATCAATATATGCTGATGGCAGAAAGTGATCCAATTCACTGCTCGAAGCAGAAAGCTTGCTGGCTGTAATGAAGTCGACGTCATAATGTCCGCGTTGCTTTATCGTCGCTATTACATCAGACAGGCCTGAACCTTGATGGAAGAAATCCAATTGAGAGTCTGTAAGGACTGCTGCCTCTCCATTGATGGATGTTCTGATCTGCTCTCCCCGTTTGCTCGTCAAGTTGCTTTGCTTGAAATAATTCGAAACAGCCAGGCGACAGTTGATCAGGTATATAGAACTGCGTGGGAGTGGCAAAGACCTTGCTAAAGCTTCACTGTCGAGAATAAAGGGGTCTATCGCCTCAGTCAGGACTTCTTCGAGCCCGGCTTCCCCGCTCTCAGTACTTGACAGAGATGTTTCGTAGGTGCTCAGCATGACTTGAACCTGCTTGAGGGCATCCTGCAGGAACACTGGCGGGCTTAGATCAGAGGGAATAGTTTGGGGTTCGGCTCGAACAGCAGAAATGTGTTCTCGGAGTAAAGCCCTAAATTGTCTCATGGCCTCCTTTTCCATGCTGTGAACGGAGTCTAGAAGACGGCAGTCTGGTCCGAGTAATTTGAGGAGCATGATGCCGTAGAATTTGAGAAGATTTGCTAGCTTGTATGCCAAGATCGGATCCTCGTTAGCTTGGATGACTTGCTCTACTCGTTGTCGAAGTATACGAGCTGCGCCAGACACGTCTCTGTCGGTTAGGTTGTTTAATGCATTTAATGTGTTGAATTCCTCGTCTTCACCATCCGAAATGATGCGCCACAACTCAGCGTCTCGGCCGCTGTTGATACCTTTGACGATTTCCTCGCCGTCGGCAATAAAAAGAACTTCCAGAACTTCTCTTTCGCTGACTGCGGCCGAGTGAATCCATGCTAGCATATCGCCGACATAGCGGAGAGGATCATGTGCAATCATGTCGATCGGTTTGACAGCAGCAGAACCTTCACTGGCGCTATCCCCAGTCAGAGCATTAAAGAACGAGCCAGACAAGATATGCTGTCTTGCGTCTGCAAAGAAGTCGAGGCAATTTTGAAACAACGAGGGTCGGGCGGCCAACACTGTGAGAGACTTTCTCATGGTAGCGTTCATTTGGGGGTTTTCGAGATCAAGGATCTTGAATTCTCGCTGAACCCACTTGTACAGCTTTTGGTAGGCAAATCCAATATTCTGTGATGCCTTCTCCATAATCTCAGAAGCCAAGGTCTGCCTTTCAAAACCGAGGAGTACTTCACAATCTTGAGTGATCTTTTTGGCCTTCGCAAGGGCGGCAAAGAAAGCATCATTTACAGGCTCGACAGTTGAGGTAAGCGCCAATTCTTCATCTTCGGATAAAACGAATCGATCACGTAGAGCTTGTAGCAGGTGCCGTCGCCTTTCAGTGTTTCTTCGCTTCTCAAGCAGAGCCGATGCTTCTGCAAGTGACGGCTCCATTTCGCTGTGTGCTGCAGCTACCATGCGCTTCATCTCGGAATAATCGGTATTGAGTTTATCAAGTATCGTTTTGATACGTCTCAATTGCTGTGTCGGTTAGTAGCGGAATACCACATGATTCTGCTCGACTTGCCTCTGATACAGTACTAAAATCATCCAATATCCGGCCATTCTTCTCAATGACATCTTTTTGCAGTTCTAATCGGAGTCTTCGCCGTGTTTTCCCATCGTTTCTTATGCCGCGTTGATCTATCAGAGCCAATGTGCCACGAAATTCTGCATCAGAGTATGACGTAGACAAGACAGCTGATACTTTGGTGGCTAGAGGATTTGTTCCCTTGTTCGTTACGGCCGACTGACCCTGTGCATCTCCTGCTCTTCGGTGCTCGCTGCGGTTGCTCATTCCTGAAGGCGCAGCCTGTGACATGATGCTGCAGTGGGCAGTAGGAAACAGAATCACAATCTCGGCGCTAAATTTTCAATGAGAAATGCTTCGGCTGGTGAAATGCGACTTCTGGTGTGCGCCAGTGCCCCACGACTCTGACCAGTTAGTTTGGTGAGGTGGCTTTTTGGTTCACAAACGTACCAACTGCAAGTGCGGGGCTGATCCTCACGCGAGCGAGGTAATAAGGGCGCAAAAGGCAGACTTCGACGGCTCCATTTGCGTTGTTTGCCAGCGCCCGTTCTGTTAGCATCTAGAAATTAAACAGTGAAAAGGTGGGAACCTAACTCACTAGGTACCTAGAATCAGGCGGTTAAAATGTGCAAATGTGCGCTGGTTAGTAGTACCTACCTACGCGAGTGAGGCCTGTTTGTTAACAGGGGAGAGACCTGGTAGCCGGACCGACTCTTTTTGCTAGCCGGACTGTCCACATGACTACAGAATTGACGAGGTATATGATTTTAGGTGAGATTCGCGTAAATAGAAGTACCTAGGCTTTTTCTGGTTGATCCCGTGACCTGCTTGCACATTGGCGCACATGAGGTTGGCAGGCAGGTAAGCAGGTTGGCAGGCAACAGGTACCTAGGTACCTAAACTACCTACCTAGGAAGGGAGGGTGCTTTCCAACAAAGCACCTGACGTTCGTCACCCTTCTCAGCAACATCGGGCTTGGACATTGATCTCGCGTCTTAAACAACCATCGATTTGTTGCTAGAATGATCAAGTGATAGTGACCAAAGCGAGTGAGCGCCTACACATGCTGACTTCAAGCTATTTCTCGAATGCTCGTTGCTGGAGCTTGTTTCGCGACTGGCAGCCATCACCGGATGGTTTGGCCGACCTTTTGCTTTGAGAATCGGATACTATCACTCATCTAGTCTATATCGTGGCAACACAATATCCTCTCTCGAAATGGACGCCTCAGCTCGAAATGTCACCAAATCGTTCTACGAACAGCTTCGATCCCCAGATGATGACCTTCCGGACTTCGAAGACGCGGGACTGCGAGCCCTCGACGATGAAAACCTGACACATGATTTCAGAAATATGCAGGTGGATAATGTAAATACAGGAGAAAGTCGTTTCACTGTGAGAAGCGCGATGGACGGACGCGGCCCGAAGAATGGCTCACCTTCTTCCAAGCGCCAGTTCAAGAGGAAACAAGCTCTTACTGCCTGGGCAGCCGACGATGATGACCTGGATGAAGATGTTCCAGCTTCTCTTTTAGTTGAGAACAACTCTGAACCAGTCCAGCGGCTGGATGCCATGGCGGGAACGACTGCCCAGGGTCAGACAGCGCCGACATCTTGGAGAACACCATCGCCCGAGATGGGCAGAGCCCAATGGGAAACAGTCAAGCGACAGCAGCGATTGTACCGGGACGATGCTAATACAAGCTTTCAGCCTCGTTCCATGATGGCAGGTACTTGGCTTGGGAGTAGGCGAGAACGCGCTCTGTGGAGATGGGTAAATACGTCTAGCTTAGACAGCTTCATGAGAGATGTGTACGACTACTACGAAGGGGGAGGCATGTGGTGTATTCTTTGCTCAAACGCACTCTGGCTCCTGTAAGGACATGCTTGCAGTCTTGCATCACTTCACTGGTAACTAATTCGCTCTTGCAGGGAAACACTGTTTGTCGCGATTCTTCTCACATTTCTCACCCAGTGCGTCGACTATGGCAAGGTGTCAACGAGCAAGTCTTTGGAACAAGTTATCATTCCACAATGCACTCGAAAAATGTCGGGTTTCTGGAATCTCGGAATATGGCTATACTCGTTCTTCTTCATTTGGAAATGCGTCCAGTATTTCTTAGAAATACGCCGCCTGGTACAGATACGAGAGTTCTATATCTGCCTTTTGGAAATTCCAGAACAAGACATGCAGACTGTGTCCTGGCAAGATATCGTGGCTAGGATCATGGCTCTGAGAGAAGAAAATCCCAAGACGGCAACAAATATACCGGCAAGGCTGCGACGCTTCATGGGTAGCCAATCGAAGGAGAGACTGGATGCTCATGATATTGCAAACAGACTCATGCGGAAAGAGAATTATCTCATTGCCATGATCAACAAAGACGTGTTAAACCTCTCTCTACCGATTCCGTTTCTACAAGGAAGGCAGCTGTTTTCCAAGACGATGGAGTGGTACCTTCATTATGGCATCCTCGACATGGCCTTCAATGAACTCGGGCAAGTGCAGCAAGATTTCCTTCGGGCCGACCGTCGAAGAATTTTGAGCGAGAAATTGAAACAGAGGCTCTTTTTTGCCGGAATTCTGAATCTTGTCTTCGCGCCAGTTGTCCTTGCATATGTCATAATTGTCTACTTCTTCACCTACTACAACGTGAGTGATGTTACGATTCTCACCTGACTGTTCGTTAACCTTTGTATTAGGAGTACCAGAAGGACCCCAAACTCGCGGCGGCGAGGAAGTACACCGCTCTTGCAGAATGGAAATTTCGCGAGTTCAATGAGCTGCCGCACATTTTCTATGAGAGGCTACATATGTCTTTCCCATTCGCAACGCGATACGTGGATCAATTCCCGAAGAGGATGACTGAAGATATAGCGAGAAGTGTAGCATTCATGTCAGGCGCAATCACTGCTGTGCTAGCAGTGTGCACAATACTTGACTCGGAATTGTTTCTCGGCTTTGAAATCACGAAGGACAGGACTGTGCTGTTCTACCTGGGCATTTTTGGAGCCATCTGGGCTATGACCCGAGGCATGGTGTCTGAAGAGACTGCAGTCTTCAACCCCGAATATGCCCTGCGCAACGTCATCGAATATACGCACTATATGCCTGATCACTGGGAAGGAAGACTGCATAGCTTCGAAGTGAAGAAGGAATTTGCTGAGCTTTATAAAATGAAGGTCGTGATCTTTCTGGAGGAAGTGATGGGGATCATAACGACACCAATGCTCCTCTTGTTCGCCCTTCCGAAATGCAGCGACCAGATAGTTGATTTTTTCCGAGAATTTACGATTCATGTCGACGGACTCGGGTACGTCTGCTCGTTTGCCGTATTTGATTTCAAAAAGGGAGTAGGCAACGACGGGAAGCGAGGCCCGGCACCGGACGTCCGGGAAGATTATTACACTACGAAGCATGGGAAAATGGCAGCCTCATACTATGGGTTTCTGGACAACTACGTTATCAATCCACGAACAGGAATTCCTGGTCATCTCCCTCCCGGGGCGAGGCACCAGTTCCACCCACCGCCCGCGTTTCCAAGTCTCAACTCGCCGACTTTGGCGGCGGATCTGCATACGTCTCAAGCTGGGCGACCCGATGGACGACGCGATTTTCCGCACTCGCCTGGTGATAGAGCAAGCTCCAAAGGTTTAGTAGGAATAACACAGCCGTCCCCAATGGCATCGATGTTGTTAGACCCACGCCATCATCTCCCTAGTGGTGGGCGTGGCGCCAAAGGGTTGTCGAAGTCGCGCGCACCTCGAAATCTCAGACTGGGAGAGAGCAGAATCGCCGAAGAGCCTGGACAGGCTTTATCGAAAAAGGTGCATGTCAAGACGGATGATGAATTCGAAGATGATGTCGATGATGGTGATGGAATTCTAGGTGAATCTGTTTGGGAGACATCGCCGGCTAAAGGCTTGAGCCGTGAGAACAGTGCGGCGAATACTGTCGAGCCAGATGCTGGTGTGCTGGGGATGATATATCAACTGCGACAGACGCAGCACGGTCGTCGCGGAAGCAGCATGGTTTAGTGCAGACAACATAGTGGATAGGTGTCCCTTTTGGTAAAACATTGGTTTACATAACTTTCTGATGGCGTTTCTAAATGTGAAGAATACCGTAGGCTAAAAAACGAATGTAATCCCTGTGATGCTACAATCGGGCGCGGAGGCCGCTTGTAATGAATAGGAGGTAATAACTATGTTGTCGGCAATGAAGCTGCCGGACTCGGCGCAGGAAGTGTCTGCTTCGGCGTTACGACGTTGGAGAGGCAGGAGAGGTTGGCTAATTGGTGTCGCCGTGTACAAATTATGTTGCCCCTCTTTAGCAGAGTGTGCTTTCCCATCTGATAATCGCGAGGGTAGCTGCGCTCTCGTAACATGGCTGGAGTATGTCTTATTGATGCGCGTTTGAAGGAAAAATCTCAGGCGTGCTCGCAATTTCTCACTTGAGTGCCCAAAAGGTGCCAAAGTGGATTGCGCGTCAGGACAGGGGCATGCGCCCTTGCCGAATGCTTCTTATCAGATCGTCGACACCGAGGAGCCAGCGGTGGCAATGAACTTGGGCGGTCCTCGATAACTAGGTAGTTGTCGATGTGATTGGAGTGGCCTTTGGCGACTAGATTGGGCCTACTATTTGCCAGTGAGTGAAATGTGACTTGCTAATTGCCATGCCACCAATCTGCGCTTTGTCGACTGTGACAGCAAGGAAGGCCCTGATGATGAGGGCTCCAACCTGTCCCAGTACAGCAAGTGCTCGCGATTATCACCTAGTACCTACTACCTGGGTATATAGGTGGCTCGCTACAGTGCGCTCATCGCCAGGGAAAGTGTCACGTGCACAGCACTACTTAGGGCCATAAGCCACCTACTTAGCAGCTAGAGAATATATTATTATCTTACTAAAACTCTTATACCTAATAAAATAGTAGTAATATTAGTAAGATTATTAAAGACTATTAAAATTTATTAAATTTAAAGCTCTTATTAATAGTAATATTTATTTTCTTTTTTTCTTTTTTCTTTTTTATACCTATAATTAACTATAGCTAATATACTAAACTATACCCCCCTCCCTCTTAATTTAATCTAAACTATATCCCCCCCCCCTTAATACTAGTATTATAAAAGTAAATCTAGCTAAGTTAGTTAACTTAAATACTAGCTAAAATATACTAGTTTTAATAAGCTAAGTAGTATATTAATACTAAACTACTACCTTTATAGTATAGTGGTTCTATAGTAGGGAGTTCTATATAGGTTAGTATATAGATCGCTAGTTTAAATCTAGCTAGAGGCACCCTAAATAATTTCTTTCTAAAAGTTAAGTAGTATAGCCTAGCCTTATAACTAACTTATAAGGGGGATATAAATAGGGTAACTATAAAGTAGGTTAGGGGTAAAAAGCTAAAGAGGTATATACTAACTACTATACTAAATTAGCCTTTATAGTATAGTAAGGCTAAAAACTATATAAATACTATAATATATAACCTTATAAAAGGTGCTAATAGTAAAGAACTATTTTACTATTTAGATATATATATAGAGGTAAATAAAATTAATATACCTAAATAGTTAATAATTAATAAAAGATATAAAAGAATATAGATTAAGGTAGTAGCTTAAGAACCTACTTACTAAGAAATACTAAATACTATTAAACCTACTAGGAATTATTATATAATAGTAGATTAGTATATAGAAAAGGCTAGTTTTTACCTAGGTAGCCCTAGGTTTATACCTAGTATAGTAAGGTACTAGTATAAGGAATCTACTACTATAGTTTTTCTAGTACTTATAAGTTTATTAAGGTACTAGAAGAACTATAAGGTTTAATTAAGGTAATTTAATAAATAAATAAATATATAAATACTAAACTACTATATATAGAAATAGATAAAGGTTATTTAGTCTATATTATAAGCTAGCTAGCCTATACTATATATATATAAAACTAAATAGATAAGTAAGAAAAGACTTCCTTTAACTTAAGTATAGTATATACTATTCTAAAAGCCTAAAGAACTTATATAAATATATATATACCTATAAGAAACTATATAATCCTTATAAAATAGCTTATCTACTAAGCCTATATAGAGCTATTCTTAATAAGACCTAAGCTATATTAAAGAGGAGAATAAGTATAATAAGAAGAGTAAGAAAGGTAAAAAGTAAAAAGATAAGTAATATAGACTTAACTTATTAGCTTATTTAAAGAGTAAATATAGAGAAGGTAAAAGGAAGGGAGCTAAGCCTATATATTTAGCCTATTAAGTACCTTCTTAATATAAACCTATTCCTATTTAACCCCCTTATTAATATCCTTTCTAAACTTCTTAAATTTTATTACCTAACTTAAAGAAATTAGCTTATCTTATTATATATAGATAGATATTAAATAGTAAATAACCTTAATAGAAAATCTATAAATAAACTATTATTAAATAAGCTAGATAGGAAGTATACCCCTTCTAAGTAACCCCCTACTACCTATATAGGATATTAGTATACTCTCTTTAGTAGCCTTAATATAGATAGCTATTATTATAGAAATAACCCTAGTATATTACTATAAGGAGATACTAGTAATATCTATAATAGTATTAATAATAGCTAATAAGCTTAAGCTAACTAAGCTTTAGAAAAATAATATTAGTTTCTTTAATCCTAACCTTAAATATTAAGATAAATAAGGAACTAAGTAGGTTATAAAGGTTAATAAGAATCTAACCTTTATTTATATTTATATATTTATAGATTAACTTAAATAGTATATTATTAGCTATAGTAAGTAGTAAGTTAAGAATATTTAAATAACCTATTTATATAGTAAAACTACCTAATAGTATAATAGCTATCTTACTATAATAAACTAGTAACTACTTTATAATATATTTATAGAGAATATCTATACTAATTTTATTAAAAGATAATAAAAGCTAATAATAGAAGCTATTAAAGACCTAGTAAAAGCCTAATATACTTTAATAAATATATATAATAGCTATAATATTAAAATATATACTCTATAAGTATTAAGAGATATATAAGCTTATAAATTAGACTAGTAGGTATAGTTTTAAATAGTATATAACTCTTTTAACCTAATAATTTATAACTTACTATTACTATTAATACTAAATACTATAGCTTTATAGCTTATAATAGTATTATAAAAGTAATAGGATATAATAAGAAATCTTATAAAGTAGAAATAGAATAATATACCTTATATACTATATTTAGATTAGGTAGTATAATACCTATCTAGGCTATATAATATCTATAGCTAGTTTTATAATAAATAGTAAGAATAGTAGTAATTAAATAGCTATTAAGATAGCTAGTAATCCTTACCTTTAGTATATATATAATAAGGCTAAGGCTATATATAATAGTTATAGAATATAAGGAAGGCCTTATAAGTAACCCCCTTTAGACTATTCTATAATAATATAATAATAATAATAATTCTTATATACTAATTAGGCTAAATAACCTATCTAATACCTCTACTAATTATAAGGTAAAGAAAAACTAGAGTACCTAGGGGAAAACCTTATCTATATTTATA
>NW_006271969.1:3845898-3850265 GCF_000225605.1 Cordyceps militaris CM01
GGATTCTTTATAGTCTTATTCTAAAGTATATAGAGGTCTAGTAAGACCCCTCTTAATACTATATACTAGGTTTTTATCTATATCCTAGCCTATATCTAGCCTATACTACTCTAGCTAACTAAGCCTATTAATTACCTTTCCTCCTCTTAGGTTTTTATCTATATTAAAGGGGTTATATTTAATCCTATATATCTCTAGACTAGTTAAGCTTATTATTCCCTTAACCTTTTAACTTCTTAGTTTCTTTCCCTTTTTTTATTTTTATCTATATTAAAGGGAGCTATATTTAGCCTTATAAGTCTTTAGGCTAATTAAGCTTAATTATTACTATAGCCTCTTAGCTTTTATAATACCTTTACCTCCTTTTTCTTTTAAAAGTCTTTAGCTTTTATCTTTATTTACTATCTTCTTTTACTTTTAATACTCTATACTTTATCTATATAAGTTTAAAGTATATTCTATAAAGGATATTATAATAGTACTCTTAAGGTTACTTTTAATTCTTATTATTATTAGCTTATATTATATAATAAGACTTAATAAATAAATAAATATATTTTCTTTATAACTATTAGCTTTTAATAAAAGCTAAATAATAATTTTAACTATATTCTATTTAAATATTTATAGTTATTATTATTTTTTATTAATTAGTATATAATTAATAAATTATTATTTTAATTCTATTTATAATTAATAAGACTTTATATAAATAAGTAATTTAAAGCCTTATTAGCTATTAGCTAATAGCTAATAAAGGATAAAAGGTACCTTTCTTTTTCCTTTTTCTTTTCCTTTTCTTCTTTTTTTATTATTAATATTATCTTCTTTATCCTTATTAGTATATCTTCCTTCTCTTCTTCTTCTACCTCTTCCTCCCCTTTTATATTCCTTTCTCTTATATTTATAGCCTTTCCTTATTAAATCTTACTATTCTTTATTAACTAACTCTATATAGCTACTTTATAATATCTTATCTATTAACTCCTACTTTTATACTTAACTAGGAGAGGGCTTCTAGCCCCTTTACTAGTCCTTCTAGTTCCCTAGCTACTAGTATTATAGCTTCTATTTACTCTTATATATACTCTTCCTTACTCCCTATACTCCTTATATCTACTAATATGCCTTACCTAATAGTTAAGAACTTATAGGGTGTCACGTCTCCCTCTACGTCGGAGCTTCTATACAAGTCTAGGCCTGTGGTTCTAGGACGCCCTATAGGGAGTATCTTCTTCTATAATAATATAGGTATTCTACCTTAAACTACTAGTAGTATATAGAATATAAATAGCTTTAAAAAAAAATAGTAATAGCTATAGTAAGTATAGGAATAATATATACCCCCTATATTATACTCTTTACTAGCTATATAACTAAAGAGGATATAATTAAGATAATAGGCTATAGTAAATAGTAGGTATATACTAGTAAGATAAGGAAATAGAGGATTAAGGTATAACCTAAGAAGATAACTAGTCTATAAATATACTATTAGAAGAGAAAGAATATAGCCTAGTAGATTATTTTAATAATCTATAAGCTATAGTAGTATATACCCTAGTTAAGGAGCTAGAAAAGACTATTAATACCTACTTTATTACTACTATATAAGGTATAACTAAGTATTATATTTATAACTAAGCTTTTAATTCTAATAATAATTTATATAAATATATATATATAACTTATCTAAATATAGCTACTAACTTAAATAATTAAGATTTTACTTACTTTAATATTCTTTATAATAACCCTTCTATAAGTATATATATTAAATATAATATAGTACTACTAGTTATATATTATATCTTCTAGAATATATTTTCTAAATTATAACTACCTTTATAGATTATTTAAATAATAATTATATATAGCCTAATAACTTAGGTACTATAAGGTTCTAGCTAGTTATACCTATACTTTTAGGTCTACCTAGACCTAAATATACTAGGTATACTCTATAATATATATACTAATACTAGCTCTAGTACTATACTAGTAAATAAAAAATAGCTAGCTAAAAACTATCCTAACTTAACCTTACTTATAAAGGTATAGCTAATATAACTATATAGTATAAGGTAAGCTTAGTATATAGTAATAAAGTATATATATTTTTTACTATATCTTCTTAGTATATAGTAAGATAATATACTAGCTATAGTATATTAAATAATTAATATAACTATAATACTTAAGCTAAAAGCTAATATACTACTTAGTATAGATATATTAAGGCTACTATAAATAGATATATTAATTATATAGTATAAGGTAATCTTATATAGTTACTAATATATAAGTATATTAATAAGTATATAGGCTTAAGTATAATATAGTATAGTAATAGTTAAAGCTAACTTATATATTATCTTAGTATTAAAAAAGACTATATTAATACTAGTCTAATATAGTATTACTAAAGATATTAAATAAATATAGTATATATATAAACCTTAAATAATACCTAATATTATAGCCTTCTTTACTATAATATAATAAAATATATACTATATACTAGTATATAATAACTTACTAAAGTATATAAAGCTATATAAATATATAAGGCTTAAGTAGCTATACCCCCTATACCTAGAAGCCTAAGTATATACTATTAAACTATAGTAAGCTAACTTAGTAATAAAGCTAGTAGTAATTAGTAAAATAGAAAATAGTAAGTTTATTATAATACTAAAAGCCTTTAAAATAGATATAATTATATATCCTACTAGTATTAATATCTACTATAATAGCTTATAATAGTAAAATATAGCTTTATATAGGCTAGTTATAAATTATATAGTACTCTTTAAGGATAAAGGCTTTACTATAGTACCTTTAAAGGAATATATATATATATACTTAAAGCTAGGCTAAGAAGAGATACTTTTATATTACTATAAGGTATACTTATAAAGTCTTAAAGAATAGAAGATTATCTAGATAATAGTTAATAATCTTATTATTAAAAGTAAGTTAGAATATATATATATATAAATACTATTTATATTCCCTATCTTTATTATCTAATAAAGGTAGGATAATAAGAGGAAAGGTTATATAGTAGTAAATATAAGGCCTCTAAATAAATAGGCCCTAAGTAATATATACCCTATATAATAATAAGATACTATTATAAGTAAGTTAGCCTATACTAAGTATATTACTATTATTAATATTATAGTATTTTATTATTAATAGTAACTATATTTAGACTTAATATAGGTATTTATAATTATTATATATAAAGGCTAATATATATTCTAGGTACTTATTATAAGCTATAAGAATAGTAATACCTATATATAGTAATATATAGATAAGATTCTAAGATAAACTAAGAGCTTACTATATTATAATTATTAAGGCTAATAGGGTATATATAGGGTAAGAGGTAAGGTTGTTATATTATATAACTTCTATCTAGTTATATAGTATAGGTAAGTGCTAGATATATTAGGTAATAGGAGATTGTTCTTCTAGCTTTAGAGCTACCTATTATTACTCCTACTTAATCTATATTAACTAGGAAAAATAACTAGAAATAACTATAAGAAATAAAATAATAACTATAAGAAATAAAATAATAACTATAAGAAATAAAATAATAACTATAAAGAAAAGTAGTAACTACTATAGCTACTATAATATACTATAATAGTAGCCTAATTCTCTTACTTACTAATAAGTATAA
Source organism: Cordyceps militaris CM01 (assembly GCF_000225605.1). Classification (NCBI taxonomy): domain Eukaryota; kingdom Fungi; phylum Ascomycota; class Sordariomycetes; order Hypocreales; family Cordycipitaceae; genus Cordyceps; species Cordyceps militaris. The sequence goes on from NW_006271969.1 coordinate 3,849,596, forward strand.
TAGTACTTATTAGTATACCTAAGTTACCTTTTTCTTTTAGGTATAGGGTAGCTTATAATTATACTAGGTATAAGGTAGCTTATAGTTATATTAGGTATAAAGTAGCTTATTATTATATAGAGAGTCTTATTACTATATAGGGAGTTTTATAACTATTATATTTTCTATTTTTTACTTATAAGGTAATTTAACTTAAAAACCTATATAAATAAATTTTATAGAAAATAAAAGTTATACTATAAACTATATTTAATAAAGGCGCCTTATCTTAAAGGCTATAGGATATATAAAGAACTACTAGCTAAGTTATATTAGGTATTATACTAATACTAAGTATACTATAATAGTATTATACTAATACTAAGTATATTATACTAGTACTATATTAGTACTATACTAGTACTAAGTATACTATACTAATATTATACTAGTACTAAGTATACTAATTAACTATAATAGTCTTAAGAGTAATAGAATAATAATAAACTTATAAAGACTTAGGCTTCTATAAGATTATAGCTATAGAGGAGCCTTAGTAGCTATAAGACCTATAAAGCCTTATAACTTATAGCTATAAGAGGCTTACTATAATACCTTTAAAGGGTAATACCTTAAAGGCTTAGTACTAGTTAGCCTATAATAGTCCTAGAAGTAATAAAATAGTAGTAGG
>NW_006271969.1:3850365-3937586 GCF_000225605.1 Cordyceps militaris CM01
CTATAAGGGAGCCTTAATAACTATAAGACCTATAAAGCCTTATAACTTATAATTATAGAAGGCTTACTATAATACCTTTAGAGGGTAATACCCTAGAGGCTTAATACTAGTTAGCTTATAATAGTCCTAAAAGTAAGGAGATAATAGTAAATAAAGAGCTTATTAGCCTTTAAAGAGTAATACCCTAGAGGCTAGTACTAATAAAGGCGTTAATAGAAAGCTAGCTAGCCTTTAGTAGGTAATACTCTAAAGGCTAGTACTAATAGAGGTATTAATAGAGCTAGCTAGCCTTTAGAGGGTAATACCCTAGAGGCTAATACTAATAGAGGTATTAATAAAAAGCTAGCTAGCCTTTAGTAGGTAATACCTTAAAGGTTAGTACTAATAGTACTAATAGAAAGCCTACTATAGTACCTATAAAGGGTAATACCTTAGAGGTATAAAACTAATTAACTATAATACTTATAGAATAGCTTTAATAGGTAATACTTTAGAGACTAAAAGCCTTAGGAGTATAATACTTTTAGAATAGACCCCTAGAAAATTATAGCTTAGAAGGTACTTAGTATAGTCTTAGGTAGTACTTATACTTATAAAAGGCTAGTTTTAATAGTAGCTTAGTTATAATATTAATAGTATTCTTAATACTTAGAATTTAACTAAAGCTTAATTAGTATAGTATATTTTTATTATATAACTAATAGTATTAAATATCTATATACCTTATATAAGGGTATTTTTAAATACTAGAAGCTTAGGTAATAGTATTAGAGTTATTAGCCTAAATAGTAGTCTTAGTATAAGTAGGCTTTTCCTTAAGGGTTTTTATAATAATATAATAAAGCTATTAAATCTAGATAGCTTCCTAGGCTATATTATATTAGGAGATATACTTTATTTTAGTAATTAAGTATATAATAATATTCTATAGCTTTAAGTATTAAGATATAATACTACTTTTTAAGGTAATAATAAAGCTATTAATAGATTTATATATTTATTAATAGCTAGTATAATTAGTATTATAATAGACTTAAAGTCCTTTATTAGGTCTTATAAAAATAAGTTTATAGTTAGTAGTACCTTTAATATATTATAGGAGTTATTTTAAGCTAGTAATATATTTTACTAGTAGGGTAGCTATAAATCTATAGTAATAGCTAATAGTAAAGTAGATATTAAGCCTAGAGTAGTTAGAAAGATAAATTAGGCCTTTATAGGTCTTAATATACTAGCTATTCTTAATAGTTAGCTATTACTTAATACTTTTAGTAGTAGGACTTATTAGTAGGTTATAAGGTTTATAGTTAAAAAGGCTAGCTTCTTTTAAAAGGGCTTTAGTATATCTACTTTAAGAGAGTATAAGGGTTCTTATATATTAGTCCTAGTAAATATTAATACTAAGATAGTAGCTAATAAGGCCTATATCTATTATCTTATAGGTATTTAATAAGGCTTTCTTAATCTTTATAATAGTAACCTTATTCTTACTAATAATAAGAAGATTATTAATATAAACTATAATAATTAGGCTATCTTTATAGATAAATAGGGAATAATTAAGCTATATAGGCTTAAAGCTAAGACTTTAAAGTGTTTTATAAAAGGTTATATACTAGATCTATAAGGCTTACTTTAGCCTATATAGGGACTTTAGTAGCTTTTATACTTTCTTAAGGTATTCTTCTTAATATCCTTTAAGTATTTTAATATAGACTTTAATATCTATAGGACTATAAAGAAAGGCAATCTTAATATCTATTTACTTAACCTTAAGGTCTAGGGTAGCTATAATTACTAGTAATAGGTATAGTATTAAAATTTTTAGTATACTTATAAATATTTTATAATAATTAAGTCTTTTATATTAATTAAAACCTTTTACTATATACTAGGATTTCTAGTAAATAACCTTATTATTAGTACCTCTTTTAAGTTTATATACTTACTTACCTAGGAGAATAGTCTTATTTTTAGGCCTATTAACTATAATTATAATATAATTCTTTACTAGAAAGTTATACTTATCTACTATTAAGTCTTTCTACTTTTATAAGTTAAAGTAAAGAATAGCTTACTTATATATTATAGGTTCTTTATTATAAATAAGGTTATTAAATATAGTAAGGTTTATTATATTATTAAGATTAAAGTAAAGTATATATTAGTAGTTTTAAGATATTAAAACTAATCTAATTAGAATTTTAATCTATATTATAGGTCTTTCTTCTTACTTAATAGTACTACTTAAAGTTAAGAATAAAGGTATTTTAAAGAGGTTAGATAGTATCTTATTAATACTAATAGTAAAGATAGAATATAAGGTTAATTAAATATCTAGTAGTATTAGTTTAAATTTATTATTACTTAGTATATATAGATAACTAATAAAGTTATTATTATTAGCTAGGTTATAAATATTATTATCTTTATTAGTAATTCCTAATATTACTAATATAGAGAATATAAAGGGTATTATTTACTTAGGCCCTATAGTTAAGGTAGTAAGTATACTATAATACTTTACTATAGAGCTCCTATTAGTAGGTAAGTTATAAGTAATTAGAGTGATTTTTATATACTCTTATCTCTTACTAATTACCTATTAACCTAAAGAGTAGTATATAGTTTTACTCTTATAGCCTAAGGTAGGGTTATTATTCTATTAAAAAAGGTTATATTTAAAATCTTTAAATAGCTAGTTAGGCTATTCTTAGAAGATAATATTATTAATAACTACTAGTCTATTAGGTCTATTAGTATTTAAGATAATATAGTTAGTTTAGCCTTTATATTTAATTAAGATATATAGAATAGTTTTAGGAACTATTCTTAGAATATAATAAAAGGTCTTTTACTACCTATAACTACCTATAATTTATAAATAACTAAGGTTAGGTTTATTTCTAAACTATAGTTTATAGGGAGTTATTAGTTTATTATTCTTTATTATAAGGGTATACTATTAAAGAGTAGTATAAGCCTATACTATAATTAGCTAGAATTTAATTAGTACTTTTAACTAATATATAGTAAGAAAAAGCTTATCTTATAATATCCTATTCCTAACCTTAATAATACTATTCTATTAATACTAATTAGTAGTAAAATACTATAGGTATATACTTAAGGAAATATAAGAGTTCTTAAACTAGGTTATAATATTCTCCCCCCCCTAATCTAGCTAGATAAAGTAGTATTTATATTCTAGATATTCCTATATCTTTAGGAAATTTAGTATTATATTAAGTAGTTAAGATTTCTTTTTAATAAGGAATAGCTAATATATTTTAATATAATTATTAATAATAGTAACTTAGTACTAATCCTTCTTCTAGAAGGTAGGTAGGGTACTAATAATATTAGTATAAAGGCTTTTAAGAAGATATATTTCCTTCTAGAATAGATAAATATAAGGGCTTTCTTTTTATCTTCTTATAAGATAGTTAATATAATATTTATATTAGCTAATAAGCTTTATACTAGTAAAGATAAAGATAAGTTTAATAATATTCTATTCTTCTAAATATCTAAGTTAATTATATTATAGCTTATACCTTAGGTTATCTATTATATAAGCTAATATACTAATACTTAAAGTAATATAGTTAACTATATAGACTTTAATAGTCTATTAGGTAGTAAGAATAACCTCTTAATCCTTTATTATAATTACTCTTTTTTTACTAAAAACTACTATAATATCCTTTACTACTAGGTAGTTAATAAAAAGTAGACTTATTAGGGTACCTTTCTATAGAATATTATTATATAATTTTAAGGTAATCCTAAGGCTTTTTATAGTAATAATAGCTATTCTATAAGTAATAGGTTTTAAAATAGTACTAGTAAGACTTTAAATATTAAGGCTTAAGTAGGAGGATAGGTCCTTTATAAGTTCCTTATAGCTTAAAATATAGCTAAATATACTAAAGTTAAATAATATTAGTTTCTAATATAATAATATAAAAAGACTAAAATCTTATCTAGGTTTAATACTTATAAGAGTACTATTTACTTTAAGTTAACTAGAATATTATAAGCTTTAAAAGATAATAAAAGTAAGTTAAGTTAGTTTAAAATTTATAGAAGGACTTATATACTATTTAAAGCTAACCTTCTTATATTTATATTTATTATTATATTTTTTAGTTAAGTATTAATATTTTCTATTTTATTAAAATAAAGAGGGTAGGTTTACTAGATAGAGTTTAAAGTATAGCTTCTAGTATTACTTATTAAAGTAACCTAGAAGCTTATAGGAGGAATAGAAATACCTAGTAGTATTAGGTTTTATTATATTATAAAGAGGATACCTTTTAGTAGCTATTATAGTAATTAAAGTAGTTTATTACTTAGACTTTTTATTATTTTATTATTTAAGCTTAATAAGGTTAACTATAACTATAACTACCTATATAAATATAGTTATAAAAGCTATAATAGTATTACTAGTCTACTTTAAAATAAGATAAAAGGCTATTTTAGTAATATAGGAGTTAAACTCTTTATTAAGACTATTAATAAAAAGATATACTATTAAAGCCTTAAAGACTTTAAAGTCTTTATTAAGAGATTACTACTTAGTTTAAGTATTAATAAATACTATAGTAAGTTTCTTAATAGATCTATATTAAATAAAGGTTAATATTAAAAAATAGTTAACTATAGTTTAGAAAATAGTAATACCTTTTAGTTTAAAATACTTTTTAAAGGCTATAATTATATTTAATACTATAACCTTATTCTTAGTAAGGCTATAGGTATATTCTTTAAGGCTTATATTAATAAGAGTAATAATATAGACTTAGTCCTATATCTATTTTTAAATAAGATCTTTTATAGTCTTACTACTATAAGCCTTAGTTAAGATAAAGCTATTTCCTTAGCCTTTTAATAGTAATCTACTAAGATTATTAAGTCTTAGTATATTAATTATTTTTAACTTCTATTTAACCTAGCTACTTTTAGATTTAAGCTTTAAGATATTTAATACCTTTTTTAATATTAAAAATATAGTATTAAATAATAGAGTAAGTAATAAGGTTATAAAAGGATCTTAGTTTATATATAGGAGTTAAGTTATTAATAGTATTACCTACTAAAGGAGTAGAACTTTAAGATAATAAGGAGGATAATAGGCTAAGTATATAGTCTCTCTTTTTAAACTAAATACCTTATATTTATTTAAAGGTAAGAAGTATTTAAGTAAGTAATAAGGAATTCTTCTTACTAAGTAAGTAGTTATTATATACCTTTTATAATAATTAAGACTATAGATTATAGTAAGTAATCTAGTAAGTATATTTAAAACTATAGATTATAGTAAGTAATTTAATAAGTATATCTATTTAAAGGCTATAACTATATTAAGTAAATTTATATTATAATATATATAAAATAAGTATATAGAGTTTATATATAAATTACTAAGTAGGGTATAATAATAGAATTTCTTTTTCTTTATATAGAATTTTTATAATAAATAGATTTATTAGATATACTCTAAATTAGCTAGAGTTTAGGGTCTTTCCTCTTCTTATATATAAGGAGTTATAAATTTCTTAAGTTTTATAGTAAATATTAGCTTATATAGATAGTAAGTAAATTTAGTAAGAAATTAATACTTTCCTTTATTTTATTAGTAGCTTTTATAATATAAGTATTACTAGGCTTATAACCTATTAAGGCTAATAGGGTATATATAGGGTAAGAGGTAAGGTTATTATATTATATAACTTCTATCTAGTTGTATAGTATAGGTAAGTACTAAATATACTAGGTAATAGGAGATTGTTCTTCTAGCTTTAGAGCTGCCTATTATTAATAATAATATCTTTATAGGGTTTACTAGCTTTAAGGAATACTTATATTATATCTAGAAAGTTTTTTAAGCCTTATTATATAGTAATATATTAATTAGACTATAGAAATCCTATATTATATATATATTAGTTATTATACTTAAATAAATAGTTAATAGCCTTAGCCTTAGTATAATAGATAATAAACTAGCTATAGTATATAAGCTTAAATTTCTTATAATACTAAAGGAATTAAAAATACTCCTAGGCTTTACTAAAGCTTTAAGGTATAATATACTATACTATACTATAATTATAGAACTATTATAGAAATATAAAACCTAGCTATAGTAAGCTATAAGAGTATAAAAGACTATAACTATACTATTAGGTAAGGTATATTATATATAATAGGCCTAAGCCTAATAGTAGGCTTATAAGGACTAGGCTAGTTAGAATATACTATCCCTTTTAATATAAATAGAGTTATATAACTTTAAGTAACTAAAGATAGCTTTTATATAATACTATACCCTAGTATACTTTATTATATATAGGTAGCTATTCTTTAATATTAATATAGTAAAAACTAGTATTAAAGTTATAGTATACTATATATAAAAGATAGCCCTAGCTAGTATTACTAAAGATAGAAAAGTAGTAAGCTACCTACTATATATAGTAGTTAAACTAGTTATATTTCTTTCTTATATATTATTAAATAAAGAAAAGAGGTACTAAGCTATAAAGATAGAAGTATATAACTATATCTAGGTATTAAGAAAGCTTTAATATATAATTAATATAATAAATAAGCTACTAGTAATATACTTTACTAATTACTACTTTATTATTTAACTAAATAAATAACTTAATATTACTAATATAATAAATAAATAAGTTATTAATAAGAAAATTATATAGGCTATAAAGTATACTAATAATATAGATATAAGAGTTATATATTATAAAGGTATAAACTATATTATCCTAAATATATTAAATAAGCTATCTATATAGCCCCCTTATATAGACTTAAAGTAAACTAGCCTATTAAATAATATATCTAATAATTATATTAAGCTATAGCTTAATAGCCCCTAAGTAGTATACTATATAAATAAGAACTTCCTTAAGGTATAGCTTATAGTAATACCTATACTATATATAAGCCTTATTAGTATAAGCCTAGAATTTAAAGAGTAGCTATATTATAAATACTAAGAGGACCTAGTCTAGGTATATATATAGGATACTATTATATATAATAATAAGTTAGCTATTAATAATAAAGCTAAGCTCCTATTTAAGATTAAAGATAGGCTTTTATAGAAAGTAATTATAAACTACCTAGATAAGCTATATATTCTATATATAGTAGAATAAGATATATTTAAAGCTATTTATACTAATAATTATATAGTATATAATAAACTTAAACTAATACTATAGTAATACTATATATATAAAGGTAGTAAGTATTTTTAAGAATTCTTATAATAATATATAAAGTATTAAAAGTATTATAAGTAAGTATATATACTATATAGGAATCTATAGCTATTATTACTAGTACCTATACTATACTACTATATCTTAATTAACTTTATACTAGTATTACTACTTTTAGAATAAGGGTATATAGTAATACTAGTAGTAGTTTATAAATTTAGTAAGTTAGTATTAATAGCCCCCCTAAAGAATATATCTAATATAGTAGAGGTAGTATAAATCCTACTTAATATACTATTTAATAAAGGCTAAGGTATTCTTAAGATTATACTTTTAGATAGGGACTTAAAGTTTATAGTAGTATTATAGTAATATATATAGAAGTAAATATATATAAAGCTTATATATACTATAGTATACTACCTATAGATAGATAGCTAAATAGAATAAGTAATCTAGATAATATCCTTAGCTATTTAAGTCTATATTATTAGCTTAGAGAAACTAGTATAATAGGAATTAATTATACTATAGCTAATCTTTTAAATTAATAGTATATAATCTATATTAATAAGGTACTTACTATATAAAGTTATTAAGGGATTTAACCCTATAAATATATTAAACTATTTAATTAATAATATACTAGTAAAATTAAACTATAAGGTAGCTAGAGTCTTAATATATAATACCTTTATTATTACTATAATAATAATAAAAAACTATTATAACTAATAGTATATAACTTACTTCTTTATAGTTAGTAATATAGTATATTTTAGACTATATAAGGGATATACTATAGCTAATAACCTAAGGTATAAATTTAGGAAGTAATTTATAAGACCTTATTATATTATAGAGTATATTAGCTATACTATATACTAACTAATACTACCTACTATATTATATATCTAGCTAGTAATTTTAATAGACTACTTAAAGTTAATATATAGGCTACTAATAGAATCTAATAAGCTACTAATAGATATATAGATAGCTATTAAAAAGGCTAGCTATATAACTCTATAGGCTAAAGAACTATATAAATATACTATAATACCTAAGCTATTATAGCTTTATATAAAGGACTATAAAATTATCTAGATAATAAATAAAAAGTATAAAGATAATATATAATTTTTCTAAGTATAATATTATAATCTAAATAAAAGTTATAATAAGTAGTTATTTACTAAAAAGCTAGGTAAATATATAGTAGTAGTATTAGAAGATTAGATATTAAATAAATACTATTTATTATTAGATTACCTAGTAATATAGTATTTATAAAACCTCTTCTCTCTCCCCTTAACTTACTTACTACTTCCTTTATTTTTTAATATTAATATTATTACTTTTCTTAGTAGATAGCTATTTCTTTCTATCTTTTAATTTTTATTTCTTATCTATATATATAATAAGGTAAGCTTATTAGTAAAATATAATATAATAAGCTTATTAGTAAAAGTAGTATTATATAAGGCCTATAAATATAAGAAAATAAAGTATTAAGATTTACTTAATAACTTAATAAAAGAAGAAAGCTTTTATATATTAGCTTCCTATTTATTAACTATACTAACTATACTAAATAAGCCCCTATTAGTAAACCTTAAGCTTATAAAGCTTTACTATATATAGATACTAAAGAATATTATAAATTCTATACCTATATAGTATAATAAAGTTAATCTAAAAGCCTTATATAATATAGTAAGTAAGCTAGTAAAGCTACTTAACCTACTAAATACTAAATTCTAGCTATTACTAAAAGCTCTTATTATATAGTAAATATTATACTTAAATTAGAATATCCTACCTATAATAATATACCTTAAGTAATATATATTAGGTATATAGTAATTATATACTCTTAGCTATAAGAATACTAATAATCTACTAATAACTAAGTATAATATATTAAAGCTAAAAATACTTATATAGATAGTAGTTATTATAGTAGTTTATAGTATAAATAAAGCTTATACTATAAAATAGTATCTAGAGGATAAGAATCTTAAAAAAGTATTTATAGAAGTTAAGTCTTATATAGCTAAGTTTAATATAATATTAGAAATAGAGAAATAGGTAAAGGATTATATAGTAGAATTAATAGTAAAGCTTATAATACTTTATAGTAAGAAAGGGAAATAATAGGATAATAAAGTATAAAAAATAGAGTTAACTAATATAGAGTAATAAAGGCTAAAAATTATTAAAAATATTAAGTAAGTTAAGTTAGTAATTATATATAGTAGTAAGAAGGAAAACCTAGGTAATATTAGCTACCTTACTTATATATAACTATAATAAATACCTTCTTAGCTAATAGTTAAACTACTACTCTTTATTATATAGTTTAATAGCTATATTAATATTAAGCTAATAATACTATAAAGAGTAGCTAGGTATAATATTATACTAGTTAAGGTAGAATATAAGTATTTATATAGCTTATAAGAGAATATATATAATATAGTTTAAAGTAACTTATATATAGTAAATAGGATTAATATTATTAATAAGTTATAAGTATATATAGTTAAGATATAAAGAATTATAAATACCTTAAAAAAGAATAATAAGATAATATACTAAAAACTTACCTACCTAAAGGACCTAGTTAGTAGAGTAAATATTACCCTAGTAAAGCTATATTAAGATACTAGATAGTTTATAATACTACTATTTACCTTTATTAAGGTAGTATACCTAGAAGGTAGTACTAAGCTACTTAAAAGCTATATAAAGGAGCTAATATATATTATAGAAAAGATAGCTATTATAGTAAGGAATTAACTTTAAAGACCTTAACTAGGTTAAGAAATAGTAAAGGCTATAAAGAATTAGATTAATAAAGTTATAGCTTATACCCCTATAAATAAGCCTAATATAGTCCTATATAGTATTAACTTTATATACTAAATAATAAAGATAAATATAATTATTATATAATAAGAAGTTATATCTATATAAATATATATTAATATACTAATAACTATATAGAAGTCTATAAAATATTATCTTTATAAGTAGATACTAGGCCTAACCTACCCTATACCTACCTATAGGCTAAAATATAAAAAATAAGTTTAGTAAGTAAGCTAACTTAATAACTAGTTAGTCTATAAATCTAGGAAGTACCTAGCTTATAGGTATAGTAACTATAAGTAGAAATATTAAAAATATAGTTATAGAACCTATCTAGGGGTAATACCTATATATAGATAGTATATATCTAGCCTAGCTTTTACTAGGAATCTTTAAAAAGGACTTAAAAAAAATACTCCTCTTAATACTATAAAAGAGTCTTAATAAGGTATAAAAACTTATAGACTTTATCTATACTATATAGAAAAAGATAGTTATTATAGATATAGAACTTATTCCCTTTAAGGCTATTTAATATATTATAATAAAAGCCTTTTAGGAATACCTAGTAAGTAATCCTTAGCCTACCTTCTATATAAAGGTAGCCTAGAAGCCCTTAGGCCCCTAGGTAAAACTAGTTCTAGCCTATTATAATACTAAACTACTAGTTAGCTATTACTCCTACCTAGAAAAGATCTAATCTCTTTACCTATAGGAGCTTATTACTAAGGCTAATAGGGCCTTAAAGGTAGATACTATTATAGCTACCTATTAACTCCCCTTTAGAGATATAGTTCTTTCCTTCTATAAAGAGGTAAAGAATTATACTAAGAATAATAAATAGGTTAAGGTAGTTTATATTAAAGAAGTATACCTTACCTAATAAAAATACTCTATAGTAGTTAAAAGAGTACCTATCTTAAAGATTCTATAAGATACCTTTAACCTTATTATAAAGCTTTTAACTATTAATAAAGTAAATATTATATTAGCTAAGACTATCTAAGCCTACCTAGGAGTTAGATTAAAGACTACCCTTATTATTAGAGTCTATAAGATAAGTATTACTAACTACCTTTATAATATAAGAGTATTCTTTTAAGTATAGGCCTTTATCTATAAACCCTTTTTAGAGTCTATTTAGCTTTATTAGTATTATAACTACTATACTATAGGATATATTACTTATTATTATAATAAAAAGGCTAAATATAGTTAATACTTAAGTAGTACCTACCTAGAAGGGGAGGCCTACCTAGTAGTAGCTAACCTAAGTAAAAAAAGGTGCCTAAACTATAAAGGTTAATACTTAGCCTAAGCCTAAGCTTATTTAGTCTAAATAAAGTATTAAAAGGTTATTAATATAGAATACTACTAGTAATTAATAGTTTTTACCTAGCTATAAAAGATCTAGTACCTACTATACTCCTTTTAAGCCTTATTATTAAATAAGAAAGGCTTAGTAGGCTAGGTAAGCTAGTTAGTAAATAATACCTTATTAAACCTATTAGGCTAGTAAGCCCCCCCCCTAGTCTTAAAAGGGCCCCCCCTCTAGACTCCCTACTAGAGGCTAAAAAGGAGACCCCTTAGCTTACTAAATAGAATTAATATTACCTTTAAGCTTAATAGGCTAAATATAGTAGTAAGTAGGTTACCCTCCCCTTTTTAATAGGTTATACTAATAAATTAAGCCTAAAGTATAGATAACTTTATTAAGAAAGTATAAATAAACTCTTTCTTTATAATCTTAACCCTTCTTTTATTAAGAGTTAATATAGCCTTAGTTATAAGCTCCTTTTTAAACTCTTTATAGATAGATATTAATATAATACCTTTTTTATTAAAACTAAATATTTAAAGTAAACTATTACTAATAGTAATAAACTAACTAACTAATAACTAGCTAGCTAGGGACCTATAAGTAGCTACTTTAGCTATTATATCTACTATACCTATTATACCTAACCTCCTAATAAGACCTAGTAAGACCCTATAAGTAACTACCTAGAAGCCTACTAAGGTAATAAAGAATACTAATATTATAACTATTAATAAAAATACTATTATAGAATATTAATAAAAGTAATATCTAGATATAGCTAGTACTTTATAATAAATCTAAGCTAGATATTATTATTATATAGAAAATATTAAATAATAAACTATTTTTAGCCTTAGTATTAGCTTTATACTAGTACTTTTAGGGAAATAGGAGGATAATAACTTATATATATAAAAGGATAAGTATAGAAAACTATATAGTCTTTTTTAGGAAGAATAACTACTATATTATCTTTTCTAACTTATTAGTCTATTTCTTTAATATTTACTTTAAACCTAGTATAGATCTAGTATAACTCCTTCCCCCCTAAGATAAGGAGTTACTATATATTATAGTAAAGGATTTTAATATCTACTACCCCCTTTAAAATATCTATAAGAGGACTTTACTAATATTAAAAAGGACCTTATTTACCTTAAAGTAATTTAGAATAGTATTAATTACTCTTTAGGGAATAGTTATAAGAGAAAAGTTTAATAAGAAATTAAGTATACTAAACCTAATCTAGTACTCTCTAGACCTTAAAGGCTAGATACTAGATTCTTTAAAAGACCTAGTAAGGTCTAACTACTACCTTTAGCTAGTAAAGGTTAGCTCCTTTATTCCCCCCCCTATAGCTATATACCTAGCCTAATATAAAATAAATATAGACCTAGTATAAATAAAGATTATAATTAGGTTTCCTTTAGATCCTAATAAGCTATATTAGTTATCTATTTTAATAGAGATTAATATAGTATTTAAGAACTTAGATAGGATTTTAAAAAGGATCTTATTAGTAAGTATCCCCCTCTAGGTACCTTTATAAGGCTAGGTAGCCCCCTAGTAGATACTTAAAGTTATAATAGTAATAAAGAAAGCTTAAAAGCTTTATAGATAAACTTAAAGGGTTAGAATAGAAGGAGACTAGAAAAGAGTATATTAGGTAGCTACTACCTAAGATAGGATAGTCTAGAAAGTAAGGAACTAAGTATAAAGAGTTTATCTAGATATAGTTACCTAGATACTAGGTAGGCTTTAAAGGTATTACTAATAGGTAAAAAAGTATACTAAAGGTATAGGCTTTAATATAGTCTTATTACTTAAAAAAGGAAAAGACCTCCTAGTAGCTAAGATAAGATAAGAAAAGGTTAAGGTCCTAGTAAAAAAGTTCTTTCCTAACCCCTTAATAGGCTTTTATAACCCCTAACTACTAGTAAATAAGGTTCTAAACTAGGATATAAGTATAGTATTAAAAAATATTACTATAAACTAGGTAAGGTCTATACTAGTAGGGTATATATTATAGAATACCTTAGGCTTTAATAGGATTCTTTATAGGTTCTTTAAGATATTAGGAGAACTATTATATCTTTACTTTATAATACTTTATATAGCTTATATATAGATAGGATATTTTCTAAAAAGGTATTAAGTAGGGATAATAATTATTATATAAAAGCTAGGTAAGATAGAATAAGAATATAGGATAGCTAAAGGATAGAGACTAATTACCCTCTTAAATACTATAGGAAAACTCTTTAAAAAGATTATAGTAGACTAGGTAGTAAAAGTAGTAGAATCTTATAGGCTCCTTCTAAATAGCTAGATAGGTAATTAATAATAATAGTTAATAAAGATAATAATTACCTTAGTAGTTAAACTTATCTAAATTACCTAATATTAAAATAGCTTTACTTTAATACTCTAACTTAATATTATAGGTGCTTTTAATAATATAGTTTACTTAGTAGTAATAGCTACCCTTTAATACTTAAAGTTCCTTACTATTATCCTTTCCCTACTAAAGACTTACCTTTAAAATAGGATAATATAGATCTACTTAGATAGATCCTTATTAAATACCCTCTAGATCTAATAAGGAGTCCTATAGAGCTCCTCCTTATTATTAATTCTATTTATTCTTTTCTTATTATCTTTATACTAGGCCTTAGTTAAGGTTTAAAGGATAATAACTATAGGGTTTATTAATAATATAAACCTTTTTAGTATAGTAGTATCTTAAGACTAGGTTATAGCCTAGCTTTAATAAGTATAGACTATCTATTCTAAGTAGTTAGTAACTTATATCTTAATATTCTTTATTCTAAAATTCTAGCTTTTTTACTTTTAATAAGGTTAATCTATAGTTTTAAAGAGCCTCTAGCTTAGGGACTACTAGCTTATATTATAGGTAGTAATTTAACTCTTAGGAGTCTAGCTTATACTATTACTAGTATAGATAGTATATATAGCTAAAGTTAAGGTAAAGGTTCTCTCTACTTAATAAGCCTTTAAAGCTTTTATTAAGATAGCCTAAGGCTTTTAACTAGGATATACTAAAGAACTTTACCTTTATACTATCTAACTAATTATAGCTTATAGCCTTATTACTTAGTATACCTTAAGAAATAGACTAGTAGGCCTAGTTACTCCCCTTAATACCTTTTAGGTAATATACCTTTATATAGTAATAGGAGCCTTCTAGGCTATAACTACT
This sequence comes from Cordyceps militaris CM01, assembly GCF_000225605.1. Lineage (NCBI taxonomy): Eukaryota > Fungi > Ascomycota > Sordariomycetes > Hypocreales > Cordycipitaceae > Cordyceps > Cordyceps militaris. Next base: position 3,865,037 of record NW_006271969.1, read on the forward strand.
TACTATATTAAAGTTAAACTTAATATCCCCCCTATCTACCTTTACCTTATTACCTATAAGGCTTAGATTTTAATAAGATAAGAAGAGAATAAAATAGTAGCTTAACTTTAATATATAATAACCTAGGTTATATTATAAATCCTAATCTTAATAATATAGTACTATAAGATTTAATAATAAAGGCTACCTTTTATATACCTCTTAAAAGGACTATTAATAGATATTAACTAAATAGTAAAAGGTAATAAGAAGGAACTAGGTAAGTAGCTTTAGATTATATAGAATAACTACTAAGAAGATATAAATATATACTATTAAAAGTAAGTTAAATAGCTATAAATTTACCTAATATATTACCTACTATAGATCTAATATAAGAAAAAGGGGGATACTTTATAATTCCCTTTATACTATATTAGTTTACTAATTATATAGCTTTATATAGGTAAGATTAGGTTAGTAGCCTTCCTTTATAATAAAAGAGTCTTTAGATTCTCTTTATTAATATATTAATATAAGAAGGGACCTAAAGATCCTATCTATATTATCCTTTCCTATCTACTATTATACCTAAGCCTAGATATAACCCCCCTCTAGAACTAAAGAGATATTCTCTTAGCTTTTAACTACCTAAAGTATATAATAACTATTATAATATAATTCTATAGATAATAATAGCTATAATACCTTTAAATATAGATAGGTAATAAAAAATAATAAGCTAGGCTAGGTCTTAATTAGGTTTTAATAATAATATAGGTAAAGGTAGGTTTAGAGTATAATATTCTATTATCTAATTAGAGTTTTTTATAAATTTTTACCTATTAATATAATAATATTTATTAAAAATTAAAAGAATAAAACTAAAGTACTTTTTATTAAACCTAAAGGTAAAGGTAGTTAAGACTATCTTAACTACTTTAACCTCTTTCTTAATAATATCTTTCTTAACTACCTTCTTAATAGTCTTTTTAGGCTTTTTACCTTTATTTAGAAAGGGCCCCTTCTCCTTCCTTTTATTTTTAATACCTTCTTTAGTTAGGCCTTTTCCTTTTCTATTAATAAAGGCTCCTTTAGCCTTCTTCTTTAAGATTTATTATATTAAAGATAGACTTATAGTAGTAGTATAATTAAGAGAAGTCTAAAGTAACTTAAATAGCTCTAACTTACTATTATTAATAACCTTATTATAAGTAATAAGATTAAACCTATTAAAAAGTATAAAAGTATTATATTAAGGCTTAAGATAATTAATTAAAGCTATAAATAAAAAGTATATTATATATATATTATTAGTAAGTCCTTTAAGAATACTTACTAGTTTACTCTAAACTATAGATATACCTAGAAATAGGTATACCTTATATACTAGAATTAGGCTAAAAGGTATAGTAAAAGTAGTTATATTATAAGTATACTTCCTAGTTATACTATCTATAGTATAGTATTAATAAATAGCTATATTATATAGTTAAATATATTCTTTATCTTCTTTATTAAGGAAATTATTAATTATATTAAAAGGCTAAGTTAAAGCCTTAAGAATAGATTAAGTAACTAGCTAAGACTAAATAATAATAATAAACTTAATAATAAAAGTATAGATATAAAGATAAGAGAGCTTTTTCTCTATATATTAAAGATAAGAGTTTAAGTTTAAAATTATACTAATTAGCTTCTAAATAAGAAAATAAGGTAAAAAGACTTACCTTTTAACTTATAATAAACTAACTACCTTTTATTTATAAAGGGTAGATAATTTATATAAAGAACCTATATAGAACTAATACTTATAAAAGTAAAGTAATATATTCTCTTTATTAACTTTTTTTTTAAACTTTTATTTACCTTTCTCTTTTTCTCTTTAGGCTTTTAAATTAAAGGGAATAAAGTAGGTAATATAGTCTTTATAGTATTTATAAGACTAGTAAGAGAAAGAGAGGGAACTTTAAAAGTAATAATATAATATTAAAAGTTATAAAGAAACTAAAGAGAGGATAAGAGGTTAGTAAAGAGTAAGAGAAAGAAGAGTAGAAGTAAGGAGTAAGATAAAGGCTAATAAAAACTTATAAAAATAATTAGGCTATTTAAAATAAACTAAGAAAACTAGGTAATAGACTAATAAGTTATAATAAGGTAAATCTAATTAAAAATACTCTTTATAAGGTATTTTAGAACTATAGGCTTAGACTTATATAGAAGCTTTAATATAGAAGGAGATATAATACCTTATAAGTTTTTAATTATTAAGTAAAGTATATTAGTAAATATAAGGAGTATAAGAAGTAAAGAAGAGTATATATAAAAGTAAATAAAAGTTATAATATTAATAATTAAAGAACTAAAAAGACTAATAAAAAGGCTAGAAACCCTTTTTTAGTTAAGTATAAGAGTAAAAGTTAATAAATAAGATATTATAAAGTAACTATATAAAGTTAGTTAATAAAGAATAATAAGATTTAATAAAAAAAGGCTATAGGTATAAAAGAAGGGAATATAAAAAGGGAAGAAAAGGTAGAAGAGAAAAAGGAGAAAGATATATTAATAAAGATAAAGAAAATAATATTAATAATAAAAGAAAAAGAAAAAGAAAAAAAAAAGAAAAAAAAAATTACCTTTTATTCCTTACTAACTACTAACTAATAGTTAATAAGGTTTTAAATTACTTATTTATATAAAGTCTTATTAACTATAAATAGAATTAAAATAATAACTTATTAATTATATATTAACTAATAAAAAATAATAATAACTATAAGTATTTAAATAAAGTATAGTTAAAATTACTATTTAGCCTTTATTAAAAGCTAATAATTATAAAGAAAATATATTTATTTATTTATTAAGTTTTATTATATAGTATAAGCTAATAATAATAAAAATTAAAGGTAATCTTAAAAATACTATTATAATATCTTTTATAAGATATACTTTAAACTTATATAAATAAAGTATAAAGTATTAAGGGTAAAAAGAAATAATAAATAAGGATAAAAGCTAAAGACTTTTAAAAAAGAAGGGAAGTAAAAGTATTATAAAAGCTAGGAAGCTATAGTAGTAGTTAAGCTTAACTAGCCTAAAGACTTATAAGGCTAAATATAACTCCCTTTAATATAAATAAAAATAAAGAGAAAAGGGAGGAATTAAAAGGTTAAGAGGTTAAAAGGATAATAGGCTTAACTAGTCTAAAGATATATAAGATTAGATATAACCCCTTTAATATAGATAAAAACCTAAAGGGAAGGAAGGTAGTTAATAGGCTTAGCTAGCTAGAGTAGTATAGGCTAGATATAGGCTAGGATATAGATAAAAACCTAGTATATAGTATTAAGAGGGGTCTTATTAAACCCCTATATACTTTAAAATAAGATTATAAAGAATTCTATAAATATAGATAAGGTTTTCCCCTAGGTACTCTAGTTTTTCCTTACCTTATAATTAGTAAAGGTATTAGATAGGTTATTTAGCCTAATTAGTATATAAGAATTATTATTATTATATAGAAGTCTAGTAAATACCTACTTAATACTATTTTTATATTTAAATATAAGCTTCTTAATATATAATATATAAACTACCTAACTATTACTACTATATTAAAAGTTATATATAAAATAATATAAAAAAAATAATTAATAATATTAGTATATAATCTATAGAATAGACCTATATAGCCTTTAGTATATTTTATTACCTTAATATAATAAACTATACCTTAAATATTTTTATAATAAAAGGCTTAAAAAGCTATATATATTAGTAAGTAAAGTATATATTTATATAGTAATTAATATTAAAGCTAGAATTTAATAGTAACCTTATATAGTATATAATAATAGAAAAGGCTAAGAATATAGTAAGTATAGTACTTCTTATAACTAAGATAAGTATAGCTATTAAAGTAATTAAAATAATAATTAAGATAATAAAGCTAAAGTTAAAGCCTAAATAGAAGCCTATATTATAGTAGCTAAAGCTAGTTAAGCTAATCTAAGACTAGAGGTAGTATATATTTAGAATAGATAAAGGCTAGTTTATTAATCCTAAGGATAGCTAGTTTACTAATCTTATAAATATAGGTATACTAAGCCTAATACTAATTAAGCTATATATAAAGGAACTTAGATAAAATATAGAGGTATTAAAGCTAGTTAATAATATAGATAAAGATAATATAGATAAGAATAAAATAAATAAGATAGATAGGATAGAAGTATAAGGATTCTTTAGGTTACTTCTTTTTATTTTTATAGAATAATACTTTTTTCTTTTATTATAAGACTTATATATACTTATAATTTAGCTTTACTTAAAAAGAATTATTATTAACCTCTTTATATATAGTAAAGTATAATTAGTTTTTATCTATATATAGGGTAAGATTATTTAGTTTTATTTAATAGTAAGGTTACTACTATAAGCAATAAGGCATATTATTACGTGTATAGCACTACTTAGGGCTATAAGCTACCTACTTAGTAGCTAGAGAATATATTATTATCTTACTAAAACTCTTATGCCTAATAGAAAGTACTGGCTGCCGCGGTTAACACTAGTTACATCTTTTGATCCCTTCTCAACAGACGCCTGTATTCCTGTATCAATTACCAAGGCGTCGTCTTGGAGCACTATTGGCTCTTTTGTACATACTGAATAACAACACTCATCAGTGCCACTCTTACGACGCCCTGTCGTCCCGAGCATTGGGCATCGTCCCCAGTAATCAATACCTAGATACCTAGGTACCTACCAGGTAGCTACCTTGGGTAATAGAACCTACTTCGTGCACCGTAGGTACCTACCTGGTACAAGGGTAGCTGCCACAGCTCTGACCAGCCGCCTGCGAGCGTGCGCTGTGGCTGCCCCCCCGGACTCCGAGGCCGCGAACGGAGAAAAGCAAAATTTACAAATGTACTCATGACATCTGCTGAAGCGCTGAAGCATTGCCACCTGCACGCACGACTTCACAGGTCGCATACTAATCTTTTCTCTCCCGCGTCTGCGTCGAGACTTGTTCTTCTTTGCTCTCGCTCAAGCTCACCACCGTTGCCCAACTCTTCTCCGACCATCGACTCATAGTCGACCCGGCTCTCGGTGCATCCGACAGGACCGCCACCCTTTTTCTCCCTCCTCCACCACTACCGAAAACTCCACGTCGGCTATTTCGACACTCGATACTGTGACAGCTTCGCGCGTGCCTGAATTGCAGTCGTTCTCCCAGCCGTCAACCTGGCGGCCATAGATTCGAAAGCATTCGGCCCAGCGCCAACTGCTGTGGCCGAAATGGCCCTGCCAAATGCCGAAGCCGAGGAATATGAGTACGACCATGGTATCTGGAAGCTCTGCCACACCCGAGTGCTAACTGTTGGCCATTAGCTATGAGTCGCTGCCACCCAACTTCTCTTTGCTTCAAAATATGGCAGCTGGCGCCTTTGCAGGTATAGCTGTACGTCTCGTCTTGGCTCTCCGCAGGAGCTGGCGACCTATTGCGGCACCGACAACGCACGCTCGTATGCAGGCATCACTAATTGATCAATTAGGAACACACTGTCATGTATCCTATTGATGCAGTCAAGGTAAATCTCCACAGGAGGACGTCATTTTCCCGCTCGCACTGACTTATCACCGCCAGACTCGCATGCAAGTTCTGAACCCAAACACGACGATTGCCTACAGCGGCGTGCTTCGCAGCACATATCAGATGGCTGCGGGCGAGGGTTTTTTCAGCCTTTGGCGAGGAATGTCTAGCGTCATCGTCGGAGCTGGTAGGATGACCGACCCATTCAAAATGCCAGCGACAGCACACTGACGTATTGAACAGGCCCGGCGCATGCAGTGTACTTTGCTACGTACGAGGCCGTGAAACATGCTATGGGAGGAAATCAAGTAGGCGTTCACCACCCGCTTGCAGCCGGTGAGACTCGACCCCGGTTATTGTGGTACGCAACGAAACTTACTGACATCCTTGTGTTCAGCCACTAGCGGTGCGGCGGCCACGATTGCCAGCGATGCTTTCATGAACCCTTTTGATGGTATGGACGAAGCGCATACCCCTCGCCAGAGACATTGTTTAACAACCGCGATGCAGTCATCAAGCAGCGCATGCAGATTCAGGACTCGAGCAAGATGTACCGTTCCATGGTGGACTGCGCCAAGTACATTTACCGGAACGAGGGTTTTGGCGCCTTCTACCTATCATACCCCACGACGCTCTCCATGACCGTTCCCTTCACAGCGCTGCAGTTCCTCGCATACGAATCGCTATCGACCACCCTGAACCCCACCAAGACGTACGATCCCGTTACTCACTGCTTGGCCGGTGCTATTGCAGGTGGTTTCGCAGCCGGTCTGACCACGCCCATGGATGTCATCAAGACGATTTTGCAGACCAAGGGCACGTCCACCGATCCCGCTGTGCAGAACATCAATAGCTTCGCTGGTGGCTGCCGCTTGCTATACCAACGCGAAGGCTTCCGCGGCTTCTTCAAAGGTGTCCGACCTCGCATCGTGACAACCATGCCCAGCACGGCCATTTGCTGGTCAGCCTATGAATTCTCCAAGTACGTGTGTCAGCTCCTAGGGCCTTGATCTCCAGCCTCCCTTTTCTCGTTTACCCTCTTTTACCCTACACGTCACTAAACTGACCTGTCAACAGGGCTTACTTCATCCGGCGCAACGACAGGCAGTAATGCTACGGCGAGGTGAAGATGCAAGCGTCACACCCACGTAGCGCATAACTGCGGCGTCTCATCAGCATCATTTTTCTGTCCAGTGCGGCGATGGTCGTTCACGATGTCCACTGGCCTTTGTATTTTTCATTTATGCCTCATAAAAGTATTTCCGAGGGCTGGGATGCCCATCGCATATAGCCAACCAACAAATGCTGGTTGTATGTCCAGACCGTGAGTCCTGCGCGACGGTCATGTTTGGGTTAAGTGAAGAAGATTATGCGGTTAGACCTGTTTACATGTATTCCCCCCCCCCCAGAGTTTCTCGCTCTTCTTTTCTTTCCTCGTTCGATAATGTCTTGAAAACAAACTACTGCATTTCTCAGCGATGGCTTGAGTACCATTACCATACAGACACATGTGTGCTCCTCTGTGCAAATGCTCTAAATTTTCTCTAGCGAATCTTGCGGCGTGATATATACATATTCATGTATATGAACCAAAGCAAAGGGGGATGGGGACGAAAAGTTTCAAGCACCATTCATTATCCAGACTAAATCTATAGCTTTGGCCGCCCTTATTAAAATCCAAAGGGGCCACCTCCGCCAGGGAAGTTGAACTTGAACTGTTGACCACCGCCGCCGCCCTGCTGGTACATGAAGGGGTGTCCGCCGCCGCTTCCAAAGGGACTGCCATGGAAAGGGTTCCCTCCCCCTTGGAAGTTGGGGTCATCGCCTCGGTCAAACCGGGCACGAAGCTCGGGGTCGCTCAATACCTCGTAGGCTTCATTGATGGCAGACATCTTCTTTTGCGCGTCTTCATTTGAGATGCCTTGCTTGTGAGCCTTGTCGGGATGAAACTGCTTGGAGGCCTTGCGGAATGCCGACTTGATCTGTCTCTCGTCTGAGTCGTTGTCGACACCAAGAATCTTGTAATAGTCCTTCGTCTGGCTTCGCTTCAGGGCAATTTGGGCTTTTTCCAGGACGGGGTTAATCTTGTCATTCTTGTCAGGGTGTATCTCGTTGGCGCTCTCCAGGGTCTTAATGGCTGCTTCAAACTCCCCCTTCTTCAAGAGAACCTTTGCTCGGTAGAGCATGCCCCAAAATGACTGCGAGTTGAGCTCAAGAGCTTCCTCACAGTATTTCTGGACATTTTTGTGGTTGCCCTATCATGATAAACCATCAGCAGTTGTCCGAGTATCGAGTCTTGCCAACAATTCATACCTCTAGGTAAGCATTACATGTCATTTCGATGAGCTTGCCGTATAGCTGTGAGGGAGCCTTTTCGGGAATAGAGCCGGCCTGTCTCAGCTCTTGCATTTGCTCTTTGAGCAGTGTCAACAATCCTGTTTCCTCCTCAGTGCCAACAAGTGTTCTTCCTGCGGTTGTTGTTTGGCCTCTGCTGAGCTGCCCCGTAGCCCGATTCAGGCCTTTCTGAAATGTCTTTTGCTGTTTGTGAAGCTTCTTGCAGACCTTTGAATCAGGATCCGAGTGGAGACACTTGCGAATTTGTGACAGTCCGTTGTCCATATCGCCGAGAGCGTAGAAGCTGGTGGCAGAGATGAGAACATGAGGTGAGGTGTCGCCAGATCGCAAGTGCAACACGTGCTGCAGGTCGCCCATGCCCTCTTCAATCTCGCCACGCGCAAACCTACAGCTAGACCGCAGCTCACGTAGAGCCACAGATCTAGAAGCAACGAAGATGGCGGTGCCAGCATAGTTGACACAGTCATCCCAGTTCTGGTTCTTGGAAGCCTCGACTGCAGCAGCCGAGGCGCTCTCCGCTGCCGCCAACTCGACAAGCTCGGGCGAGTCGCCAGCCTTCTCCGCCACAACATAGTCCGCCTTGGCGCCTTCCCAGTCTGCGACCTTGGACTTAATTTTGGCCAGCTGGACGTGAGCACCCTGGAAGCCGGGCTTGAGGACAAGTACTTTGTAGAAGTCGTCTGTGGCTTGGTTGGCTCGACCGATGGACAAGAACGCAGTCGCACGCTTGAAAATAGTCAGGTAGTTGGCTGGGTCTCTAGCGATGGCGACGTCGTAGTAGAGAATGGCTTCGCTGGCCTCGCCTCTAGCCATGTGCGTCTGCGCATTGCTCAGCAGCGACGAGACCGGAAGATCAGCCGGAATGTCCTGCACGGATAGTGCATTGGCCGTGGAGAGGACTCCGGCAGTGAGGGCCAAGCGAGAGAGGGGAAACCGCATCTTTGCGCTCTCGGTGTTGTCGCGAAGGTGCTGAATCACGAATCGGACTGTCGGCTGGGGAAGAGCTGCGGGACGACGGAGGGTTCTTCGGTGGCTGAGCAGGCTGGCAGCAAAAGATGCGGGGAGCTCTGTGGCGAAAACTGTCAAAATCGGTAAAGCAACGTAGAAGAAAGTCCTGCTTGCGCGGGTGCACGAGTTGAAGTGTGACGATGGTGACGATGCGCTCGATTGCCCACGCTGTCCTTTAAAGCACGTCACTAAAAATAATGCCAACTAATAACATAGGTACCTACAGACAGGCCAGGCCCACCAAGTGGGCCACTGTCATGCTCCTCATTTGCTGTGGCGCTATGAGGCGGCCCACCTACCTTCCACCTCAGTGCGCAAGGCTTCTTAGCACCATAGTGCTCTCCTCTTGACTTGCACATGCCAACCAACTCCATGGATCGTGTATCTTATACTAATGGAGTTGCTGCCTCCATTCGAGCCCCCCTGCCCCAACGGGCGTCCTCCGACCCGCCTCGTTACCTTCAGGCGAAGGCTGATATTTTGACAACAAGAATTGGTCAAATGACAACAAGCTAAACCGAATTGGTATAGACCCACGTAGCCACTCTACCAAGTTTATCTCTTAAGGCTGCCACGATGGCTGGAATTGATAAATTCGCTATAATAAAGCCGGCGACATTGATTATTGATTGTTGACTTGTTTAGGCGTCGTTCTAGCCCTTAAATCTACGATAATAACACCTATTATATCGCCCGTATCGCCCGTATCGCCCGTATCGCCTATATCGCCTGTATCGCCCGTATCGTCTGTATCGTATCTCTGCATCGCTAAGCCGTCCTCGGGTCTATACCAATTCGGTTAGCTTGTTGTCATTTGACCAATTCTTGTTGTCAAAATATCAGCCTTCCCTTCAGGCATCCAGCGTACTCCGAAACCGACCGAGAGCTCCTCCGCTTCAGCTCCACGGACGGGCCAACCAAGGACGGTCTTGACTATGAATTTGCATTGATCTGTTGTGGAATCGTGACGGGAAATACTTGGGCGAGCGGGTGGATAGCAGTCCTCCAAGACGAACAGTATTCGCGTGTGAACAGGCCAGCCAACGGCGTGCTCAGGGGCAGTACCTATTACTACTTTGTCGGCGATCATGCACCGACGCATAAATACCCCATCGTTCCGTCTTTTCACCATTGGCGATTCCCGCATGACGCGCTTCCCAATATTTGGGCTCGCCTTGAGATACCCGCCCAAGACACGCAACAAGACGAGGCAGTTCTGGCGCGCGACGTCACATGCCGTGTATCAGCACATAAAGGAGCTCGAGAGCTAGCCCATCTTGTGCCGGTAACGGAAGGAAACTGGTTTACAAACAACGGAATGCGCCGGTATGCATTTGCCAATTCCGCCCACGATCGTATTGCATGCCCTTGCTAAGCTTACCCGTCTCTAGATACTGCCGTAATCCGGTCGGCGGCATGGCTATCAATGATACAATGAACATACTTGTTCTCCGGAAGGACCTGCATTTCTTGTTTGATCATCGCCGCTTTGTATTCGCCGCAAAGCGTGACCGATCAGACGCCGTCCACCTCGTGGTACATGTACTGAGCCACGAGAAAGCCGAGGAAATTATCGACCTCTACCATAATAGGCGGACACAAGCGCTTCACGGTGTCTCCGCTGAGATGGTCTTTGCACGCCTCGCGTGGGCATTATTCACGTCAGCGGACTTTCCGGCCTTTGACGGCGCGGCAAAAATGGCAGTCAGGCTTTTCAATGCGGAAACATCTCAAACACAGGCTCAGGCTCTCGATCAGCACGATATTTGTGGCAGATTAAGATCATTCAAGCCTTACTCGCGAAGTCGAAGCAAAAGTGGCAGCCCCACCGAACGGGCTCTCGACGAGATCAATGAAGCGGACGGCTTCTGTGACTATTTGTCTGAATCAGCTGACGATCTCTGGGGTGATGAGCTTGACGATTGCTATTCTCGCGGCTTGAACAGTGTGACGCCGCCTCGAGGGCGGAGTCGCAAGCGGAAGCGTGGTCGTGATATGGATATGCAAGACTCGCCGCCTGGACTCTTGTTCGTTCAACCTCGCCATTTAAGGCCGCTTCGTCGCCGCATTCGGCACATACAGAAACCGTTCCGCGTGATAGTCAAGGCTCGCTTCAGGCTACTAACACAAAGGAGGTGGGACAAGGTGATGCGACTATTAAGCTAGATGAAGTTATAGAGTAGAGGCTACTAGATCATCGTTTAATATCTCTCTTATCCCTTCTATCCCTTTCATCCCTTTCAGAAACGTACCTAGCACAGTAAGGTGCCAACGAGTCCACTGTGACGGGTTTTCCAGCCCTCAAAAGTTTATCAAGGTGCTAGAAGGACCAGAAGGTCTAATTAGTATAATTTAATAAATAAATAAATAAAGTACTAGATTGGTTTCTTGTTTGATATCTAATTTTCCCTTATTGTAATATTAAAAAAGCTCGCTATGGTGTCCTACTGCCTAGCAGCCTGATTTCTCGTAGGATCACCTAAGTTATACCGGCGGCAACGGTTAACATATAAGACAGGCAGGACACTAACGTTAAAGTATCCTATTATATCCTCTATCCCTCTCCTTTCCTCCCTTTTTATAATAAACACTATAGATCCTATATAAATATTTAATAATATCTTATCTACCTAACTAGAGTAGCTATCTTAAGTAATAACTTCTTATATAATACTATTATATAATTAGTTATAAGACTATTAGCTATTACTAGCTAAGTAACTTAAGAATATCTTTAAAGAAGTACTAAGCCTAGTAATCTTAAGTACCTTTAATAATAATAATAATATACTATTAATACTTATAAAGTCTATAAAATATTAGTTTTAGTTAGTAATAAAGTTAGTATTCTTTATATACCCTAAGTACTTCTTACCTATATAGAACTTCCTTAATAATATTAAATCCTTTAGCTTTAAGTACTTTTATATAGTATAAAAAAAGTATAAGAATAGAATATTATACTTTTATATAATTAGTAAATAGCTATAAAAATATAATATTAAAAATACTAAATTCTTTAATATTAATTAATATTATCTTAATATTTAAAAAATAAAAAGTTATTTTATTATATAATAGTACTTTAATAAATATAATATAAAGTATATTAGTAATAATATATAGAAGCCTAAGGCCTTTTAGTAAGAGGCTAAAACTATAATATAAAAAGATATAATAGCTTTTAAGAATAAGTCTAGCTTCTTTTTATATTTTAGTAATAAGGTATTATATAATCTAATTCTTTATTATAAGAATATCTAGGCCTATATAGATAATATATTCTAGCTACCTATACTAGTCTATATACTACCTATTCTAATAGGTAAAGCCTAGGTCCTACCTTAAGAGATTAAAAGCTAGCTATTAAAAAACCTCTATATATTCTTATACCTAGTATATCTTAAATCTCTTTATATTTATAATAAGATATAGCTTTATAAAACTATATAAGCTTATTAGCTTAATATTTATTATTATATAAATAGCTATTAGAATATATTACTATTTAATAGTAATAAAGATTATATTATTATTAATAATATCCCTTTCTTAAATAAAGATATATAGAAGTATTATAAGTAAATACTTAGGTATTAAAATAACTTCTTTATAACTAATAAATATATAAAGAAAACTAACTTTATTACTTAAGATAAGCCTTATATATATCTATTTAATAAAAACCTTTATAGCTATATAGGTATTAACTATAAATAAATAAATAATAACTATATATTTATAAACTTATAAATACTATTATATATAAAAAGAGTATAAGAGAATAATATAGATTAGTTAGAGCTAGATTAGTTAAAACTAGATAAGATAGATAATAATATTAGCTTTTAACTACTCTCTTTAGAATATAGTTATAGTAATATTCTAAATCTTAAGTATAAGTAAAATATAGTACTATATCTCCTTTTTCTTAATATTCTCTTTATTCTTACCCTTTTCTAGAATATTCCTAGGTATAATTATTATAAATACCTTTAAGGTAGCTATAGATAGGTATTTAAGCTTAAAGCTAATATTCTATATATAATATTAGAAATAGGATATCCTCTTATTAGGTACTAACTCTTATATAATAGATATAGGGGTAGGTAGCTCTTACCTTTACCTTTACTCTTACTATATACCTATCTTAATACCTTATATAATATTCTTTAGTATATTTACTAATATAGAATAAGGGAAAAGGTATTATTTAATAGAGAATAATAGTATATAAAAGATTATAAAGAAAATATAATTAAAGTTAACTTTCTTACCTATATAATAAAGGCCTTCTACTAAAAGACTATAAAAAATAGCCTTTTTTTTAAGTAATATAAAAGCTAAGACCTTCTTAAAATAGAGTTATATTATACTATAGAATATATATATTTAGTTAAGTATAATATAGCCTTTTATAGCCTTCTAGTAAAAAATAAAATAACTATTCTTTTTATTAAAAATATAGAACCCCCTCCTTAAAGCCTTAGCTATAGTTAATAGGTTATTAACTACCTTAAAAAAAGAAGACTTTATTATACTAATATAGATATTATTAAAGATAAAAAATAGATTCTTTTTTAGCCCTTTTAGCTTTATATAAAGAATATATACTATATAACTTTAAGATATATAGATTTTAAATTCTAGTTTTACTATATATAAATATATAAAAGACTCTTTATAAGCTATTATATTTTTATTATCTAAATATTAATAAAGCTCTATTATAGGTAAGATTATACCTATATTTATATACTTAGTATATATATTAAAGAATAGCCTAACTTAATATATTAAGTATTTCTTTATTTATTAAAGTTATATAATAGACTAGGTAAAGTAGTTAAATATACTACTATAAGAAAAGTAATAATAGAGGCTACTATAGTATTTATAAGGTATAGTTAATAGTAATAATAGTAATAGCTACTAATAAAGTAGATAGTAGGTATATATAAGGTATATCTAGATTAAAGGTATTAAGAGTAGTAAGAGTAAAGGTAGTAGTAGTAGGAACTACTAGAATAATATTAATATAGTTAATAGTAATATATTATATAGAATATATCTTAATAACTATAAGAGAAAAGGGTTACTACTACCCCTTTTTATTATCCTAAGAAAAGAGAAATTAGGCTACTAGGTAGTAGGATACTATAGTAAGCTTTTTTAATATTATAGATAGGGTCCTAAAAGAGCCTATTATAATAAAAAGCTAGAGTACTACCTCCACTATGTCTATAATAATACCTATTACCTATAGGCGCCCTACTATACTAGACTTAGGTTAGTCTGTATAGGGGCCTTATACACACGGTTTGTACGCCTTACCGTCGTAATACCCCTATTCCCGGACACCAGGACACCAGAAAACCATGGCTATAATATTATTAAGCTACTTCTAGATACTAAAAATCTTTATAAAAAAAAATTTAGAAGCTATATTAGATACTTAAATAAGAATTTAGAAGCTATATTAGATACTTGAATAGGGCAAATTTTTATATTGAACGGAAAACGTGTTTATTTTATATTGCAACGGAAAACGTGTTAAGTTTAGTACCCTGTTAAAAAAAACAGGCCTTACACGCGTAGGTACCTTAGTAGTATCTATTCAGTGTTTTCCTCCACTACCGCTAAGGTAAATTGGGTACCTACACAATTGGTGGTGTACTAAGTAGGTACCTACACCAAATATGGCAAATAGGCTCGAGACGCTGCCACACCAGGGTGGATACACCTTACCTAAGGGTACCTCAGTAAGTTCAGCTAAGGGTAGGCTCCCTCAGATAAGGTAGCCCCATTTTTTTTAGATATACACTCTACAAAACCCTAATAACTAACCAGAATTATATACTATTAACCCTAAGTAACTACTAACCTAACTACTAACCTAACTACTAACCTAACTACTAACCTAACTACTAACCTAACTACTAACCTAACTACTAACCTAACTACTAACTACTAGGAATTAGTTATAAACTAATTAAGAACTAGTTATAAACTAATTAAAAACTAGTTATAAACTAGTTAGTAATTAGTTATAAACTAATTACCTAAATACCTAACTATTAACTTAATTACTATTTAACTAGGAATTAGTTATAAACTAATTAGGAATTAGTTATAAACTAATTAGCCTTTGTATAGTATATATTAGAAATTAGTGGGGCAACATCGGCTGAGGGATGCCACCCTCAGCCGAACTCACTAAGGTACCCTCAGGTGAGATACTGCCTGCACACGAGGCAGGGACCACCACCTATACGCCGTAAACAGAATTTTCAGAATTGGAGCTGGTTTCTTGCAATTTCTCGTAGCAACGAGTGAATTCAATTCGCGTCTACGTATAAATCCAGAGCACTCATTCGATGTGTCTATCCTCATCAGAACAGCTGCCATCTCCTATCTGGCCGGCCCGCTACCATGGCCCATCTGCGCGGCCACTTGGACGCCGACGCCCCTGCCACCATGTTCTCGCCGTCAGTCGCTCGCATCGCCGCCACGGAGGCCAGAGACTGGTCTTTCGTCGACTCATGGGTTGCCTCGCAATTCCCAGGCCGCCAGCCACCGCCCTTTGAGCACAACGCCGACACCCTGCGAGCGCTGCTGGGCCTCATTGCGCTCAACGACACGGCGTCCGAGGAAGCGCGTCTGCTGGCACGCGTAGACCGAGATGCTCTCGTTGAAATACCGCCCAGCGCAGACGCAGCGGCTAGTGCTCGACCTGCCACGCTGGCGGCCATGCGAGACTCGCTGTTGGACATTGTTGAGCAAGAGCTGCCCAAAGAAGGACGAGTCGCGCTCCATGCCATGTCTTCCATGGCCGTCTCCGCCAGCATCGCCCTGCCCGAGCCCGAGCAGCTCGGCGCCGCTATCCTGGCGACCCAGTCCGCCATCTTTGAGACGGAGCAGATGACGTCTCGAGCCGACGCTTTGGAATGGCACATTCATGCAGAAATCGAGCACGCCAACCACGTGTTGAATCTGATGCTGGATGAGATTGGCAACGTGCCCGAAGGTCTCGGAAAACGTAACATGGAGCTGCAACGTACGGTAAAGGCCATGAAATCCCAGGTGCCCGTGTTCGAGAAGAGCGTCGCGTCGCTCAAGTCATCCGCTGCTTCCTCCGACTTTACAGTGCACGACATACTACGAGAGGAACAAGAGTATCTCGCCTTGGTAGAAAAGAGAAGGGAGCTCGAGGGGCGCATTTCGGTATTCCGCGGGCTTCCAAGCGACCCAGACTTGGCAAGACATGAGTTGAATGCATACCGAAAAGAGCTTCAGAGCATCACATCGCGACGAGATGCCGCCTTCCAAGGCTTGGTGGAGCGCGAAACACCAGTGAAAAGGAGGTGACCATTTGGACTGGCTCAAAAGATTCCGCAAGTTCATTATAATGTATGTATATAGCCAACTATGAGTCTGCTCAAGTATTACGCTTACTCCTGCCCGAGACTGCGCCTCCAAGCCTGCCAAACTGCCTTCCAAGACCTGATCTCTTCGCCGCCGGCGCATTCGCATCCTTTTGCGGGGCTGGATTGCCGGCAGCGGCTCTACCATCCTTTCCTCTAATGTCGAACGAGCCGTCGCCTATCCTGAGCTCGCCGAGACTGATACTTGGCACCTCATCGCTGTCCATGTTCTGTCTCTGTGCTCGGCGAGCCCTCTCCTGGACACTGCGAAACTTCTCCAACAATTCCACCCAACGGATGCCGCCCTCTTCGCGCCCCTTGAGGCGATTTGGTCTGTCGTAGCCTGAGCTGCTAGAAGAAGTTGCAGTGCTAAACATTGGTTAGCATGCACCATCAGAATATCCGATACGGTAACAAATGCACTCACGGGCGGGGTGCTGCATGCAGATACCCAATAGCGCTGACGCTGTTCAGTCTGTTTTTCAGCGCAGCAAAGGCCGAAGACTGCGGCAAAAGCATGAGAATTCCATACATGCATTTGTATAGGAACGGGTATTTTTCTGGTTCAAGCAGTTGCAAGCGAAGGTCTGTCATATCATGTTAGGCAAATAAGCACTGTCGGAAACTCGCTGGTCGTTTAAACATACAAGTGAAGACTGGAGACTCGATGAGCTGCACCAACTTGTCAACCTGAATAAGGATATTGACAGTCATGTCCAATTCGCCGCTTGCAAAATGAGTGAGCAGACAGAAAAGATAGTGTTCAGAGTGTAGACTTACAAAATCTGCAGCAAGTTATATGCCTGTTCATAGGCTTGCGCAAGCAAACAGAGCGAAAAGGTAGCGACTGCATTGTAGCACCAGGAACGGAATAAGGCAACAAAGAGAGTTTGGCCATCCTTTTTTATATCAATATTGTTCGCGTTGTCAACCAGTCATTGACGAAAACCATACCTTTGCTTCCAGATTACGCAGCCTCTTGCGCACTTCTGCAAGCTGTGGAGCGGTGATGAGATTGTTGTTAAGATTCTGAACCATGATGCTCGCAAATTCGACATCTTCTTCCTTCTCGATACAATCCGCGAGGGTTCGGTAGATCCTTTCCGGGCTGAGGCTGACGCAGAGCTGCCGAATGATGAGATTACCACGTACCTCCAAAAGCTTCCGGTCCGTGGAAAAGAGCTGCAGTAGATTGACCATAAAGTAGGCGAAATAGTCGTCTTCGCTGTGTCGAGAAATCTGTGACAGTAACTGCAAGTCTTTCGTGACGACGGCGTCGGATGGATCGGACAACGTCTTCAAAAGGGCCGGGAACGTGCCGTCATTGAAAGCCAGGACCTTCCTGGGGGCCTTCCTGTGCAGCATGATGAGCCACGTCAAAGAGGCGACTCGAGTAGCTTCGTGGTCATTTAGAAAAAGTAGAGTCAAAGAGTTGACAGCAGCAGCATAGTCCAAGTCGGGTTGAGCCTGCGGAATGCCTCCGATTTGCGCCGAAGAGGTCCGACTTTGCAACGGCGTGGGATTTTGGTCAGCATCACGGAAGTTGGACAAGGAAACCCTGTTACTTCCAATTGCCTCCTGCTTCTCGGGCTGCAAGTTTGGCTTAGAGCTGGAGAATCCCGGAGCTTGGAGGGCAGAATGCGGCGGGACAGACTCATCTGTGAGCGAGGCAACATAATCCATCAATGAGTTGTTCACTCTCGTAGCAGCTATCTGTACACGGTCTTTGGTGCTGGCCATGGCAGGCAGCATATGTGCCAGAATATTCGGCGTGAACAACAGAACTTCTTCCGGGCAAATGTCCAGAAGCTCCACAATCCATTTCAGGGCTTCCAAAAGACTGTCCTCTTCTGTTTCGAGAAAGTCAGCTATAAATGCTTCGAGCATAGTAAACGGCGAGCTTACCCAATGGTGACTCTAGAGCTTCAGTAAGTATCTCTAGAATCTCCTTGAAGTTGACTTCGACGTCTTGCCCGGGAATCCAGTCATCCTCGCAGCTTTCATCGGCGCCTTCGTCACTCATGTCGGTTTCCATCTCATCGCCCTCCTCTGGCTCCGGCCGGTAGCTCCCGCTATCAATTGATTCTTGTCGCTTCCTCTTTCCACCTTCACGAGACTTCTTGCTCTCGAGGATACCCTTTTTGACGTGCGAGATGCGCTTGATTTCACTCAGAAATTTGTTCAGGCAGGATTGAGTGGCGGTCCGCACATCGTTGTTTTGATCACACAGAAACTTCAGTAGGCCGGAGAGGAAGCGAGGAAGATATGTGACGAGCTCCAGGTCGGGGATCGAGTCGAGTAACGTGATCCAGCCAACTAGAAATAGGCGTGTGAATGGATTTGAAACCCAGATGCGCTCCTTCAGAAGGGGTATAAACCTGGGCAACGAAAATGCAGTCGGAAGGTGCGCATGCGGGTTCTCTAACTGGTCTTTGTCGTTTTCAATCTCTGGCGGTGCTTCAAGTACTGAAATATACGAGGCAGCAGACTCTGACACAATGTCTTTGACGAGTCGGTCGAGGAGTTCCGCTCCATTCTTGACAGAGAGTTCAGAATCGGCCCCAAGCTGGTGAAGAGACTGGTTAGAACGATGGCAGAAGACAGAGGACAAGCAGCGGAGTTCGTACTTTGCAAAGTTGATCGAATATGTTGTTAAAATATATCAAGATTTCCCCTTTGGCAACTTTGGCGATGTTGTACATGGCCTCACAGGCATAATATCTCACTCTCGCGTCCTGGTCGGTAAAGCAGGCCAATACAGGCGGCACGATTTTGGCCAAGTAGCGAGGAAGTTCCTAAATTGACGTTGGTTAGCGCCTTCATGTAGTCGTCGCGTCTTCGCTGCAGAGATGGCAAAAATGATTCCGTCATACCATTTCGGCCAGACATCAATGGAATCGAGAACAGTGCTGATACGGAAGGGCGATTGTTACGTACCGGGCCCAAGGCGATGGCGGCCGCCGCTAAGCCGATCAAGCCGCCATTCCTGGCATGCGGCTGGTGAACGGCATAGGCGAAGTCATTGCAGAGCTGCTCGAGTATGTCGTGGACTCTCTGGTAGTCTTTGCTGACCACGAATTCCCGAATTACCCTCTCAAGCCTGCGTTACATGGTTAGCATCGGGTGCAGAAACGTGAGAGCGCAGGGAGACGCGGGCAGGCATCGTACTCAAGCGCGCCGATTTTGCGCTTGTCATAGAGCTTATCGTTGAGCGCACGCTGGATGCTGGTGTCCATGATCTACGCTGCTTTGGTTGCTCGCTATGCAACAGGGAAGATGTGATGCGGGCGCCCTCTGCTGCATTTGATGCTTGTAACAAAAGTTTCGTGACCAGCTGCGCAGTGGTGAGTGACGCCACTGTAAACGCGGGTAGGTCACCTACCTGCCTAAAAATTACCAACGCGGCACGCGGACAGCTTTGAACCAGGGTCAGCCAACGCACGCTAACCAAACCAGCCCACGATGGCTACGACAGTTAAACAGCAAATCACATTATTGATAAATGCCAGGCAATAAATCCAGATTTAAAAATCCAAAGTCTATAGGCCTAGGTCTACTACTACATTCCAGGCTTGCGACAAGGTACCTCAGAGTGCTGCCTGTCATATGCCGTAGTATACAGACCGATCCCAGGCTGTCCGGTCAGTCGAAAATTCAAATATATGCATAAAACGCTTCGAAACATCATGTCATGGTGTCCACCGCGTCTAGCTAATGTGAGTGGCCGTAGAAATCGCCGCTCTGTACAATTGACTGCTGGCACTTTGAGAAGATGGCTGCCTGCTGCGAGACCTCCGCCAGTCGGCCAATAACTTGCTTATTTCCATCCGCAAACCCATAATAGGCATACGGGATGCCCACATCGCTACAAAACTCAATGACGAGCTTCTGCGCCTTTCGGAGATTGTGGCGCGGCATTCTGGGAAACATGTGATGAATGGCCTGGAACTGCAGGCCGCCATGGACAAAGTCCAGCCAAGGCGGACAGTCCACATCCATGGTGGTTCGCAGCATTCGCTGCGGGAATGATTCCTGCGGTCCCAGGTCGGCGGTACTCATGGCAAAGTGCGATAGAACGATCTGTACATGCAACGGTGAAGAAGCGATGTGGCTGATCATGACAAAGGTGAATCGCGACCATGCATCAGGGATAGATTTGTACACCATGAGGTACCCGAACCAGTACCAGAAAAACACTTGTCCAGCAATCTCTACCCAACGATGCCATGCAGAAATACCCTTCTTTGGCCCGAGGCCCGTGAAGAGAAATTGCCAGGATAAGACGTAGAGATTAAATCGACCAAGAGCGAGAAAAGGGTAGTATGTCCAAGCCTGGACCCGCAGTAGTATTTTCGCGGCAGCGTCGTAAGCCATTACTCTATCGTAAAATGTCGAGCGCAAACTGCCCAGAAGGCGGTGCGAGATGGCAAAGAGCGGCATGTGTTCGATATCAGGATCGTGCTCGGGGGCATTGGTCACAATGTGATGAACATTGTGATTGTTCTTCCACCAGCCCATGGAGAGGCCACCAATATAATCCGCAATCAAAATTCCGATCAGGGAATCGACCTGGTAATTGTGCGTGATGCCAATATGGCCAGCATCGTGAGCTGTAAAGACGAGTTGGTGCCACATCAGGCCCAAACACAAGCCGCTCAAGGCGTATTGCCTATACTTCAACAAGACCAACGAACCGGAGAGGAGTACCACATATCGGAAGCACTCTACGGCGTAGGCGGACTTGCTTGTAACCATGTAGCCCTCGTCAATCAATCGCTGATAGAGCGCTCGATACTTGGCAATAACATGAGCCTGTGTCTCAGAATCCGGCTGCGGGTACTTTTCCAAATCCAGGCTAATATGTTCACGCGTCAGAGTGTCAAGATATGAGATGCCATCCATCTCCCGATCAGCGCTGGAATGGGACGAGACCGAGGATGGTCGATCCTCGTTGGACCTTCTTCTGCGCTTGACTTTGGGCCCCTCGGCATCGAAGACGGGTGACGGTGGCCGGGATGATACACTTGAGTTTGATCCTTTGGAGCTAGTGAATCCGTCTTGCGATTCCTCCATTTCGTTGGCGGTTCGGAAAACGCCTCCTTGGATTGGTGGCCGGAAGTTCCGCCAAGGCGGTTGAATGCGGCCGACGCGGTATCGTTGCATTTGCTGGACCGCCTCCGGCGAATGCAAGCTACGATGAAAAGTTAGCGCATTTATCTTGAATACACTCCTCGACTAAAGAGAACACACGCTTTGACTTCATCGGTGGCATCTCTTCCCACCATGTGCATAATGGAGATTTCACCGCCGGGGTGGTACTTTAGCCAAGCATCGACCCTGAGGACAAAATCGTCAACTAGAATTATTTTTCGTCCGTCGGCTATCATTGCCTCGACCTCGTCTCGAGACATATAGGTCAGGGTTTCGACTTTGGTGCCGCCCTTGGCAGCCGCTGACTGCAGCGACTGCATGGTTCTGCTTCGCCTGGGGACCTTGAAGATGCGTTTGATCGAGCTTCCGTCAGTCGTTCTGGGGTGGGCTTTGTTGACCGCCAATGTCGTGGGAGACAGTGCAGAAAGAGAGCTTCACCCAAGAACAAAAAGGGACGCGGGATGCTAAATGGACGAACGCCACATACCTAGGTTACCTAGCGATGGGATTCTGTGTTGTTCGCCCCACTGAGCTGGGTCATGAACAGGGCGCGGGTGGATTGAACAGCGGGGCTTAAAGTTTGAGGGTACTAGACAGGTCGCCTTTTTAATAGATAATTTTTTCCCCTATCATAACGCTATCAAGGTCTCTAACACGGCTTAAAAAATATATAAGGGGTTTTTTTTACATATAACAGCAGCCTAACAGCGTTGTGACAGGGGAAAATTGTATGTTGAGCGGAAAACGTGTCTAGTGCCCCATCAGAAAACAGGCCTCACGCGCGTAGGTAGGTAGGTACGACCATAGAAAAGTCAAAAGCAAATCATGTGTCATCTGAACTGCTGCACTGCACTCTTGTCGTTCCCTCTTCACAGCGACTCTATCGCTGCGCAAAGCAGTAACCAACCATCTGCGGCAGCTTCGGAAAAGCGGGCAGGGATATACCCTAAAGCCTTGCAGATAATAGACTTTTCGTAGTTATTCGCAGAAGACATTGTGAGCTCAACGGGAGAAAGGATATCACAACTACTGGAAGGGAGCTCCGTACTTGGTATGTCAGATATATTACTAGGTAGTTTACAAAATTTCAACTTCGCTCTCCCTCTCAGAACACATTGCCGTTTCGCGTATCGAGAGGACAATGCCTAGCTTAAAGCAAGCTACCTTGGCAGCCTCCTCCAATTCGTTCTCTATGTTAGGTTTGACCATCAGCCCTATTGCTGACCTTCCGCCTTCACCTCGCACTTCACCCCGTGACTTAGATAGCTATACATCGGCATCAGGAGCTTAGAAGTGGATAGCCTTGGCATGAGTGGCCATGGCAGCCTCCTTGAAAGCTTCCGCCAGAGTAGGGTGAGCATGGCAAGTGCGAGCAATGTCTTCTGTCGAGGCGCCGTACTCGAGAGCAAGGGTACCCTCCGCAATCATCTCACCGGCATTAGGGCCAATAATGTGAACCCCAAGAAGACGATCAGTCTCGGGATCGGCAATCATCTTGACGATACCATCGGTGTCCAAGTTGGTTTTGGCACGAGAGTTGGCGCTAAAAGGGAATGTACCGACGCGGTAGGGAATACTCTGGGCTTTGAGGTCCTGCTCGGTCTGGCCAACCCAGGCGACTTCGGGGTGAGTGTACATGACAGAGGGAATGGCGCCGTAGTTGACATGGCCGTAACCCTTCTTGATGTATTCGACGACAGCGACAGCCTCCTCCTCGGCCTTGTGAGCTAGCATGGGACCAAAGGTGGCATCACCGACGCAACGGATGTGGGGGATCTTGGTGCGGTACTCCGAGTCGATGATGACACGGCCGCGCTCGTCAAGCTCCATGGCAATGTTCTCGAGGCCAAGGTTAGCGGTATATGGGCGGCGACCAATGGCAACCAGAACAACTTCAGCGTCCAGCTACATTACATGTCCATTAGTACATTGCAGGATTTGTGTCGATGAAGCGGAGAACTTACGGATTCAGGCTTACCACCCTTGGCAGAGTCAACCTCCAGCTTAACCTTCTCACTAGACGTGTCGCCGCTGATTACCTTGGTATTAAGCTTAAACTCGATGCCCTGCTTCTTCAGGAGCTTCAGAGTGGACTTGGCAATCTCGTTGTCCATCCCAGGGCCACCGATCTGGCCAAGGAACTCGACAACAGTAACTTTGGAGCCAAGACGGGACCAGACGGAAGCCATCTCCAAGCCAATGATACCACCACCAACAACGACTAGGGTTTCGGGGATCTTCTCGAGGGACAGGGCACCAGTGCTGGTGACAACGCGCTTCTCGTCAATCTCGAGGCCAGGGAAGGGAGTAGCCTCGGAACCGGTGGCAATGAGAATGTTCTTTCCGCGAACAGTGGCCTCGCCACCGTCGTTCAGGGCGACCTTGATTTCGTTTTCGTTGACAAAGGTGCCCTCGCCCTTGATGTATTCGACACCGTTCTTCTTCAGGAGGAACTCGACGCCCTTCGTAAGGCCATTCACAGCAGTGTCCTTGGCCTTCATGAAGTTGGCCAGGTTCAGTTTGACATCGCTGACCTCAATACCTCGGTGTCTGGTGTCGTGAAGGATCTGGTGGTAGAGATGCGAGTTGTTGAGGAGGGATTTTGAAGGAATGCAGCCGACGTTGAGGCAAGTACCGCCTAGAGTGCCACGCTTTTCGATGCAGGTAACCTATGCAGGAACAACCAATATCAGAGCAGTTCCGGATAACTCAGATCCCAAGAATACATACCTTCAGACCCTCCTGGCCAGCCTTGATAGCGGCGACATAGCCAGCAACACCACCTCCGATGATGACAAGATCTTTGTCTTCTGCGAGCCCGTTAGTAAAGGTGCCGTGTTTCGCCAACAATCGAATTCGACGAACCAGAGGCGGTGGCAAGACCACGGCTGAAGCGGTAGAGAGCGATGGGGGCGATGGCACTGTGAGCGTGGCTTTGTTAGTCAACGAGAGATTTTTCTTGGCCGCACTGCTGGAGCCATGGAGTTGCTCCATGCCAGTAAGGGGATTGGGTGCCAGACGTACGTAGACTGCTTAAAGGCAGCTGGGCGAACGGCAGCTCTAGATATTAAACGGCTAGAAAGCATCTTGGGCGGCAATGGCAGTGCTTCAAGCGATCAATTGGCGCCGGGTTGTGGATTATTGAAGGAGGTTTCGAAGTTGAGGGCCAGTTGCGCTGGAAGGAAACACGAGTAGGTGCCTTCCTGGTTCGGAGAGCACCCGGTCGGAAAAATCCTTCTGGAACGGGTTGGGGGTACCCCGCCACGTAAATTTGCCGGAGAGTTACATGGCGTTGGTAGCAAAACGTCCCACTTGCATGGGCAACGATTAGGGCGCCAATCCCCAACACAATGGGCAATGCCGCTTGGAGGCGGCCAGAATCGGGAGCGCTCGTCAGCTGGGAGCATCGCCTAGAGCCTATCGGCCGGTTATAAGAAAGCTAAAACGCGATATAAATGAGCAATGTAATGTTTTAAACATGCGAAGGGGCAAAATATATCATTTGTCATTCTATATACAAAATGACTCCGATTCGCGTCGTCCATGTCTACGCCACCTCGACCGCCTGAACCGCAGTCTGGGCCTTTTGCCTGACGCGTTCCATTTTCTTGGCCTCCTTTATCAGTTTCGATTTGCGGACCCTTTTACGCAAGAACCAATGCAGTCCCGCAGCTACGCCTGGCAATTGCCTCGCCGCGCCAAAGATCTTGTCTACTTTGACATCCTCATCGCCGCTTTTTCCTTTGCAGTACGTGAGCAGCTGCACCAGAAAACGCTCGACAAAGTCGGCCGTCCAGCTACTGACTTCGGGCAGGTCCAGAGGTTTGAGGATCGCAATGCCCAGAGAGCCGTCGGCAACTAGAGACGCGTAGAATCTGGCTACGTTCGCTAGTCGGCGCGGATCCTTCATTCGCTCGCTATCTGCCGTGTCATCGTCGTCGGCATCATCTCCAAACATGGATTCGCCGAGGCCGCGGAAGATTTTCCAGAGCCTATCCTGGAAAGCAAATCGAACTTTATTGTTAGAACAAGCTTGGTTTGCGACTAATGCGTAGAAATCGTTATATTCCGTTTCGCTGCCAACGCATTGGACCAGGACACGAGCAATCTCAAGCTGGTCGTCCCTTTTTAGCTTGAGATTAACAAACTGCCTGTACCCATGCTCAGAGCTGGTTGCAGACATGAGAGCCGTGAAGATGGCTATCTGAGCCATGCTGCTGAGTCCCTGTGAACGAGCCTTTTGTGGATAATCCGGGAGCACAAAGTCCATGTCTTCATCGTCTGTCATGGAATCCTCTGACTCCTGATCAACCTCTTTGATAGTCGAGCGCTTTGTTTTGACAGGCACACTGGCTCCAACGAGCCACCATTTTCCATCTGTATCGGCGCCTTCGATATCATGCAAGCTCATGCCCATGGGAGCTAATCCATCAAGTCTGCGAGATTGTGACTTCAGTTCGCCAATGCGTTTCTTCATGCGCACAACGTGCTCCGAGACAATAGCAGAGTCGAGACCTTTCGCCTTGGACTTGTTGTTCTTCAGGTCGTTTATTATTTCCACCATGAACTTGGTTCTCACAGACATATTCTCATATCCGCCCTTTGACATGTTGGTGTTTAGCACACTGGCGATGTGCTTTAGAGATTGCGCATCGTCCCTTCGCAGCATGCGACCTGCCATGCGGCAAACACGTAACAGAAGCTCAACGTTGAGCTCGGAGAGCTCGCCCAGAAATTTCTCCATGTAGTCGAAAATGATTCGGCAGCTGACAACCTCAAAGACGTAGAGCTGGGTCAAGAAATTGACCAAATTGGAGGCTTCCCGTCTTGTATTGGCATCACCACCAATTGCCTGACTGTAGTCCCGCGCGAGATCTTGAACAAGACGGCGGATCATATGGGAGCCAAAACTGGAGCCAACGATCTTGTACATTGCAGCAGTGAATCCACCAGTCAGTACGAAAAATTGGTCCGGAAGAAGCTCGGGCTTGTAAATCTGCGCCAGGATAGTATCGGTAATAACTTCTGTGACTTCTCCTCGAGCATTCTGTTGATAGATTTCATCGATAGATTGAACAATGGAGAGGATGTTGGCGTCAGTCAGCCGGTTGACTAGGCCCTGAATATTCTTCTGTAGCCTGGCCCTTTGCTCAGATTCCGTGTTGGTGGCCTTGCGGAGGGATGGGGGCACGTATTTTGCGACAACGTTTCCGGTAGTCGGTGCGACATATGGATTCTCTCTCTTGCGTGCATCCGGGGCCTTTTCCACTCCAGCAGAACCATCGGAGTCGAACCCTGCAAATGAGTCGTCATCAGGAATCATCTCCTCTTCGTCCACTCCTATTATGTCACCATCTGGCATGAGCAAGTCAGAATCATCCTCCGAATCATCGTTCTGATCGCTGTCGCCATGTTCATCATGCTGTTTTGCAGGCTTTATTCTTGGGGCCGTACCGGTTGCCGTTTTTCTTCTTTTCGAGGAGAGCCAGTCGTCGTAATCGCGCTTTCTCTTCTGCTCGTCGATGTCGCCATCAGACTCGGGATCTACTGCCTTGACGTCCCCTAGCAAATCCCCCAGTCCGTCCTCCGCGAAAGACTGTGGCAGAGACTTGCGCCCCTTCTTGATGCCTAGCATTCGCTCAAATGCTGCAATCTCGGCATCATCTTGGTCAAGCTTTTCTTTCATGGATTTTGAAATGTTTGTTCTTGAAATCGGCTCGTGATCAACGCTAATTCCGTCGTCTGGGTCGTCAAAGTCGTCACCGCTCTCTTCACTCTCGTCCAGGTTGACCACGTCAACCCCGCCGTCGCTCATGCTCTCAGAGACATCACCACCTGGCATTACACTGAATTCCTTCGCTGTGGGTTTTTGGGGGGGCGAAGTCTTTTGTTTCGTGGGAAGTTGGGCTCGTGGGTGTCTGTTGCCCTGAGTTCTTCTGTCTGCTCTTGCGGGTTGTCCACCATATACATTCGATTTCTTTTCGACCCTTAGACTCCTCCGCTGGTCTTTTCTTGTCAGTGGCCTCTTCCCACCTCTGGCTAGGGCCCGTTGCGACCTGGCAGGAGCTGGTGTGTCTATGCCAATCCTCCTGAAGAGCTTCTGCTGGAGCTCAGCGACCGAGTTAGACGCCATGGGAGCGTTTCGGGACTCGACTTCCCCTCGAAATATGGGCTTATATGGCGCAATGCAAAGAAGGAAAATTGCAGGCCCGAGCTCGCTGTAATTCGAGCCCGCGTCGTGGTGTGTAGAAATACTTGGTCTGGTAAACCTTTTCAACTTTCTTATCTTACTTATCAGTGCCTCGCTGGAAAATATTATGGGCGCTGGTTGGCCAAGAGTGCTAGCGCCTTCCAAAAGGTGCGGAGCTATAATGATGGCGCGGGGCACATTTTGCGCTTCGCTAATATTGCTCTCCACGCCACCGTTCAGTCACCATGGATGAGCAGCACTTGAGCCACGACCAAGTAAGTAAATCTCTTTACTCCCTTTCCCTGTAATGTATGTCATGTGCTGACTTCTGGCCACGTCTAGTTCTTTGAGAAGCTCAATGAGCTGTTTGGTGCCCGTAAAGGCAGCGATCACGGGGCCATATATCTCACGCAAAAACGACGTGAGCTCTCACATACAGCCATCGTACTCTATAAAAGGCAGCTTGTTAACACTTTTACAGTCACATATAACAGCGGCAGTATGTCGGTAGCGGCAGATGGTGACTTTGAGGATCGTCATCCCTCGAAGCCTATGCCTGTCATCGTCAGGGCTACAAACGGCAAATCCAAAAGAGCCAAGTCGAGCAAGATCAAACTGTCCACAGTGGTCCAACCACATGACCTAGAGTCGTTCTACCTTCGTTATGCAGAAGTTTGCAAGGCCGGCATGGCGGCGTTGAAACCCCGGGATCGCAGCAAGAATAAGGCCAAAGCCAAGGCAAAGAAGAAGAAGACAGCGGCGTAGCGTCTTTTTCTCATGCATAATACCAACCACTCGGATGATTTTTCGTGTCTTCACCGAAGAGGCTATTGCATTTCAAATTACTTGCCACGTGCATTCAGTTGAGCGTGGCAAACGGCGGCCGCCATAGTGATGAAATCTGCAACGACACGCAGTTGCATTCAACGCTGTCGCCATACTTGAGCAGTATAACAATGCTCAACATGATTTAATAGGCAGGTGCAGTTCTGCAGTCACAGTCTGTAATAGAAGGTCGTGACTTTCTCTTGTGGTTACCACGCCTAAAAGACCACATCATTTTTGTCTCGGCACCATACTGACCACGTTTTGGACGCGGATCAAATTTGTTGGTACCATGTAACAGAGCTCAGTAAAGATGAAGAGTAGCTTATCCTTGGAACAATAAAACAGTGGCGCGTATTCATACTATGAGTCAGTGCCATGTGTATTCATTTTGCAAATGCCATGTTGCTCGTCAACTGTTACAAGCAGTAGCTGTTGTCCTACTCCGGGGCTGCGGCTTCCCCGCCGTTATCTCATTCGTCTACAAGTCCGGTTCGTCCATTCTTCATAAATCAACCAGAACATAAGCACATCCGCAGTCGTACAGTCAGCTCGTTCAGCGTTGAGCTTCCAACCACATATCCGGACGTGCGATGCCTTTAAATGCAGCACTATCCATATCAGAGCATTCACCGTTCCAATCAAATCCTTCGAGTAAAGTAAGCACTGAAAATCATCCTACAATCTCAAATAGCCCCATATCGTCTCTGCAGATATAGGCTGTCTTCTCTACTTCTGCGAACCAGTTTTCCGTAATTCCAAGCACACAAAGAGGCTGCGTAGTTTCCCAAACAAGCAGGGGAATGGAATGAAAGTCTTGCCTCCCTTTATGATAAAGGGAACATGGCAGATGAGAGCTCAACCTAATTTCAAGTTTCAATCCCAATTCCAGATAACTTTACATCATCTGGTCCTGAGTTAAGCCGGCGTGAGGATCAGCTTCCATGGGCTCGCCAATCTGCTGGGTCACGTATTTGACAAAGCTCAGGTTGAGGGGGCGTCCACCATATTGGTATCCTTGAAACTTGGAGATGGCTGTCTCGGCAGTTTCGGCGGTGTCGAACTTGACCACGCCACTGCCACGCGAGCGGCCGCTTGGCTCATACTGGATTTCGGCTTGTTCGACCTTGCCTATAGTAGTGAACAGCTCGATGAGATCGTCGTTGCTAGTTGACCAGGGGAGCTAGTTTACCGTCAGCGCGATTCCAGCGTGTTTGATGATTCGATACATACGTTGCGGACATAGATGATTTCGCTGCGTTCGGTACCGGAGGTAGCATTATCCGTAAATGGGTTAGGCGCAGCGGCTGCCGAAGGGGGGCCATCAAAGCCACCAGGACCTCCGGCGAAGCCACCACGGCCGCCAAAGCCGCCTCCAAATCCTCCACGGCCTCCAAATCCTCCACGGCCACCGAATCCTCCGCCATAACCGCCACGCATTCCACCACCAAAACCGCCGCGGCCGCCGAAGCCCATGTTACCGGCTCCAGCAAAGCGGTCTTCGCGGACTTCAATGATGCGTCCTTGCCAGTCGTAGCCGTTGAACTGCTGAATGGCGCTGCGAGCGTCGTCGGGGCTTTCAAATACCACGATGCCAGAGCCCTTGGGGCGACCGTCGGGGCCAGAGTGAACATCCGCTCGGATAACACCACCGTTGCGAGCTAACACTCGGATCAGCTTCTGCAAAAGTAGCCATCTAAGTAACTAGGCCATGTTAAGTGAATCGAACTCACCTGCTTGTCTGAAAAGATCCTTAAGGTCTTGCCAGCCAATGTTGAAAGGGAGCTGTTTTCTACGTGTTAGCAAAAGCTGACAAGCTTTGTATGGTATAGCTCGGGGCAACAAACGTTGGCAACATAGATTTGACGACCAGCGCTACCAGCGCCGACTGGGCCGCCTGGGCCAGCGTGGCCGCCTGGGCCGCCAGCTCCAGGTCCGCCCGGGCCAGCATGGCCGTGGCCACCCCCGTATCCGGGGTTGAATCCGCCTGGGCCGCCGCCGCCATGCATATTGCCACCAACGAAACCGCCACGATTGTTGCCGCCACTAGATCCGATGAACCGGGGCTCAGCTTCGCGGTCCTGGGATATTAAGTTAGAGCCAAACTGATGGATAGTAGTGCATCGTGTTTATCTTACCTCGCGGACATATACAAGACGACCCATGAGATTCTGGTTGCTAAGCTGGGTAACAGCCGCTTGGGCTTGATCCCTGGTCGCATATTCCACAATTCTGATGTATCGGTCAGTATGTGTCGCCGTGATGGGTGAAGAAAGAAAAAGCTTACCCGCATCCCTACAAATCACCCAGGACAAAGTCCCTACCCGTCAATCCAAAACATCCAACAATAACGCCGAGAAAGGGAAGAAGATTCCAGGGAACACCGCCGGAGACGGTAGGAGAGGGAAAAGAAAACTATGCAATGAAGCCCACCTTCGACATTCCATTAGGAAGCAGCAATACGTCGGCAAAGAGAACATCTCCAGCTAAAACCCAATTAATTAGTCCCCGAGCGATTCCTCCTCACTCTCGAATTCCTCACCCTGTCTCATAAAATCCTTGAGATGATGCCACTTGACGTCGTACGAGAGGTTGCCCACGTAGACTCGGCGGTCTTGTTGGGACGATTCGCGCACGTTGGACATCATCTGCTCGCGGGCAGCAGCTCTGTCTTCGAATGAGCGCTGAGGAGGTTGGCCACCACTGAAGCCAGCGGGAGGGCCGCCGCCGGGAGCTCCTGTGCCGGTCATCGGGGAGCGATCGCGACCGCGTCGGTAGTCTTCTCGGCTGTTGGATCTGCTTCGTGGGGAGTAAGATCTGCGACGTCCTTGTCTGCCTGGACTTCTGGAGCGACGGCGAGGGGAGCGAGATCTCTCACGCTGCTTTTGCATTAGACATGGTTTGGATAGAGTATAAGATCTTTGGTATAACATGTGCACAGCGGTTGCCTGGGGTGGTAGTCTTTGGACCTAGCACAACAGCCATGTCATGTTGGAAGATCATGAGTTCGGGCGGGTGTACGAGGCTGCTTTGGTGTCGAGTAGTCCCACGGTCGATATGCAGATGCGCGCGGGCAGGCAGACACCCCAACGGCGCGGTAGACCACTAAAGAGCGACACCTAAAAACCAAGCCCGGGCTTAATGCGCATAAGGGGAGAGGGGCAAGGAAAACGACGCGTGACGGCGGCCACGACGGCAGGATAAAAAGCTAATCAAAAGGCCAGAGAGGTTCACTTACAGGACGGTAGGTGTCGCCGGAATCAGCTAGATAGAGATGTTAGGCAAGTCTGCAAAGTGAGAAGTGTGCGAGGTGCAAAAACGTGGGACATCAAGGTTGGGACGGTGGCGGAAGAAAGCGCGAGGCTCGGATGGTGGGGTGACGGAGGGAGGTGTAGGGCCGCGAACCACGGACACAAGTGTAAGACAGCGACGTCGTATGGTGGCCTATTGGTTTTGGCGAAGCTCGGTAGTTTGTCTAGGATGATTGGCAGAGGACAGAAGGACGGTATGTAACGAGGCAGTGATGTGCTATGGGATGCTGGCACAGAGAGCGCAGCGGCGCGAGGGGCGTGGAGTTACATGAGAAAAGAGAGACAAAGAAGAGGGGATATCGGTCTTGTACCAGCGAGTGGGAGGAGGGGAATCAATGTCAAGCCCACGGACAAGGGCCTCGGGCGGTAGAGCGAATGGTAGATTGAGTGAGAATAGTTGATGATGTGATGAAAGGGTTGAGAGAATAGGCCAACGAGACAGTCGATGGGAGCCGACGAGAGCAAAGACGGGAGTGGTGCAGGAGTGCGGAGAAGTGAACGTACCCATGGCAGAAAAATGCGAGCGTTGGAGTAGAGAAAAGGAAAGGACTGAGCCTGTGTTGGCGGTGGTGAAGAGTGAGTGGGTGTCTCAACAGATGGAGGGCGGCGCAAAGCAAAGCAAGCCAAAAGTGAAGAGCAGCGAGCGACGGTACGAAACGGGGGGGGGCAGGCAGGACACAAGCCACGACTGGTCAGCTCACGGACGGATCTCGCATAAGCGCAAAACCTAGGATGCAGGTTGTCGAAAGTGGCAGCAAAAAAAGAGGAGGGGGGTGGGAGCGCGAAGTTCGGTGGTGGCAGTTTTGCGTCGTGGGCGTATGTGGATGGAAGGATGGGACGAGACGCCAAAGAAGTTGGCTGTTTTGGCTGTTTGCCAGGGGGAAAAGTGCGACGAGATGGCAAGAGGGAGAATGCGCGTAGGATTGGATGAGGAGGAGGAGCAAGGGGGGGGCGAAATGGACGCAAGTGGCCAATAAGAGGGCTAGAACGGGGAGTTGGCGCTATTATCACATTATTGCCAGAGAAAGGAGCTGTAGGTACCTACCTACTACCTAGGTAGGTAGGTAGGTAGGTACTTGCTACGATGGCTTGTGTGTGGGTATTTGCATAATGTAATTTGTATATATATGGCGTTGTTTTTTGCTTTGGCACTGGGGTAAATTTAGTCATTATTATTGCACTTGCATTCCCTTCAACAATTTGTCGATTGACTTGTTGCAAATCTCGAGGCCCACACTAGTTGCGCGTGCCGGACATTGAAACATTGCTGTAGGATCTCGGCAGCTATCCGCACGCGTCTCTTTGCTCTAGTTATCTTGTGAACCAGGACTACCTAGTAGTTACCCATCACATATCTCAAAAGAAAAATCAAGGCATCAATTCTACATAGTAAGCCATGAACTTCGTCCATTCCAGCGTTTAATCTTCGCTCGCGAGCCACAGCTGTGACTGGCTGCGCGCCACGCCTCATAACTATCACATACCCCGTCCACTCGTCCATTGGCCACTACTAAGTTATTACATCGATCACTACTCGACACCTGCACACAAACCTACAATTTGAACGGCTTGGTGCAACTCCGAAAGATCGCCAGCGAGAAACCATTCACGGTCGGCCGGCTTCAGTCAATGCCAGACTACGATATTAAGACTAGTGAATAATTAATCGCCGCGGGTGTTCGCCCATCTCTCACGCCTTATTAATTACCCACAGCTTCAACGACGTTTGTTTGGTCTTCTCTAAAGCTAACTAATAGTACGCAACCTTGAATTGTTATACTTGAAGGCCGCTATGGGGGACATGAGCCTGGTGATCGCGGACCACCAGTGCCACCCACAACAAACTCAGGTTGCCCATCCCATCGGCCTTCCACGGTGTCAGCCTCGACTGAAAGAAAAATAAGCCTCCTCGCAGCCGATATGACAGCTTGACTGAAGCGGATTTTGTCGTGGGATATGTGACGGAAAACTAAGGCCACGCTCGTGTCCTGCCTAAAGTTAGGTACAGATTACCTAGGCAGCGTTGATCGCGCAACCAGATAATAGTTCCCCTCTCAGACCATGATAAGGATCAGACAGCGTGGCAAATTTTGCTTGCGTCTTGCAGACTCGCTAGTGTTTTATTTTGCGAATGGCGTCGCGGCATGGTGGCCCGGCGGGCGATATCTCACTGCTTGCCATCACTCGCGTCGTGGCAGCCACCAAGCTGAACGTGACGAGGGGCGGGTGCCAAGCAAGTCCGTTCCGGTTTGTGGGCATGTGGAACTTGTTCCAGCAGTGGGCTGCAAGTCTGCAACCGCTTATGGAGTACACGCGAACGAGCTATTACCAGTATGGGTTCTAGTTGCAACTTCTCGTGCGAGCTCTCAGTCGGCTATATCTCCATAGTTGTTTTACCAGGCACTGCCTTTCATCAATCACATGTGTCAAGAAGACCCCCCTGTCAAGGCAATCTACAGATTACAGAATTCCTTGGGCTGCCATATACAGATCCTTACGGAGTACCAAATCGCCCAAGGGCAGGATCCCAAGACAGCACGTAATGCATGCAGCTGGATTCCACCTACGGCCGGGTGGCTTCGCCATTTGTGACTATTGTGATGGGCTGCATTTCCGGTGGCAGATAACTAGTCTGGTGGGTGCGTTTGTTGAATAGATAGTTAACTAGACTTGCCAGGTACCCGTGGAAAACTCGCTTGGCAGAATACGAGGGAATCCAGTCCGTAGTGTGACTCTGAAACAGAGCTCCCTGTTCGTCCGCCCGGAGATCGTATCTGGATTGGGCTTTATCCTACGAGTTTGGCTTGATCTAGTTATGAAGCCCACCTTCAACCCGCATCTTGCATCAGGCCTCCGACCATAGCAGCTGTACCATGTTTACCGTTGACCATTATAGCAGCATGTCCATAACTAACGAGCGGCGATGGGCCAAGCGCTCGGCATTTATCCAATGCGCTACGTGGTTCCTTGCCCAGTTGGAGGTGCAGATAACTAGTTAAGTTGCTTGTTGCAATGTTGCGTTGCCTGCTGTGCGACTTGCAAGAGAGTGTGCATGGATGGTCCACCGCCCATGCCACCCTCAGCATGCGGCGGCATGCACTCACCCATAATTGGCCCACGTCGTGTTATGTCCCGCTGGAACCATTGGTTACGGCAGCCTATAGGTAAGTTGTCGCCAAAACCCATTTTGTATTGTTGTATCGGGGTTTACGCACTAGGCATACACCGAGAGCGTATGTAATTTTTTTTAGTATATTAATATTTCTATTTAAGTGCTTAGAGCCAGCCTAAGGAACCAATAAGTAAGCTAGCTAGCTAGCCATCTAGTAAGTAAGTAAGTAAGCTAGCTAGCTAGCTAGCAAGTAAGTAAGCTAGCAAGGAAGCTAGCAAGGAAGCTAGCTAGCGAGGAAGCTAGCTAGCTAGCTAGCTAGCTAGTAAGGAA
This sequence comes from Cordyceps militaris CM01, assembly GCF_000225605.1. NCBI lineage: Eukaryota > Fungi > Ascomycota > Sordariomycetes > Hypocreales > Cordycipitaceae > Cordyceps > Cordyceps militaris. The sequence continues at coordinate 3,900,321 of NW_006271969.1, forward strand.
GCTAGTAAGGAAGCCAGCTAGCTAGCTAGTAAGGAAGCTAGCAAGGAAGCTAGCCAGCCAGCGAGTAAGTAAGCTAGCAAGGAAGCTAGCCAGCAAGGAACCAATAAGTAAGCTAGCTAGCGAGGAAGTAGTAGGGCACTTATTATTAAAGAAGCTTACTAGCTACCTACCTAGGTAGCTCTTGCTGGCTGGCTGGCTTCCTTGCTGGCTGGCTTCCTTGCTGGCTGGCTGGCTTCCTCGCTGGCTGGCTGGCTTCCTCGTTAGCTTCCTTGCTGGCTTCCTTACTGGCTGGCTGGCTGGCTTCCTTGCTGGCTTCCTTACTGGCTGGCTTGCTAGCTGCTAACTGGCTATAAGGATAATATGTATCTAAAAAATATAACGACCCACTTGCGTACGCATTATTTCATATCTAACTACACACTGGGTGTGAATTGGGATTTGGCGACAACTCACCTATAGGCTGCCGTAATTGGTGGCTCTCACCAACCACCGCGGTGCAGCTGCGCGCTGTATACGTAGACACCGAGGTCCGTGTCGTGCTGGTGTGATCCAGGGTAGTGTGGTGACATCGTGGGTTGCAGAATCCCACGGGTGTGAAAGGTCGTTCAGTGTCGGGTTTCTCTGGGAGGGCAAGCCGTGGCCGATTTGAATTGAGAACATGCCATGTGATCTGCCCTGTCGTAGGGATCAGGCCTTAACTATTTGTCCACCACACCACCAATTGTGTCAACCAATTTGTGGCTTAGCGGTAGCAGAGACACAGGCGCGGATAGTCTCATGACCAGATATATTCCAATAGAATGGCTAACATAAAATCGTAGAGAATTAACTAGAGAATATACATACTCTCTATAATTTTATAACTCGTATATAATCAATAATCCATAGTCTAAGTTAGTATTATAATAATCACTAAAAACACATGGCTGAACGCCACACTGTGGCCATAGTCGTGCCGTTGACAATTAGTAAAAGGCCTGAGATGGAGGAGGTCCAAGAGGTCTAAGCAACCACAATGCAGAAGTGAACAACAAAACCACCCGTGCTCGCTATGAGCAGCAACATACTTGTGGTCACTCGAGACTGCTGCCAACATGTAACCGATGATAAGATCGAGGCTCGGCTGCCAGCAGTTGAATCTTGCCCACCTTGATATCGAAACCCCACTACTCCAAAAAAATAAGACCACACATCGTCCTAAGTCGTCCCGTTTTTCTCCCCTAGCTCATGACCGTCGATTGCGCTGTGTGAGTTTGCGCGCATCACCGAGACGACCACGACCACGCCAACGACCAATTCCACCACCTCGACAACCTCGACTCTCAACCACACCATCATGTTCATCACGGCGACTCGCGCGGCTGCGCGCCGCGCCGCGTCTCACTGCCGCGTTTCGTCCCGTCCATGCCGAAGCTACCACTCCTACGACCACCCAGCAGCCGAGGGCCCGTTTGGCGCTGCCGAAGAGGCCATCCTGTCCGCCGCCTACAAACACGTCCCCGAGCACGGCTTCTCGGCGCTCGCGCTCGGCCTCGGCGCGCGCGACGCTGGCTACCTCGACATTAGCCCTAGCATGCTCCCGGACAGCACCTTCAACCTGGTACGCTACCACCTGGTCATACAGCGACAGGGCCTCGCGGGCACTTCCCGGATCCTTTTCAAAGACCAACAGTCACTCGGACTAGGAGCAAGGGTCGCTGCCCTGACATGGGCGCGGCTGTTGGGGAATAAAGATATTGTACAGCACTGGCAAGAGGTACGATGCTGTCGGTGCAAATTCAAAGGGGAAGAAAACACAACTAACGCAAAGCAACATCACAGGCACTGGCAGTCATGGCGCAGCCGAGCCACGTCCCTGAATCCCTAAAAGAACTCGCACAGCTGTCCGACGAGATCTGGTTTCTCTCAGGCGATACTGCCGTCAACCCGTCCTGGTACTCGAAGCGTGCGACGCTGTCCATGATCTACACAACGACCGAACTGTTCATGACAAATGACCATTCACCCGGCTTCACTGAAACGAACAAGTTCCTTACCCGGAGGCTCGAGGAGGTCCAGTCCGCCGGCGGCGCTGTCGGTGCTGTCGGGCAGTGGACAGGGTTCACGTTCCAAGCGGCCATCAACGTTCTGCGAAGCAAGGGCGTAGGCATCTGAGGCAACTCCAAACAGTATCCGAATCACCATCATGTAAAATAGCTAATTAGACATCGTACACTCCTGTTATATAATACCAAATCAATCATCCACCATCTCGTGGTCTCTGAGTAGCCAATAACTCCTCTAAAGAAACCGAGCTCAAACGAAACGGCCGGACTAAATAAGAGTACGCTGTCGTGGATCCGTCAACCTGTGTAAAGTAGGGCGTCAGTCGAATCCTCGCGTTAACAAATGTCCAAGCACTCACCTGATGATCTTGACGTCCTTGTCAAGCTTGGCACGCCCCTCGATGGCGTTCGGGGTAATGAGTATATACTGTCGCGTCACAGAGCGACGAGCGGTATCGACCTATACATCGCCATTAGCTACCAACCCACGACCGACAAACAAGTTGGCAAAACTCACCAGCATATTTGTACTGATGGCTCGATTCACATTGTCCATGAAGACGTCAAACTCGTCCAGGCAGCGAATCGGGGATCCGATCGCTTCCCACACGGAGAGTAGCATGCAGATGGAAGAAAATGACTTCTCTCCACCCGACAACGTCTTCGTGTCTCGCCCCGCTGCGCTGGTCCTGGTTTCGTCTGGCTCGATGTGGATGACAACTTTGCGCTCCTTGTGCTGAAGATTGATCTTGCCGCGGAAGCCTCGCTCGCTGAGGAGATAGTTGAACTGGATGCGGATGCGAGCGCTGATCTGCCTCTGAAACCGGCGCCACAGATCAAGTCGCTGTGTGATAGCGCCCTTTAACGAATCAATCATGCGGTCCAGGTTGTCCGTCTCCTCCACAACAGTCTCGTAGTGTCTCTTGGCTTCGTTTGCTCTGTCAAAGATTTGTTGATCCGTCGCCCCGAGGCGTTTCTCCCGCATAGCAAGCTGATCTCCAATTTTCTGATACTTCTTCTCGATGCTTTCGTAGTTATCGCCCTCCGGAATATGCACCCTGTCAGGAGCAACCATAAGAGCTTGGCTGGTAAAATCAGCGACTTCTTCTGCCTTTTGATCCCGTCGTAGCTCCGCGCGTCGGCGCTCAGCTCTTTCGATATCAATCTGCTCGTAAGCTGCATTCTTTTTCGTGACGGCGATTCGTCTCATAGACTCCGTACTTTGTATCTTCATATCAGCCTTTTGAACGCGTTCCGAGACTTCTTCAGCTTCTCGTCGGACCCCTTCCAAGTCTCTCTTGGCAGCTTCCGCTTTTTTGTTGAGATCAGTCTTGGCCAGCTTCATATTGCCGTACTGACTACCGAGTTGCTCTTTTTCGTTTTGCTTCAGCTCCAAATCAGCACGAAGCGTGATGAGCCGATCGTCTGCGCCTTCAAATGCATCCAACTCTGTTAAGATTTGCTCCACGTCGGCCCGAACTCGGCGCAAATCAATCTCGATCTGTTTTTGGTTATTGCGATGCGAGTCTAGCTCCGTTTTGTATCTTTGAACCGCCTGTTGGGCAAGACGCTCCTCAGAATGCAGTTCTTTGAGTTCGGCTTCCAATTGCTTCAGGTTCTCCTTCTGGACGGCTAGCTGCCGCACAGAGTCTGACTGCATCCTGGGTCGCATTGTAGATGGAGTGACCGGGGCGGTCCCAATATTCCCATTTCGGTTCGTTAGTCTGAGGCCATGCCCTCGCTTGTTTTTGCCGTCGTGGAAGCACAGGCACGCCGTAACATTGCGGGGCGGGCCGCCTCCATCTACCATGGTGTTTTCGGCTTCTGCTCTGCTTTTCACAAGGATAATCTTCTCAATTTGGTTATTGATGACCAACTGAGTTCGAACTATATCTTCATCGAACTCCAGCACTCGAAGTATAGTGTCAAACTCAGCTGCAGGTTCCTGACTCTTCGTATCGATGTGCCCTCCATACGCAATGAAGATGGGTGGCCGACGTCTCATCCCGCTCCTCTGCATGAGCTCGGACAACTGAGACTGGTCATCTTTGCTCCGCACAACGAAAGCGTTCAGTGTTTCGCCGAAAGTTTTCTCCAAGACACCCGACCACTCTGGTTTCAGGAGCTTGACGTGTGCGCCAATCGGCCCGACAGGCTTCGTGCGAAATCCTTGATGATGACCGATAGACTTGACAAGGTTGGCTATTTCACTATCAAAGCCATCGTAAGCAGACCCGGTGCTCTTCTGAAGGTCAGACAGAATCCTCTCTGCCAGAATAATGTCGGCTCGTTTCGCACCTCGCAGTTTCTGCTGACGTTTGAAAGCGTCTTCAGCATCTCGCACCTTGCTTTCTACTTCTGGTAGCTGGTCGTCTGTATATTTCATTCTCTGACTGATGTCTCGCTCCTGAGCCTTGGCCTCTTCGAGCTGCGCATCTTTCTCAGCCCTGGCGGCTCCCGTAGACTCGCCGAGCCGCCTTTCTTCCTCCTCTATCTTCATTTCGAACTGTTGTATTTCTTCACCAATCGACTTTAAACGGGCATGGGCGTCGCGTTCTTCCACTTGTACATCAGCGAGTGCTTTCTTTGCCGCGTTGAACATGGTAAGCAACTCATTGACTTTGTCCTGAATGCCGTCATCTTCTTCATTCAGTTTCTCCTTTGCAGACTCGAGCTGTTGTAGCTTCTGTTCAGCCTCCTGAAGGGCTCTGCCCATATTCTCACATTCATTCTCAGCGTCCACAATGTGGGCGGTTCTGGTGGCAATGTTGTCATTGAGTTGTTCAAGAGCAATTTCCTGCTCTACGACCTGCCACCAAATAAGCTGGCATCTGTAATGCCTCGCTTTCTCGCGAAGACTCTGATTCTTTTGTGCAGTTTCTGCCAGACGAAGAGCGTTGTCCATTTCCTTTTTCACAAGGGCAACCTTTTCGTTGATATCGTCACGCAGATTCAGAGTCTTCTCCAGGGTGTCCTGGGACATCCTGTAGTCGTTGTCGAGCTGCTCCAGTTGTACACCAGAGACGAAATACTTGTACTTTTGGGATGGAGTTGCCGTGTTTAGGAACTGCCGGGCGTTGTCTTGAGAAAGTATGGTCAAAGGATTGCCCATTTGAAGTGCGAACCACTCAGATATCTCGTCGACTTCTTGTTTCTTTGTTGATACAAGTCTTTCGTCGGCCGTCTTGATTCTAAACCCACTGCTTCCGGTCTTGGAGAAGTGTCTCTCAACAATGATGCTGTCGCCATATATGTCGGGTTGATACGCATCGGATCCGGCATTTTTGAGTCGCACCACAAGTTTGCCTTGGTCTCGGCCCTCTTTGACGAAGGATTTCAGGCTGCCGCCACGATTAGTGTCACTGGCCTTTCCTCCTAAGCATAGAGTCAGTGCAGTTAAAACGGCGCTTTTGCCGCTGCCATTTTCCCCGACAATAAAGTTGATGAGAGGGCCAAGATCAACATGAAGTCTCTCGTGGCACATGAAATTGTAACATGTAATGCTCTCGATGATGCCACTCTCAGCGACGAGGTTGTCGCCTAAGCTGCTGCGCGGCCGTCGCAAGAGCTGCTGTGTTGCTCGTTCATCATCAAGTTCAAGGTTATCTAGATGCTTAAACCCAGCATCTCGCATGATCTCATATTGAGTCTGCGGCGGCGCGTCCACGTACTCCTCCTCGTCGGCCGAATCATCTTCAGACCCCCCATATGCGACGGTGTTCTCTCGGTCGGGCGTGTCTTCCGGATGGTTACCGTTTGCGAGTGATAGGCGTGCTCTTTTATTCTGTCAAAGACGCATATTAGATACGGTTTCTGGGTGCAAGCATGGGACGTTGGTCATACAGACTGGCTTCCTTGAGCCATTGACGAACTCGCTTGTTGAACATCTACAGCTTCGCGGTTCTCTCCAGCATCCGAAAGGGGACGGGTCCTTTTGGAGGGGGGCATGGCTGCCGTTGATGGGGGCAGCCACACAGTCGGATCTGTAGCGGACAGGCGAAGTGGTGATGTTATTGGTCGTGGCGACAGTCAGCATTGTTGCTACGAGAGGCTAGCTGTGTGGACGCGTTCCTCAGGCTCTGAGTCAACGCGCCTGCGCGGGTCTCGTAGTGGGGTACTGGAAAGCCCCGCTGTAAAGTTGAAGGGGAACAGTTTTGCGCTCTCAACTAACTGAGCATCGTCTGGAATTGAACATGGATGCGATCTTATACATTTCATCTATCGATAGGCGGACTGTATGAATCAGGGACACAATAATGGCCCACGCCAACCATAATGCCTCAGAGGGCGAACCCCACCAATTTGAACGCCAGCTCTCTGAAAACTCCATGGAATATATGATTTTCATTCTAGACGACAACTGTGAAGGTGTAAAATACCTCAATCGTCTAAATAGTATCGGTAAGGAAGCTACCCGATTGATGGACAGCGTTGCCACAAACTATGTTTGGCAACGAGATGAATTTCGACTCCAAGTTGTCAACGATCAAGGTGAGACAAGATCCAGAGACAGCCGCTTAGAGCAACAATCTGATAAAAGTATGTTAGGCTTGATATACCTGCACGGCACCACAGATTATGGAGATGCTGTGGAAGATGAGTGGCTGATTGTCTACGTACTACGCGAGCTCTCCAAAACCCACCCCGAACTATTCATCCGCGTCGCTGATGAGGATGGCGAATTTCTGTTGGTTGAAGCAGCCAATGCACTGCCAAACTGGCTCAACCCCGAAATAGACCACTGCAGAGTTTGGATACAAGGCGGGAAACTGAACATCATCCCCCTACGAAGCGACAAGACGCAGCCAGGCGCAGCCAAGTCGCTCACGCTAGCAGGCGCCGTAAATTGCTTGCGCACCGAGCCAAATGCCTTGATTCACTCGCCTTCCATTGAAGATGAGGCATTCTATCGACTTGACAAGTATCCCGCCCACGTGGACGATTCGATACATTACTCTACAGTGACAATTCCGCGAAAACTGGCCTACATTATACATGAGCTGCCGAAAACAATATCAGCTGCCGTTGAAGCTTTCTATCTCCGAGACCACGCTGGGATGAAGAAAACAGCCTCCGAGGTAGAGGAGCTACATCTACCTCCAACCGACCTGGTCACTGTTGGTGTCAGGTTTAGCAGAGTTTTATTTGCCCAACTGCGCTCACAACGCTTCGAAGCGCCCCGACACTGGCAGAATATCATGCAAAGCCACGTGGGAGAGGAAAAGGAGAAAGGAGGACCGAACAACATTCTGGCTCTCGACGACGGCATAAAACTCACCTGCGGGTATGAAATGTTGGCCCTGACAGCAGCGAAGAACAAGAGCCGTGCTGTTCGCGAACTTTCCATCATGCTACAAGACTCAAAATACGACGACGAAGAACTTCCAACAGATGAAGATATTGAAACGTGGCTGGACGTTAGACGGAATGATAATGAAGGGTGGCTTGACATCAACTATGAAGATTTCGAGCGCGAGTTGGAGGGAAAGGGAGCAAAATCGAACAACACAGGCAAGAAATATCCCGGATTCGGAGACGCTAGAACACAAGACCACCTGAGAAAAATTGTGTCTCGGTTTGACGCGTTTATGAACAATGAGACAGCTGGCCTGGATGGCGCTGAAATCAACGAGATGGACATGGACAATGACGACGACGACGATGACGACCTGGACCCAGACGAGGAGTCTGGCGAAAATAGCGACATGGAGGATAAGGAAGTGAGTTTCGATGAAGAAACCTTCTCTCGAATGATGAAGGAAATGATAGGACTACCAGTAGACAATCCCACCATGGCTTCCACGGGCCAGTATAGCAGAACAACGGCCCGCAGCATAAGAACGCAATCTACTAGTGCCGAGGACGAGGATATCAAGAACCTTGCCCTGCAAATGGAAGCCGAGCTCAAGCGTCACGGCGCGCTGCACCTAGATAGCCCCAAGTCTCAACAGAGCAAAGTCGACAGCAGCGGCGGCGGCGAATCTCGGGACAAGGTCAGCGGAAAAGGAAAGCAGCCCGCGACGGAAGCAGAGGACCGAGAGAGTGAAGACGAAGACTCTGAATTGGAGGTTAATATCGACTATAATTTGGCCAAGAACCTTTTGGAGAGCTTCAAGAGCCAAGGTGGCATGGCTGGCCCAACCGGAAACCTCCTAGGACTCATGGGAATCCAGCTGCCAAGAGACGAAGATGACGGTGAAAAAAGAGAATGAAAAAGACCGCCCCAGCTTGACGTCAATTTATTTCATTATAGAACTCATGCATGATTCCAATCTATATATGCTCTCACTCTAGCTGCCCAAACCAAGGTATCTTGCAAGTGCTGGCCCTCACGGACTCAACGTTTTATGTCTCTTGGACGAAGTCACTTCAAGACACCGACGACGTCTCTTAGATGTTTCGGCCTCGTCTAGTGCCTCGAGCTCCCGGACAGCTTCCACCAACGCCTTGCGCGCCCGTAGCTCTCTCGGGTCGCTGTCTACATCGCGCCGTATGTATTCGACGCTGATGGCGTTGAGGGCGTGGTAGATACGGTAGAGGTTCAGACGTATTTGCGCGTGCTGGCGCTTCTGGCACAGGCTCTCGGATACTTCATCCATGTCGTCCAACGTATCGGGCAAAGAAGTGCAAAAGCCGCGCAGCAGAGACTCGGACGGTGCTTGACAAAAAATAACGGACATCAGAGGATCACCGAAGACCGGCTTGATCCATTCTCGGAGGCCAGTTACCTTGACGGGGGTAGCTGCACTGCCCGAAGATTCGCTCTCAGACGAGTCCAACTCGTCGGCTGTAACGTTATCGCTCTCTGATGTACCGGGCTCATCGCTCTCTGCTTCTTGCATGGCAACAAGGACATTCTTATCCAAGCCGGCATCAACAAAGACTAGGCGTGGTTCAAGTACACCATCGAGGACATGAGTGAAGCGGTGGAGGAGTCTCCGTATGCTGTCGTAGGATGCTGTTATTTGATTTGCTTGCGCGTCCTGTATCGCGCTCTGCAACATGTGGCCGAATGCATCCGACCATTTCGTGAATGATTCGCTTGGGGCCTGGAGCGACGCTCGGCATTGTGCCGAACTTGACCTCTGGGGCGCTGGAGGCAGCATATTTTCTGCGTTTCCGAAGCGAGAGGCAGGAGAGCGCAGCAGGGACATGCCTCGAAGCATCTGCCCAATTTGAAAGTCGATCGACCTGCGTTCCGCGGCCGTCAAAGGAATAGCAAGCATCGACAGAAGTCTCCCTGGGCGCGGTAATATGACATTGTACTGTAGCGGGTGTAGTGAACCCGATACTCCATGGTCTAGAAGCTTGGGTAGATACTCTGAGATGGCATCCACGCGTATCCGATTTCTGGCTTCCTTCTTGTCTTCCTCAAAGTCGACGGTTTTGGATTTGGGCGAGTCCGACTCGGGCCGTCCCTTGCCAAGCCATGAGAGCCACTGCAGAACGGCCGCTTCGGATCGAATAGAGCCGTACTCGCACCTCAGAATTAGGCGATTCGGTGACGGTGGCAGCGAGCATTGTATGATGCCGCCATCTTGCGTCGTGGCACGGTATATGCGATGAAGACCAGCAGCCGCTGTGGCCTGGACGCTCTGTACTCGAGTTTTTGGAAGCGCGCCTAGTATCACCCTCTTTAGAGAGTCCTCGACCGTTGTCTCTTCCATGACAATGTGCTGAAGACGGCGGGAATTTGAGATTGAGAAAGTCGAACCAAGAACCAGACGAGGCCGCCCAGGGTACACAGAGTGAATAGTGTCGTATATTGGCTCGATATGAGAGCTGGCGGGCATTTTCACGCGTTGAAACTGAGCTGGTGAAGTTTAATAGTCAGTTGGTAGTGCACACAAGCCCAATAGGTTGATACTGCCAGTGTCGTCGGGTGTGGTAGGCTGCGAGATGTTGTGTTCGTCGAGGCTGAATTTGTCATTCATACAATTGGTGTCGTAGGATTTGCGGTGAGGATTCCCCGCGAGAACCTGTCTGTTATATTTTCACAGACAATAGCCCGCACAGCCGACTATGATTTGACTTTGAAAGACCCACGACAGAAAGCATAGATATTGGTGCGCAGCCGGGGTGAATTGCTAGACTGGCTGGGGCTGGAACAAAGCGACGGAGGAATAGCAGTTTGCAGCCGTCGATGCCGCTCGATTAGCCATTAATGTGGATTCCCAATTCACACACCCTGAGTAACCGAGCGACAGACTTATATGCTTGTCAATGGCAACTTCACCCAGCTAAGCCAAGGAACTATCCAAAGGCGGCCCGTCTACGGGCAGAGGGCTGGAAGCCAGGCTAGAAGCAGCCAAGCTGGAGCGAGTAACTAGCGAGCGGTCCAACTAGTCATCGCGGAATGCTCGCCGACTGATATATACAAACCAGGGCGCGGGACATCTCCGAGAAAGTAATAATATCAGATGACGGTGTTAGTGCATGCAGGCGATGTTGTTCTCCAGTGCGGAACAGAAGCCTTCCTTCCAAGTGTCTCGCCAAGTCCGTGCCGAAAGAGGCGGCGGTACAGGAAATTACTCGGCCGACAGGCAAAAGGTACCCCGACAGGCAAAAGGTACCCCGACAGGCAAAAGGTACCCCGACAGGCAAAAGGTACCCATCCTTCATTTCCAGACAATTTGCGGATGAGTCGATTAAGGGTCCCTTCCCGTGCCGGTGGACTATTGGTCACTGGCATGGTCACGAGCAAAGCGACATGCTCGTATGCCAATCGGCACTATAGTGAGTCGTATTGTTTTTCGCCCATCAGGCGGTGTAAATCTCGACAACTAGTGACACTGCAAGACACCGCACATACTGTGTCTCACAAGCATGTTTTGGCTCGAGGCAGTGAGTGCCTTGCCCGCCTTCTCAAGTCCTACAGGCTGTCAGGGGGAACGAGACACAGGGCGGATAACTCCAGACCGACAATAGTTACCCTGGTATCAGACCGTAGACGTGACATACCCAACTAACTAGAGGAAGACTCCGTTTCCTTGATTCTGCTGATACGTTAGTGAGGAATAGTTACCGTAGAATGCGGCTCGGTGCGAGGTGCAGAGTACGATGCGGAAGCGCACCAGTATCAGTTGGCGTCGATTCCATGTGGCTGTCGCAGAACACTCGAATGGAGTCCCTTGGTTCGAGCAAGCGAGCTGCCGCCACTACTATTGGTCGCAGTAAGCGAGAGCTGGAAGCCACCGTTCCGCTGTCCGAGTGGACTTTGCAAGGAGGGCAAATAGGACTTGCGAGTCATCAAGACTAGTCCCACAACGGGTTTCTCCAGAAGGTCAAAGCCTCTTCAAGTTAGTCACTTCCTGGCAAACAAAATGAATCATCGAATAAATTCCGTCATCGTTCGGGAATTTTGATCGTGAATTTGTGGCGGGAGGAACTTGAAACGCCCGTCATGCCGCAGACGCCACGGTTATCCATCAAATAACCACCTACAATATCCCGATCCTAGTCGTTCCTTCATGCGGTCAATTCTCACATTGTCACAGGGCCGGCCGTGGTAACTACTTCAACACGTTGCAGAAAACGTTTCTCTTGACCCATACACTGGTAGTGGAATCATGACATGTTGTATTTCATTAGTTACAATTGAGCTGCTCAGTTCGTATTCGATCAACGTCAGCGACTGATTCGCCACATGCCCAAGGAGGGGTAAGCCGTGCCGTCCTTCCTGCAGCTTCACCACCTAGATACGGGTTATCCTCTTTCCTTCAGCCATCATTCGGCCATCATGCATGTCCCTGGCTTACTGACTCTGTCACTGAAAAGGTCAAACCATGGCTGGCAAGGTGGGCCTGCAGCACCCGTCAGCAAAGAGCTGCCTGCATACATGACGTATTCGGTTGATACGGCTGCCCAATGCAACACACCATGAAAATCGACTACACCGTCTCCTCACTCGTCACCATTCGCTTTCTTTATCGATGATTTCTCGGCATCGCCTTGGGTTGCACCGCTCTTTTGCCTCGGAATCATTCCGTAGAGCGAGTTCATGTTGTAGCGCTTGAGCTCTTCCCACTGCGGCCCGTCGACGACGGAAACGCTGCAAAATAGCTGCAATAATTCAATTTGTATTAGTCAAGATGAACAGCCAATATGCGGTAATACCTCGTGCTACCTCGCAGCATGAGATACCGAGAGGCAGTTGTAATTGCATCAAGTACGTACCTGGAAAACCTCCACCAGGATGACTTTATCCGCATTCGACAAATTGACCTTGTGCTTCTTATCAACCAGATTGGCAATCTTTTTGATCACCTCATCCGACTTGAAGGTAGTGTGGTTGCGGATATTGTGTCGAATGGCGTACTGTGTGGGGGTACCAGATTAGCAAAAGCTAGACTGCGACCACCACCAAAAGGAAAAGCCTCGAGTCCTTACCGTAAAAGACTCTCCATCACTATTTGTAGTCTTTGGAGCTGCCACCTCTTCCGAGGGTACTTCGGCTGCGCTGTCCTCGCTCTCGGGAACGAGCTCAAAGTACGGCGCCAGCACTCGACGAGCGACCCTCTCGATACCCTTGTCCGACGCCTTGTCCGTGTTGAAGACTGGTGTGAGGCGGTTAATGTATCTGCACTTGCGCTCCCTGGGATTGAGGCACTTTCTGGCGTCTTCGCACATTTGTCTGACTAGAACATCAGGCTCGACTGGCTTCATCGTCTTCATGAAGAAGACACACTCAATGCTTGCATTGATGGGTCTAAAGATACCCGTTTTCGCGGACTTTTCGCGAGGTGCTTTCATAGCTGCCAGTTCTTTCTCAATCGAGGCTTCAATGTCCAGCTCCTCGTCTTCGTCCTTGGCGTTATCGTACTCATCAGCTGGTTTTGCGATACCATACAAGCTCTCTCCATACTGTCAATAATGTTTGTTAGTTGCCGCCTCGATTTTGTGTTGCCACACCAATTGTATCCGGTGATTTCACAGAAATCATCGCACCTCATTGCAAAGCTCAGTGAACTCTTTGAACGCCCTAGTGTTCATGCCTCTCGCATATGTGACCCATATACCCTCGTCGCCCACGTTCAGCGAGTTTCCCATCTCAATCCGTCCAGCAACTTTCGTTTTTTGCTGCGGTGTCTTCCACTTTCCAGCAGTGCTCCCCTGTGACCGAAAAAAATACGATATTAGCCAGCGAACCCAGTTGCAGGGTTAGCTCAAGTGATGCTCACTTTGCTCTTCTTGGTAGCTGGGCCAGCACCCGAGGGCCCCTGCTTTCGCTTATTGTGATTTTCGCCCATGTTGTAAGATATATGCAACCGTATACCCGCTCCAGATGAAACTCGTGCAAGGGCTGCTGTTACTAGCAATTCGAGAGGCGAGGTTGGAGTCGTCAAGTTTTTTTCTTTGGCGCGCCGTTTGGTGTGGATCCCCAGCTTAACCTTCAGTACCAACCGCTGAAAAATTATGTTGTGTATTGAACCGCACATTTTGCTCGTTTCCAATGTATCTCTTATTTTCTATCATGAGTTGCATATATATAATTCAAGTCTAAGTTAAGCAATATGCAATGTCCATTGACTCTTAGCTCTGCTCCGCGTTCGTCTTTGCACTTGCCTCCGCCGTCGTAATCAGAGCAGAGGGTGCGTCCTTCCTTGGCATGATTACTTCCACAAATTGAAGGCGGTCAGCCGATTTGAACGTCGAATCAGTCAAAAGATTGTCAAGTTCGGACTTTGTCTTGACGACATGTTTGGCACACGTTTTCGAGCCGCCCATGACATCAACAAGAGCGGTATAGTCCCAGCTATTGATATCGTTGTACTCCGCATCCATGCCGTGGATATACCTTTCAATCGTGTAGCCATCATTGTTTAGGAGAAATCTGCAAAACTGTTAGTAAATCGAGATATTCGGGAACAATGATGACTAACATAATAGGCTTAAGTTCGTGTCGAATCATGGTACTGAGCTCCTGAGCCGTGAGTTGGAATGATCCATCTCCAACAAATAAGATCGTTCGGCGCTTGCTTCCCATATCCTTCGCCGCCAGACAAGCTCCTTGAGCTGCACCAACAGACCAACCAATACTGCCCCAAAGAACCTGGCTGAGAGCGGTAACACCAGCTGGGAACTTGGAGCTCCAAATGCCAAAGTTTGAAGTGCCCGTCTCTGTCACGACAATATCATCCTTGGCAAAGAATTCACCCACGCGTGGCCAGAACCAGGCTTGAGAAATAGTAGGGGTTCCATCGTCATTTTCTGCCACTTGATTCTTGACGGCAGGAACTTGAGTTATGAAGAGTTGGCTGGGGTCTAGAGCGTCAATAAGTCTGCGAAGAACACCCTTCATCCGAGCGCCAGGATATGTCGAGTAGTGAATAATGCAATGATCGCTATGCAAGTCAATAACATTGAGTTTTGACGTGCGAAACGAGAAGCCCGCAGTGTTGAAATCACTCTGAACTGATGTCAGTCAAGAAGCCATGTATACTGACAGGGATATACACAGTACCTGCAATGTGCCGATCGACAGAATTAAATCGGACGACTCGACAGCTTTTTTGACACTGTATGGCCTAGAGCCTTCGCCAGCATACACACCACCGTAATTATGGTGATCCTCGTTAATTGCACTTTTGCCCATCGGCGTAACGAAGACGGGCAACTTGGTTTTGGCCAGTAGCTTGTGGACTTCCTCTAGAACGCGGTGACGGATTGCGCACGCATCAATCAAAAGGACCGGAGACTTTGCAGACTTGAGGTTTCTCAGAATGACATCCACAATATACGCCTCCTGTTCTGGATCATTGCTCGGTTCGGCAAGATCAATCGGCGTCTCGAGTCGTTGCCCCTCGACCTTTGCCGTCACCATGTCGCTCGGCAACATGATGTATACCGGTCGAGACCGAACAAAGCACTCGCGGATAGCATGGTCAATCGAAATAGCAGTATCCTGTGGGTCGTTGAGCTTCGCGACATTGCAAGAGATATTCGAGCTCATGTTTGCAAAGACATTGTAGTCGCCGTTGCCCAGGGTGTGATGGAGAAGCATGCCCTGCTTCTGAGAGTGGGTGGAGGGACATCCAACAATGTGAACCACGGGAATATGTTCCGAGTATGCTCCGGCGAGGCCGTTGATGGCAGAAAGCTCACCGACGCCAAAAGTTGTTACCAAGGCGCCGATTGTCTTAATCCGAGCGTAGCCATCAGCAGCATAAGCTGTAGAGCCTCCAGGTTAGCTAGAATCCATTGACGAGATAGAATCTTCATACGAACCTGCGTTCAATTCATTCACACTTCCGACCCATTTCAAACCTGCTTTCGGGAGGTAGTCGAGGGCAACCAAGTTGTAGTCACCGGGAACGCCATGGACAGAGCGAACGCCGACTTCATGCAGGCGACGAAACAAGTACTCGGCAACGTCAACCGGCTTTTTGAGGTTTCGCACTCTTATATCGGCCATAGTGCGAGGTTCCATGCCGCAGTTGAACTGTTTCAAGCACTAAGTAGTATTTGTGGAGCGGATTGATGTATGACGTCTCTCAGGTAGGTAGGTAGTCAATCCAAGCCTGCAGTGTTGCCGGTTGGGATACCAAGTTGAGAGGAGTTTATTGGTTTAAGTTGAGAGAGAAGTATGAGGTGTAAGAGATGTATAAGGAAGAACGCCTCTATTTCTAATCCAAGCAGCAACCACTTCAACACCCGTTCAGCTCCGAGCTCCGTAAATAGTGAGGCGACTAGTCTCGCCATTTGGCAAGGTGGCGCCACAATAGCTTCGCCGCCCCCCACTGAAGACGGTTCGGCCGGAAGCGATTGTTAAGTTAACAACAGGAAATGAGCCGTATTTGAAAAGGAGGAAAAAAGCTGTTGACTTCTACTTGGCAAAATGTTGCTAGTCTGGTAATGCTGAGTGAAGAAGTTCTGCCCCCCTGTCATGTCAAGCGCGCATACCAATTCAACCATCATCATGCAACTAACGTAGAGCTTACATAGCATCGTCCAACCAACCCGCATCCAACCCGTGAACACGCCGTCTACCCAGAACGCTGCCCCAAGTACATAGTATACACATATCGTAAAATTGCGTCCTCTGCATCGATTAATCGCATCGGCCGTCCTTGGGCCCCGTCTTCCACCGCTCCAGCCACCTAGAGCAGTCAAACACCTCTTTGCCGAGCTTGCGGTTGACGTCGTTGTGCGCGCCGCACAGCCACTGCCCAAAGTCGTCGCGGCTCGCCACCTTGGGCACGCGCCGGGCCATGTATGCCTGGAAGTCGTCGGCGCACACCCAGCACGGGTACAGCTTCGCAAACAGGTCCACGAAGCGCAGCATGTCGGCCTGCTGCGTCCGCGACGGCGTGTCCGGGTATGTCGCTGCAATGGTGTGCAGCAGTGTCCACGAGCTGCGGCCCAGAATCTCCACGTCGGGCGGGCAGTCGGCGCGAGAGTCGGGGGCGGGTTCGGTCGTGGCCATGGTCTTCGTGGTCGGTGCCGCTGTGGTGGTTTTGTCGCTCTTGACTTTGTGCTTAGTTTGCGCCGCCCACGCGGAAAACGCGGCACCAGATGTACATGATCGGCAGCTGGGAGGGAAAAACTCTTTAGCTGGAGCAGTTCGCGTTACTGACGTGGAAGGTATATTACTCACGGCTTGCCGTCTTTGTCTAGAACAACGCCCTTTGGAAACACGGGTGGTCCGGCACCCACTGGCGCAGCCCCGACAGCGTCCTCTCTCGTGTCCTCCGCCATTTTGGTCACTGTCGCTCTTCAAGAGAATGCGATATCGCACAACAGAAGCTTCGCTAAGCAACCGAATTGTAGGTGTGTGTTTCAAAGTCCAAGTGGTGCTGGTGCAAATTATTGTTCGAGGCGGCTATGAACTTGCGCCCCACAAACTTCACAAGCTTAAAGTGCATTGTATTACTGGATGACATTCTGATGACGCTACAGACAAGGTAAAATATCCAAATAATCACTAGTTTGTATAAAAAGCTATTGTTTCTTGATTTTGCCCAGGTCCTGAATAATTATTATCTCGGTAAGATCGAGAGCGTCTGCCTCAGACTATTCTTGATAAGACCCACCCGCTTGGCTATGTCCCTCCGTACTTCAACGCCGGCCTCACATTTGCGTCTTTCAGTCTGTTTTTCTAGCCAGGGATCGATTGGCGTCCTCTACTCTAAAACCAGACACAAGAAATCGGGCGGAGCCGTCAAGACATCCGGAGAAATGGAAGGCCTGTCGGCTGAAGAACAGCCACCCGTACCTGTGCTTCTCCTTAAGACGCAGTCCGCACCCGGCGACTCATACCATGACCAGCTCACAGCCGCGCGGCTACCCAACGGGCGCCGCCTCGCCCCCATCTTCGTCCCCGTGATGCTGCACCAATTCGATGACGCCGGGCTGACCCTGCTGCGCGGCTTGCTGCGCGACCAAAAAATCAGCCGCCACCCCGACGCCGCCTACGGGGGCCTCATCTTTACATCGCAGCGCGCCGTCGAGGCCTTTACCCACGCCGTCAACACCGGGCAGTCCTCGTCGCATCTCGCTGACTTCCCCATCTACAGCGTCGGACCGGCCACGACGCGGGCACTGCGCGCTGTGCGCCAGGATTCCCTGCTACAGGTCTCGGGCGAGCACACGGGCACTGGCGAGGCGCTCGCACACTACATTCTGGACGACTATGGCGCGCGGTACGCCGGCTGCCCAACAAAACCGCCGTTGTTATTCCTCGTTGGCGAGCAGCGTCGCGACATCATCCCCCGGACGCTCATGGATCCCGTGCTGGCGGCGGACCGCCGCATCGAAGTGACGGAGAGGGTCATTTACGGGACCGGTGTCATGGAGTCGTTTCCGGCAGACTTTGGTAGGCGGCTCGAGGAGGCGGCGGCGATACCCCGCGTGCCCTCGGTGCTGCCGTCGCGGTGGGTGGTCGTCTTCTCGCCAACGGGGTGTGATAGCATGCTACGCGGACTAGGGTTGCTGGACGAGGCGGGCAAGGTTGCTCCTGGCCGGCGAGATGGCACGACGTTTATTGCTACCATTGGACCTACGACGAGGGACTTTCTCATTGACACGTTTGGCTTTCACCCAGACGTGTGCGCGGCGAAACCAAGCCCAGAGGGCGTCCTAGAGGGCATAGCAGAATTCGAAGCACAGTTGATATCTTAATGAATGCTTACCATTCTGTACATCTTTCATGTCTTTTTGATTTCTAACCAGCCCCCGACTAGAGTGAAGATATTTCTCGTGCCCATCAAAACCAGGTTACGTTACGTTTAGCCGCAGATTTTGTTCATTCAAAATTCCGCCAAGGTATATATGGTAGTGATTCTTTCTTTCAAATAAGTGAAAACGCCGTCAACACCAAATCAAACGTCCAGTCCAAAACAACAATCCCCTCTCTACTCGTTACGCGCCGAGGACCCAGAGCTCCACGCCCACAACACTAAACTTGTGGCCGACGTCGCTCAACGGCTCATTGCCGAATGTCTCGCACAGGGCGCTGTGGCCGATGTCGAGCGAGTCGTCTAGCCAGAGGCCGTAGTGGCCGCCGCCCGAGCCGACGCTCAGGTACCCGGTCTCGCAGTGCATGTAGAAGTCGTTAAGGCCGCTGTACGGAAAGGCCTTGAAGCGAATCGTCTCGAGGGAGCCGGGCGTCGAGGCGCCGGAGCGGCGTGATGATGGCGGCGGCACCGGCCCGGCCGCCAGTGTCGTGCTGCGTGTCATGTGCGTCGTGTCGGCCGAAGGCGGCGGCGGCAGCGACACCAGCGTCGACGCGCGCCACAGGAAGCACTCGCCGTTGCCAAAGTACGACGGCGACGGGTGCGGATACTCGGAGAGGTATGCTCCAAAGGTCTAGTTTTGGTAGCCCAATCGTTAACCTCTCCCTAAACCAAAGGGAAAGGAAAGAAACAAAACGACACTTACCCCGCCTTCCTGATCCTGCACAACCAGGACAAAACCCACGCGCCGCCCTTCATACGACTTGCACTTTTGGTACAGCGTGCTCAGGCTCGACCCGTCCTGCTCGAGGCTGTATACGAGGTGCCAGTCCTCGGTGATGCGTAGCCGCTCGGGCACCATGGTGCGAATCTCCTCGGCGACGGCGTGGCTCAGCAGTCGCGAGTTGGCCGGCGTGCTGTCCTTGTAGCCGCGCAGGACGATGGGGTCGAGCGGCGGGGGGCGGAACGGGCTGGCCGTGGGCCGCAGCGGGTTGAAGACGTCGTGCACGCCGTCCTTGTGGCGTGGTGGGAAGCCATGGCCGTCTTGGCTCTGGTGGACGTCGGTGTCTTCACTAGAGAATCGCCGTATTATGCCAAACATGATTGTATGCTGATGGAGTATATGTATATGTGTAGGAAAGTTCTGCGTATATGTGTCGTCTTTGGGTCGAGGTCAGACGAACACAGGCGATGACGTTGACGTGATGGGAGCACTATCGCTGAGGAGATTGACTTGTGAGCGGCCGTCTTGAGCAGAATATAAGGCGATGTTGGCCTGCGACCGTCATCTGTATGCTGGCACAAGAAAATCTGCACAAGGGAGTTGGCGAAAATCAGGAATTCGGCTCCGTTTATCAATTCGTCCAAGCCTGTCATGGACGGATAACTGTCGCCAGGGTGGGGCCTGGATGGTTTGATCTCGGCGGGGTTGTCCTCCCGTCGATTCGCCCCTCCGCAACAGCGACCCTGAGCACACGAGTTGAGCAAGACCAGAGGGGATAGGATATTTGACCTTGAAATATTATGACTGAAACTAGAAAGATTCTTGACTATAAAAGGGAAGCCAAGACCAATGCTCAAACTATCAAATTGGAAAGGAAAAGTCCATCATGCCGTCTCTTCATGCTTGCGTATGGCACTCTGTAAATCATCCAAATTGGTGTATATCTCGCTTCTTTCTCCTTGCAACCACTAGACATGTGAATTTTGTTGACGTGCAGCGTTTCAAGTTGGCACAAGGCACTGCAATTCTGCGAGCGACTCAAGGTCCTGCCTGACGGGCCTGGCTCTCCTCAGCCCTGAATCTGCGCGAGTGTTGCAAATAGCTAAATGATCATCTCAACAAAGTCAACAGTTTATCGCATAATCTCCTGGTAGATGAGCTCCTTCAGCTGCTCCTTGCTCAGACTATCCTTGTGCTTGTCAAAGTCAAAGAACTCCTCGGGAATGGGAGGGGCAGTCGGCTCGTCATTGGGGTCGTGGTAGGGGTTGAGGTATGGATGTTTGAGAGCCTCCTCAACCGTGATGCGCTTCACCGGGTTGAAGGCGAGAAGCTTCTCTAGCAGATCAAGAGCCAGATCAGAGGTCTTCGGGAATAGCGTGCGGAAGGGAACCTTCTTCTTGAAGGGCAGAGAGCGAATGTACTCGCGAGCGCGGCGAGACTTGATTCCGTAGTAGTCTTCCATTGTGGGAGTACCAAGAACGTCGAGAATCAAAGTCAACTGGTGGTGATCTGCAAACAGGTCAGTTTTCTAGTACAAGGTCACGAGAAATTCAACAACGTACAATCCTTGCCAGGAAACAGAGGCTTTCCGCTCAACATTTCGGCAAGAATGCAGCCCACGGACCAAACGTCGATGGCCTTGGTGTACTCCTTGAATGTCAACATGATTTCCGGCGCACGATACCAGCGAGTAGCGACATATTCAGTCATGAACCCAGAATTGTCCTCTTGAGAGGCGGCGGATCTGGCCAGACCAAAATCGCAGACCTTGAGATCGCAGTTGGCGTTCAAGAGGAGGTTAGAGGGCTTGAGATCTCTGTGTAGCACATTGGCGGAGTGCATGGCCTTGAGCGCTCGAAGCGTCTGGTAGATGAAGTATTGGCAGTGGTCGTCGGAAAGGTCCTGGGTGCGAATGACTCTGTGCATATCGGTCTCCATGAGCTCCTACTGTGGTGTTAGCGTCCGATACATAGTCGGTTGCCGTTGCCATCTGAGAGGCGTTCAACGGCGGCGGTAAATTAGGCTGACTTGGATGAGATAGACTTCGTTGAACGAGTCAAAACCCCTGGGCTTCTGGATATCCAGAATGGAAATAATATTCTCATGGTTAAAGTATCGAAGAAGTTTCATTTCGCGAAGAGTTCGTAGGCAGAACATGGAATGATCAAATGGCGTAATCTTCTTGATGGCCACTCTTTGTTTGGATGGCTTGTGGGTGGCGGAGCTACAAAAGCTCGCCGTTAGCAGCGACAGTTATGGCGGAAGCAGGACACATTGCTCACCAGACAACGCCATAAGCGCCCTCACCAACGACATCCTGGATATCATACTGCTCGCTGACGTTGAAGGAAATTTTGCGCGACGCCGTCGCGTTATTGGGAGGGTTTGCGCGGGACATGATGGATGGCGGGGTAGCGCAATCGATCAAGAGGCCGGCCAAGATGTGACTTTTTCTGCCTTTGGAGGACCGAACTTGTAATTTTCTCGCAATAAACAGATATGGACAAAGATTCGATAAAGTATCCGGGGCCGAAAGGCGTCTCGAGTCGGTCAAAAAGGTGCAGGCGCCAGGACAAGGACTTGGAAAGACGTCGATGAGGGAAAGCCGAGCTCTGTGGAGGGGTTTATTTCACTAATGAATGGGCCACAAGTTCCCCGCTCGGGCCTCGTGTTGCGGAGGGACGGACAGGTGCTTCGTGCAGACCCAGAGGTAACTACTAATCGCCCGACGTGAACAGACGTGCTCGAATCAGTAGGTTGCCCGAGTAGTACCCAAGGTCGCTGGCGGGATATGTCTGAGCTTCGTCTGTCAAGGACACTTGTTTTATAACCCTTTTTTTCTCCTTTTTGTGCTTTGCGCTTCCGTGCAAGTATTGTTTCGAGAGAGCGGCACGGCGTAGGGTTACTCCACCCACTAGATCAAACTGTAGCGTCGGGAGGCAGCGGGTTAGCTCGAGTTATGCAGATGCAACAAGCCAAAAGGGAGAAGGGAAGAAAAAGGAGAAAAGAAACGCCAACGACAGGTAGGCATCAACGTTCGTTTTTGTACGCCTCCCCAGGCGCTAGCCCGAGCCTTGCAACGCATCTGGCAAAGTGGCCAGGGACATCCGGGCGACGAGCCTGGGGCCCAGGCACAACGGCGCAACCTGAGTCGTTGTGTGGATAAGACAGCGCGACAGATACGTTAGGTACTAAGGTAGTTACCTGACAGGGCCCGTCCCGCTCTCCAGCGTAGCTTGACACAGAAAGGCCCCTCGGCAGGTTCCAGCCACACACTTGTTTGGCGCTGCAATAACGGTGGTGGTTGCGCCAGGCTTGGTCTAACTACCTAGGGGCGCAGGGCTGTTTTCTGAGATGGCTTGAGCAGGATTTTAAATCTTAACATATTTTTTTGGCATATTAGCGCCATTTTATAATTTTAAACATATTGTAGAGGGCTCCTAACATGTTGTAAACAGGCTAACATCTCTGCATAAGGCTAAAAACATATATACAAACGCAGGCTAGTCATTATAGGCATCGCAGAAAACACCCCCCGCTCGCGTAGGTACTATTAGGTATCTACCTGGTAACCTTAGTACCTACGCGCGTAAGGCCGTTTTTGACAGGGCGCTGGACACATTCTCTATCCAACATGTAATTTTCCCCTAACTCACAACGCTATCAACGTATCTAACACGGCTTATAAAAAAATTCAGGGGTTTTTATATATAATAATAGCCTAATAGCATTATAATAGGGGAAAATTAGCTATTAAAAAAGAGACTTATCTAATACCCTATCTAAAAATAGGCCTTACTTATATATATTTATAAGTACCTACCTATATATATAAGGCCTATTTTCTAATAAGGTACTAGATATATTTTTTCTACTTAATATATTTTTCCTATTATAATACTATTAATATATCTAATATAGCTTATAAGAAATATAAAGGGTTTTTAATATATAATAGTAGCCTAATAGTATTATAATAGGGGAAAAATATATTAAAAAAGAGACCTGTCTAGTACCCTATCTAAAAATAGGCCTTACTCGCGTATGTACCCAAGTACTTACGTGCTTAACAGGCTGTGGTGGGTCGCCCGGGCTCGGTGCAACCAGTTTTGGCGGACTGAATCGGGGACAAGCCAGGCACCCTCCAGCGCCAAAGCTTTGTCCTCGAAACGCGGGGGTCCCTGTTTGAGAAGACGGCCAGCTACTTGTTAGGCCCCTCAATTTCACGCCGCTCAATGCAATACTTGCGTGTATCCGAGGGAGCGAGCTAGGCACGGTCGGGCACCCGGGGCGTTTGTGCATAGTCGAGCATGACGAGTAGGGATAAGCGGCACGGTATAGCCGCCGGCGCAAAGAGGAAAAAGGGATAAAAAGAGAGGATAAGAATCCAATCGGCCACGACTTGGCAGGCATGATGTGCACCATCTCTCGCGCCTGAGGAAAACGAAGAAGAACATACATTTTGCTGGATCAGTAGGCACAGATATGACAAAATCGGAGAGGATGAATCTCGAGAGCAGCGCGTACAATCAGCGAACCCAGGTCTTGAGTCAGCTTCGCGCAGAGGTTCACACAGAGGTGAATGAGAGCGGCCCCGTGGAAGCTTTATCATAAATGCAGAAAGACTGTGCCGCCACTCGCTGGAATCCAGTGTACTGATTCCGCCGAGCGGCTGCTAGTCACCTAAGGTAGGTACCTTAGTAGGTACCTGGTACCAGGTAGGTACTTTAGTATGTTAGTACCCAGGTACCAATCTACAGGGAAGGTACATTGCACGTAGCGAAGTTGCACGCCTAGAGCTGCGTCTCGCCAGCGTCGTACCAACGTAGTGCAATGGTATTTCCACGGCTCGGGGCGCGACTTGTCAAAACTGGGCCGGATACGGAATACATAGAACCTCTTTCTTTCAATGCCCCCTCTTTCATCCAAACTTGTCCTCTCGGTGAGACAGGGCGCAGATTCATCGCTGCACTCCTGGAGCTTATGTGCCATTGGCGAGGGAGCTCAAACCACCGGACATCGTACCAATAAGTTATGACAAACTGACCTCCCACAGATAGACCACTGCCTAGGTAGGTACCTAGGTACCTACCTATGTAGGTTCCTACCTGTTATTAGGGACGCTGACATCATATGCGGCCCGCAATGCCCTACGAAAACCATCTACATCTTCACTCGTCAGCACACCAACCAGCGCACTTCCATTGCTCCGGAGCCCCTTCCTGTCCACTCCCAAAGATAGTCCAGACCGATCCTGTCATCCTCGTTGCTTGCATCAATCCCGTCTCTTGGTCCACTCCCCCTCCTCACCCCAAGGCGGCAATACCGCCCACATCGCGTGTTACAGAGGCGAAGCTCCATAGGCGACGCGTTTCACCCAAGCTAGGTCTTGGACGGGCAGGAAGCTTCCCAAATCAATATTTTACGCTGTTGTGCTGCGCACGCTCATCCGCCATCCTCGCCTATCTGGCAACATGCGAGCTTGTACAAGCACATAAAACAAATGAACGCAAAAGCAGGTATCAACCAATACCCGCCAACCCAACGTTACTAGCTAACTTGTATGGTAATCTCCATCTCGGTAGCGCTCGCTCCACTCGCATCACCAATTTTAGCCCGGGCGCGTAATCGAAGCCTTTATTGGTCACAATGCTCAGCACTCGCATACTTGTTGGAGGGACGGACGCTCCTCTCAATGTAGAAAGAAGATGACTCTCATTCTACTTTATGTACGGCCCACGTGCTCGCCAGCCAATGAGACTGCAATATTTAAGTTTAGAAATCTGCTATCTACAAGGAATAGTACCGCCTCCTCCAACTATCACATCTCCATCTACGGGTTATAGATGTTCCACAGACTGATAATAAAGGTTGAATTGATCTAATATATATTCACTTTTCCCCCGCCTCGTCCATCTTCAGCCAAAAGTTATCATGCGCCTCTTGCTACCCTCTTCATTGATCATGGCTGCCGTCTTGAATCTACAACTGCGCCTCTTGCTGCAAACCCTTTTCCTTGACTGAAATGGCCACCGGACGCACCGGCGAATAGAATTACTGCACAACCTGGATAATTGGAATCGTTAGCTCAAAATTTTGCAATATACGTCAAGTCTCATGGGTGCCGACGTACCTTCTCTCGCAAAATACCCAGCCATTGGGCAGCGCTGACGCTCTGGTCTGCGCGGTCCTCTACCAACAGCGTTTGAGCCCACAGCTTTAGGCTGGGCTCACCGTCTTCACGCACAATGTACAGGTGGGGCACCGTGATGCTTCCAACCCCGAGAGAGCGGTGATCTCTGCTCTTTTGGACAACGGCACGAACTCTCTCGTTGAAGTCTCCCTCAAGCTCGGGTACGCGCCCCTTCCCCACATGAATATTCGTACGGTCCTCGACGCCAAACACATCGGCAACAAGCTGGGGAACGGCATCACGGCCGACCCAGAGGAATTGCGTCTGCCCATCGTCAATCAGGTACAGGCCGTGGGGGGCCAGTCTCTCGGAACTGAGGTTCTGTGGAGGTGGCAGCGCAATCTGTCCAATTTCGCCATCAGTAACACCAGCACTGTCAGGCATATCGTGCAGTGAATACATGCGGGGGTAAATGTATCGCATCAGAAGAGGCACAGGAAGGGTGGAGAGCAGGCACAGCGCCGCAGATCGGATATCTGTGGGAATCTGTGCCGATTTGCGAAGACCGACATTCTTTATCAAACCGAGGAAAAGGATGGGAAGACCACGCAGGTTGGCGGGGAACTGAAGACCGCCACCCATGCTGCCACCGGCAAGCTCTTTTCTGAAAGTCTGAAGAAGCTCTGTTACCTTGGCTTGCAGGGCGTCGCGGGCAGCGTCCAGGCCGCTGCTGAGAGCTCTCTCGACCGCCTTGTGGGTGAAATAGGTTGTGACGGCGCACTGGTCCGCCGAAGCGTAGACATCTGGCAGGTTCGCAGTCGTGGGCAGCGCAACGGTCATGACGCGGATGCGACGCTCACCGTTGCAGGTTGTGTGAAGAATGGCCGCCTGGAAGCAGACCACGTTCTTGGTCAGATTCTCGTCAATGGCAACCTCGACAACGTAGCACTGATCGCGAGGGAAGGCAGGGAATGAGCAGAGGTCGGAGCTTCGGTTGAAGAAATTGCCGTAGAATGTGTTCATACGAAGACCAGTGGTGGCACGCACGCGAAGAACCGCCTCGAGGCCGATCTCGGAGGAGAGGTAGTCGCTGAATTCGGAAGCAAACTTCAGCGCATCCTCGGGTCGGGAAGCATGCCAGCCAGGGTAGAACCAGGTCTGGCCACCAGTGTATCTGGGCAAGTTGCTAAGCGAGGCAACGTCTTGGTACTGGGAAGAAAACAGGAACATGTCAACCGAAACCTGATTCTTGGAGCACTCTACAGCGAAGCTCTTATAAAAGCTGTTGCCGGTTTGTAGCAGCGCGCCCTCCTTGGATGTGCCGAGGACCTTCTTATCTTCACGCATCTCGAGCTTGCCGGCGCCCACGTTGGGCAACGAGGCAGTCAGGACAACAAGCTTGCCACCGAGTGAAGAGATGAGCTTATGACCGGCTCGTAGAGCGGGCCCCATGCAGGAGCCGTTGCTTTGGTTGTTCTGGAACATCTCAGCCAGCTTCGAGAGGAATTTCTCGACGCTCTGGCGGGACTCGGACAATGGCACAAGCAAATCGTGAGGAACAGGAAGAAAAGGCTCATCCAGATCGCTGACAACCAGCATGTTGGTCTCGGCATTTTCGTCTTCGTCCTTGGGAATGGAAAAGTAGTGCAGGCTCGAGTCGACGGCCATGAAACCAATGCGCGTGCGTCTGTCGGCGTTTGGGATGTGGTTGAGACTGTCGAGGATCGTGCGGGCGCTGGTGGCGAGTAGGCCGCTCGAGATGGCGGCATAGCTGACATCGAAGATGAACAAGTAGACCAGAGGCTGAGGAGGTCGGACCATGTATTCTTGAGGAGCGACGAATTCGACAACAGCATGGTTCAGCTCAGGTCGCTGCCATCTGTCAACCGTCTTTTGAGCAGCCGAGTCCCAGTCGAAAGCTTGAGGAACGTCGTTGGTCAGGTTGCACATATTGCAACGCCATCGGTGGCCGTGGTCCATGAATGTGACGTATGGGTTGATATACGTTCTGCAGCGCCGGCAGCGAGAAATGACCTGGTCCTGAACAACAGGGACATTGTCTTCGTCGTCGTGGAGTGAGCCGTACGGCTGAATGACGAGGGAGAGCGGCAGCTTCGACTTCTTCAGCAGGGAGTTGGTCGTGGGGACCGCATTGAGAGTCGAACGGATGTATTGTGGAGGGCAATTTGCAGTCTCGGAGCGAGTTACGCTTGACTAGCAAGGCAGTTACTTTTAGCATTTTGGCGGCACACATGATAAGACAAGAGCTTACATTGGGGGGAAGATTGATCGGCGGGGGGGGCAGGTCGACCTCGGCGACATTAAAAGGCTGGCTCAACAGGTCCGAGGGGTAGAGCTGGTTGAGGGTCGCCGGGCGAGGCTGAGCCATTGGCATGTTTCCAGGCTGCTGGGCGCCCATGTTCATACCTGCGACGCCCTGTGTAATGCCGGCGACGTCTTGGACACCGATCTGAGCAGCCTGGTCGGGAGCAGGATAGCCGCCATAGGCGGGCTGAGGGGCGGCGGGCTGGCCGTACTGGTATCCGGCAGCGGCCTGTTGGGCCTGCAGCATGTCGGGCTGGGGATAGCCTCCGTACTGAGGGGTAGACGGCGCGCCGGGCTGCATCGGGCCGCCGGCGCCGGCATTGGGGCCGGTAGCAACGGCGAAGGCGCCAGCGGCATATCCACGCTTCTTCTTCTTGGGCGCCACGGCGGCGCCAGCGTCGACCGGAGCGCCATCAGGCTGCTGATCGTGCGGCTGGTCCTGGAATTGGCCGTAGCCGTCGCCTACAGGGGCGGACATGATGGATCGGGAGGTTCTTGCGGGGGTGTGTTCCTCTTTCGTGGGTCTGTCGAAGAAGGGATGGAGGAAGAGAAGGCGGTGGCGAGCGGATTCGCAATGATCCGTCGAAAACAACCGAGCGGGGGACAGAGAGCAAGATAAGGAGGATTGGAAAGGAAAAAAGACGAGACAGGTCTGCAGCCGAGTGCAGGCGCTGCGGAGGGGGAGAAGAAAGGGGAGAGGTGTCAACGCCGAGTGGTTTGAAGGGCTTCGGCGTTGGGAGTGGTGGCGGGACGTGTGTGGGAGCTCTCGAGAGTCGTGCTGTGGTGTCCTTTTCCCAATCTAGACGAGCGGCCCAGGTGGGGCCCTACCAGCATCCAAGCCGACGACAGCGCACTGCACAAGCATTGTGCCTTTACTATCACAACATTAATTTCGTACGAGATGGCGATTATTTTATATGTTTTCTGTATTTAAGCACAGTTGTAATTGAGTGTATTTTGGGAGACCCATCCTATGTTATTAGTTAAGCTAGTTACAGCACCGCGGGATGTCATTGTGTGAACGACTTTGTGGAGTGCAAGAGTCGAGCGCTCCTCGGAGCCGGCTTTACTTTTTACCCCGCAAGGTGCCGAGTGACAACTACATACCTGGTAGTAAGGCCCTATTTTTAACAGGGCACTATAAGGTAGGTCCTCTCTATATATATTTCCCCTATAACAACGCTATTAGGCTGCTACTATGTGTTAAAACTCTTTTATGTTTTTTATAAACTATGTTAGCACCTAACAGCGTTATAATAAGGGAAAATTACGTGTTAAACCGCGAATATATTAGTACCTTATTAAAAAACAGCCTCACGTCTATAAGGGGCGTACCCTTACTCTCACTATAATACGTTCTAGGTTCCTACCTATATACGCAAGTAAGGCCTGTTTTTAGATAGGGTACTAGATAGGTCGTTTTTTTAATAGATAATTTTCCCCTATTATAACGCTATTAATGTCTCTAACACAGCTTATAAAAAATATAAATATTTTTTAACACGTAGTGGCAACCTGATAGCGTTGTGATAGGGGAAAATTACATATTAAGCGGAAAACGTGTCTAGTGCCCTATTAGAAAACAGGCCTCACGCGCGTAGGTAGGTAGGTAAGTAAATACTAAAGGATAGATCAGTCTTGTAAGAACCCCTAATACTCTGCGAAAATAAGTACACAATCATTCGAGGATTATCCCCGGGTCCTGATTTCGCCAAGCCGATTCGCGCAACTACGCTGGCCAAAGACTGTTTGGCCGGATCTTCTCAGGACCGGCCAAAAAACGCCCATCAAGCACCAAACAGCAACCGGTAGGCGATGCAAATAATGCTGCGCCTCACCAAGGATCACGCTTGGCGCGCCCACCTTCTGCCCGTGGCCGTGGGAGGCAGCCAGTGGCGCACCACCGAAGCGAGACATTGCGCGAGGCTGGCAAGCTGGTAGTTACCGCTCTATTACAGTAGGAGACTAGACCTACCTCGCGCGTGAGGCCTATTTTCTAATAGTGTACTAGACATGTTTTACTTAATATATAATTTTCCCCTATTATAACGCTACTAGGCGTCTAACATAGCTTCTAAAAAAATATATAAGATCTTTAATATATAGTAGTAGCTAATAGCGTTATAATAGGGGAAAAAACATATTAAAAAAGAGACCTATCTAGTACCCTATCTAAAAACAGGCCTTACTCGCGTAGGTATATAGTTACTAAGGCAGGCATAGGCAGTATCTTACCTAAGGGTACCTTAGTAAGTTCGGCTAAGGGTGGCATCCCTTAGGTAATATTGCCTTACTAATTTCTAATATATACTATATAAAGGTTAATTAGTATATAACTAATTCCTAATTAGTTTATAACTAGTTCCTAATTAGTTTATAACTAATTACTAGTTATTAGTAGTTAGGTTAGTAGTTAGGTGTTTAGGTTAGCGGTTATTTAGGGTTAATGGTATATGATATTGGTTAGTTAGGGTTATTAGGGGTTAGGGTTAGTTATATAGTATATATCTAAAAGAAATAGGGCTACCTCATCTGAGGGATGCCACCCTCAGCCGAACTCACTGAGGTACCCTCAGGTGAGGTGTATCCACGAGGCAGGCATTATCCACTACCTAGTAGTAGGTAGTCCTTGTCCTTTTAGTATCTGTACTGTTCAACAACTGAGGTGTCCTCCCTAGCGCCTCTGTTGGCATGTGCCCGCTCCCCCACTAAGCGGCAACCTGTCGCCTTAGCACCCTTTGCCTCGTTCTCTCAAACCATCACCCATTCTTGCGTCAGGTCACTCTTCTTTTCCCTTCTCCCCCTTCCATCCTTCTTCTTCCCTAATATCGCATTACCTTGCCGAACTATACAACGAAATTTTACAAAATGGGCAAATTCTCCCTTTTCTTGTAAGCCACAACTCCGCTGCTCTACTACCTGTTGCGTCCTCCGAAACTCTATTCGTCTACGTTTTGAGATGGGCGCACACACTCGCCCGCTTCGTCGCCCCTCCCGCCGCGCTACCTACCTCTATAAACTCTCGAGTCGCCCCCGAGCGCTCATGCGTCCGGCGCATTTAGAAACACGCCGTTTCCTCAAACAGACAGACAAGCCAAGAATATCAACACCGTCGCTAACGCCATGTCCTTCGCGCTCTTCAGACAGATCCTCCCTTTGATCCTCACCCTCAGCATCGTGGGCGGCATTGGCTTCGTCCTCTACCACGTTTACCTCAGCGTCACTAAGATGGGTGAGACGGCCTCGCAGAGGATGGGCAAGAAGAACGTGGTCCTCACAAAGGACGGTATGCGGGTTGGTGTCAAGGATGTTAGAAACGAGAAATACGTCGACAAGACCCAGAGCTTCGTCGTAAAAGCGTGGAACCTCGGTCAAGCACAAGAGTAAGCAGCCTCACCCATCTTGTTTTCTTTCCCTTCTTCTTTTGAGAAGAAATTGTTTCAAAAAACTCCGCTAACTTGACATAACCTCTAGTGGCAAAAAGACCAATTAAGAACGATAGAAGAAGCGAAATCGAACCTATACCACAAACAAGCAATACAGTACTCCACCTCAACACGATACCAGTCTCAACGAAGAGGAAAATCCTATTCCATCGAAAGGAACTGGCCGGAGCAGGCGGAGCTCCGGTACTGAGACTATCCATCTATCTCATATCCCACATGCGCCCATTTATCTGGGAAAGCTTTTGTTAGCCATATATTTGTTTTCATGTTGGATCAATGACTACAAGAATTACGAAACCTTGCATTACTACGTTCTCACAAGGGGTTGAAATGCCTGAACACTGCAACGGTCTTGCGACTTTCCAGATTCCAGAGGCTCGTGACAGTGTCCTGCCGTTGTGCAACCCTGTACGTATGAACAAGTCAAGTATAAATTCAATCCGTTATAACATATATTGACTTATCAAATGCTACCATCAAAGTGATGACCCGGCGCCAATCCGTGATGCGCGATGCTAACGAGACTCAATTCCTGTCTTGCCAATAAAATCGTCATCACTCCTATGCTCACACATCTCGCCTACCTTTTCTAGGCCATACAATCTCTTGCTCGTTGCAGCCTTGGTGAGATAAGCAAATATCACACTCCAAGCCTTAATGGACACCCTCACCCGAGAACCTGTAAGTTGCCAAGGCAGCTTCCATAGCCTCTCTTCGCTGCTGTTCAAACATTGCCAGTCTTTCTTGACTTTGACCGAATGGAGGCTCTGCACTAAGCCCTGATGGAGGCACAACCCTGTTTGAGAGAACCTTCTCAAAGTCCACCGCAGAGGTGTCAACTGAACCACTTGCGGCCATGGTGTCTCGCTTGATGAGCATTGAGGGCACTCGAACATTAACATGAGTCAACATCTTGGCGTATCTAACGCCAAGATCAGACGCAATAAACTCGAGTCTGCCCTTTGCCCACTCTCTCTGGCCAGCTGTTGAATAGTCTTGTGTGATGATGCAGCTTAGTGGCCAAGTGACAAAGTAGCCAGAGAGGCCCTTTGCGCCGGCCTCATCACCGCAGCAGTAGCTGGTGAGATCTGACCGTTCAAGAAGCTCTTGGCGTGATTTGAACCACCCCAACTGGTATGGGATAGCCGCGCAAAGGTCCGTGATGATGCTGGCACAGGTGTTGGACCAGGTTGCGTATTCTGGGGTAGTGCGGTAGTCTATCGGAGAGTAGACCCATGCGATTGCTCTTACAATCATGGAAGCAAGAACAAGTCTAGAACATCGCATTGTAACCCAGACCGTCGTAACCCAAAGGTCTTGGAAGGCGTCAACTCGACCTGGAAATACTTCTGCCTTGGAGTAGTCGCCGCCGGGCACACCGCTCACCCAAGTCACAGGCTTGCCCTTGTAGTTGTCCGGGATATTCTCAGACCAGTGTTGCAACTCCTGGTCCTTGAGTTGGCATTTTCTTATCACGTTCATGATAGTCTTGGTGTTTTCGGGGGAATGGAGCAATGAAACAAGGAGCTTGTTGGCTTCCGTCTTTAGCTCGCTAATCTGCAGTGTGATCCTCTGTAAGTTGGTCGCAAACGGGTCTTTCATTGCGTCCTTGATCCAAAAGTCGACATTCCGCGCGACGGGCTGACCAGAACTGAAGGAGTGAATGATCTAATACGATATGGTAAGCGACTCACCATTGCAAGGGATCAAGGAGGAAATAACGTACCTGCTGGGTGCGAACTGTCACAAAAATGTCTCGCCCAACCTTGGTTTTTAGTTGGTCTGGCCCGCGTCTTTGAACGAGTTGAATGGCGCCCTCGGTATGAGTGCTCCAAGCGAGCATGCCAAAATGTCGAGAAGTGATATTCTCGAACAAGCTAAGAAGGAGAACTGCCGCAATCGTCCCATCCTGTCGGGATTCAAAGGGGTCCTGGATGGCACGCCCAGTAGCCGCCAGGGCCTTTACGTACTTGAGAATAGCTGCCTTCTCCAGATGTTCAGTGTCTTTCATTCGGTTACTAAAGTAAGCAAGCGCACATGCTTCAAAAGCTAGCTTGAAATGAGGGGAAGGGTTTCTGGCTTTGATCAGCGGGATAACAAACTCAAAATAACCCCGTTGAGTTCCTTGCGGCGGGATCAAGACGTAGTTGGAGACGAAGTGGTGAGCTGTCCGTTCGTCGATTGACTGAGTTGGCGGCGCGGCTGGACTTGACGGCATACTCGATGTGGCCGAACGGACTGGTGAGTTTCTTTCTGGCGACTTTCTAGACAACGACTTTCCTGTCTTGAGTGCCAGGGCCTTGTCGTTTGCCTTCCGAGCCCTTCGCTCTGTGGCCTCTGTCTCGTTGCGAAAGACTAAATCAAATTCGTCTTTATAACCTGGACATTCTCGGCGTGATTTTGCACATTGTTTGCAGGTTGGTTTTGTCTCGTCACA
Source organism: Cordyceps militaris CM01 (assembly GCF_000225605.1). Taxonomy (NCBI): domain Eukaryota; kingdom Fungi; phylum Ascomycota; class Sordariomycetes; order Hypocreales; family Cordycipitaceae; genus Cordyceps; species Cordyceps militaris. The sequence continues at coordinate 3,933,603 of NW_006271969.1, forward strand.
CTTGAAAAATGTGTTAGTCAACGCTGGAACGCAAGTTGAGAGTTGGGCAGCCTGGCGGAGGCGGAGACCCAGAACGCCATGAAAATAATGCTGGGTTTTGACGTACCTTGATGCGCCTGGTTCTACACATTTGGCAACCCCTGGAAGGATGGCCAGAGTAAACCATTCTGCTGGATGGTGAAAAATGGTGCACTCGACAAAGAAGGAGGAGGACGACGAAGAAGCAGAAGAACAAGAAGAAGAACAAGACTGGAAGCTGGATACAAAGAAGGGAGAAGAAGAGGAGGAAGAAAAGGAGGAACGAAGACAAGATTGGTGAAACGTGACGGCGGCCAGAGATTTTGTAGGAGGGACGATTTACAAAGTTTGCTGGTTTTGGTTGTACTGTGCAAACGAAGTGAGGGTGGAGAGGACCATCGTGCAACGCTGGAGGCGAGGTCAGAGAGGGCTGGCTCCTTTTGACTTTTGACTCCACCACTTTCAACACTTTCTATCACGACGACGCCTGCCTTGTGACTCACTAATATGTGTTACCTCAGATTTTCCTACTGATTCGCGAACTTAAATTAACAGAAGTTACGTTCTAGCGACATAGAAAGAGTCAAGCTTCGCAACACCCCACCCGGCCCCGGGCCAGCTGTTCCTTGCGCTGTTCCTGGTGCCTTTGCGTTCCTCGGCTCCACAGCGATCTTGTCCCTATCTGCTCGATTTATTGCCGAGTTCACATCTTCTCCAATAGGTAGCTTTCTGGCCTCCGTTTACATACTCGTTCTTCTTTCTCATACTCTGGTTTTATGGCTCAGAAGAAGTTTCTAGATGTATTAGGCCTATCTCTGAGGTTTCCCCCCTTCTCAGCCTTATCCTGCCACTCTTCTGCTGCTTCTCGTAGATACGTACAGTGGGGAGGGTCTATCCATCCGGATGACTGTTTACCAATGAAAAGAGGACAGGGCCCTGACAACAACATACCTGATGATACCTTAGGCAGTACATATTACAGCTAGAGCCTATACGGATACATAGCGTCGGCCTAGAGTACAGCACAGCCCTATATAGGTAAAATAGTATATTTACTTTATAACTAACTTATAAGGGAATATAAATAAGATTATTATAAAGTTATTTAAAATAAAAGCTAGAAGATAATATATATTAATTATTATATTACTTTAATCTTTAATTAATAAAATAGAACTAAAAACTATATATATATTATAATATATATTTATAAATAAATATTATAATAAAATACTATTTTATTATTTAAATATATATATAAATAATAAGTAATTTAATATATTTAAATACCTAGCATAGGCGCTTAGCAGGGCAGCAGGGGGGCAAGAGGGTAGCGGGGGGGGGGGGCAGCTAGCTAGATTAGCACTAGAATAGGGGTAGATAATAGACAGGCAAGGGTTACTTATATTGTTAATAGTAATAATAGCAGTATTAGACTAACAAGGTTAAGGTTAGGATAGGGCTAGGCATATACTAGGGATAAGGCAACTTACTATAGTAGTAATAGTAGTAATTAAAATTTTATTTTATTCTAAAGAAGTATTAATAATATTAAGATAAAACTAGGAGTAGCCTAGGGGTAGGCTAGGAAGGTATATAAAGGTAAGAAGAGGGAGAATATATAAGTATAATAGTAATAGTAATAAGAAACTAATAAAAAAGAGAGTTAATATAGTTTAATAGCTAGAATAAAAATAGCTTAGTTTAAGTAAAGGTAAAAGTAATAATAAGAAGGTAGTATATATATTAAAGGTAAAGAAGATATATAATTATATATAATTAAAAAAGAAAAGAAAAGAATAAAAATTAAAGAATTTAAAGCTTTTTAAATATTATAATAAATAAACTAATTAACTAAATAGCTAATTAAAAATAATAATAATTAAATATATATAGTTATAGTATCTTCTTTACCTAGTATAATAAATATAAAGAATTATATATAGGCTTATATTAAATTAAAAGCTTAAAAAAGGTATAAGAATATAATAATTAGGTTAGATTAGGTAGAAATATAGAAAGGAAAAAGGTAAGTTATATTACTTATTAAGACTAAAGCTTATCCCTTTTTCCTTCTAAGAAATATCCCTTCTATTTTATAATAACTAAAAGGAGAATAACCTATCCTTTTAATTAGAGTTTAAATACTATTTAAATACTAGTTAAAACTTATATAAACTAGTCCTATTCCTATAGGTCTACTCTAGGTCTTAATTTAGGCTTAACTTGCCTATAGGTCTTACTAATCTTATAACTAATTCTTCCTTAGGGTAACTCTAGCCCCTTCTACCTTATAGTGGATTAGTTATCCTATACGATTCGCGCTTGCCGCGAATCCTTAGCTACTACGCGTCTAGTGCTTATAGTATACTATGTGTAGCTCCCTAAGCATTAGGGCTCTTTACCTTTGTAGATGCTGAATCGACTTTGATTCGAATTATATACTTAGAGTATTATAAAGAATATAAATAAAGTAATTATAAAGTAAAAAGTAAAGATAGGTATAGAAATATATAGAAGTAGGAAAGTAGTAAGGCTATCCTAACTAGTCTTAAATTAAATAAGGCCTTATAAAAGGTAAAGTTTTTACCTATTTAGTATAAATAATATAGAAAATAAACTATAAAAACTAAAAAGAAGAATAATAAAGGTAGGTATTATAGCCTTTTATAGTTATTATTATACTTATTTAAACTTTAAAATATTTAAGAATTAGGATTTAAAAGAAACCTTAACTATATATAATACCTAGCTTAAGCTAAGATAAAGCTATAAAGGAAAAAGGTTAAAAGGGTTAAATAGGGAATAGGTAGGTTTATTAGTTTACTAAGTTTTATATATTTATATTTATTATTATTATCTTTTATTAAGATAAGGAATATACTATTCTCTATTAGGAATTACTTTAGAATTATACTAAACCTATATTAAAACTAGGGTTTTTCCTTTAGGTATTTTAGTTTTTTTTCTATTTTATAAGCTATAAAGGTACTAAATAGACTAGCTAGTCTAATTAGTATAATATAATAATAATAATAATAATAAATAAAAGAATATAGAAAAATATAAATTAAAATAATAGTTTAAAACCTATTTATTAAAAATGCTAAATACTATTAAATACTATTATTATTATATTATACTAATTAGACTATTAAATACTATTAAGAATTATTATATAATATAAATTAGTTTATATTTAAATAGTTTTAAGTTTATATTTAATATAATAAGGTATTAATATAATAAATTTATTATTATAGTTTTTTTAATATTTATAAGTTTATTTAGATATTAAAAGAATTATAAAGTTTAATTAGAGTAATTTAATAAATAAATATAATATTATTTATTTTTTATAATTTTTATAATTTTTATAACTTTATAATTTTTATAATTTTAAAAATTTAATTTCTTTTATTATTTTACCTAAAGTTAGATTTTATGCATACAGCATGCAAGACATCGCAGCCCGGCATAACCATAGTAACCAGGCTAGCCCTATACGAAGTTATAGATACACCTTACCTAAGGGTACCTTAGTAAGTTCGGCTAAGGGTAGCAACCCTTAAGTAAGGTAGCCCTACTAATTCTTAATATATATACTATATATCTTAGTATAATAATAATAACAGGCAGCTCTAAAGCTAGAAGAACAATCTCCTATTACCTAGTATATCTAGTACTTGTAACGGACTGGCCTAGAGGGCTCCAGTGGCAACCAGCACTTCTGCCGTTAGTAGGCCTTGCGGCGCACAACCCTCTTAACCACAAGGCCAAAAGGATTCGTAATAACAATACTAACCGATTATTATCTAGTTGCACCTATAAGGGCCCCCTTTAGGGGCTCCACGCTAGCCACTCTTAGAAGGTGCTAGGCTAGAGCCTAGCCTATAATATACCTTCCCTCTCCCTAGCGCTATAGATAGGCTATAAACCCCCTAGACAAGCCGCCGCCTATAAGCC